>NC_065538.1:74377833-74718333 GCF_932294415.1 Quercus robur | reverse complement strand
AAGCGATTACATAAGCAGTCCAGCACGAGTAAGCGATGACGTAAGCAGTCCAGCACGTGTAAGCGATGACGTAAGCAACCCGGCACGTGTAAGCGATGACGCATGCAATCCAATCGGGTGTTGACGTGTAAGCGATGACGCATGCAATCCAATCGGGTGTTGACATGTGTCACCTTGAAAATCAAAACATTTTGGCCAATCAAAAGATGCCACATGTCTTGGAGAAAAAGTCTGAAATCTCCTCCAATCAGATTGACACATGTCACCAATCAAGTTTTGCCACGTGTCACCCACCCCCTAAGCTCCTATAAATAGAAGTCTTCCTAAGGCATTTCTACACACACCAAGACATCTTAGGAAGGACCAAGAAGACATCAAAGAAGATTTAGAAGTATAGAAGCTCTGCTGGAATCAAGCCCTGAAGCATCCAAGAACTTCAAGAACTTCAACCTCGAATGTGAAGAACATTCGTAGCAGAATCATCCAAACTGCTTGCCTCGATCTTAAAGTTTGCTGAAATCAAGCCCAAAAGCCTTCAGAAACTTCAAGAAACCACAAATTGGTGAAGCTCTACGGATTCAAGTCTCCAAAGCCCCGAAGAACTTCCACTACAAACCTTCAAATACGAAGAACTTCCACTACAAACCTTCAAATACGAAGAACATTCGAAGAGGAATCATCCAAATCATCTTCCTAAATCTCGAAATTCACTGGAATCAAGCTCGAAGGCCTCCAGAAACCTCAACAAACCATAAATCAATGAAGTTCTACGAATTTAAGCCTCTAAAGCACCAAAGAACTTCCATCACAAACCTTCAAAAAAGAAGAACGCACGAAGAACGCACGAAGAACGTGAAGAACAAAGAATTTCTAACAAGCTCATAGTCAGAGATTCAATATAATTCCGTTTCAAAGATCTTCGATCCATTCCTTAGCCAAATTGAAGGATATCTTGTGTTCAAATCAAAATCACATCACCACAATTCCAATTAACAAATCTTTCAAGGGGATCGAATCAAGAGATCACTCTTTTGTAATCACAGAGAATTATACCACATATTCATCAAAACAAATTCGCATTTGTGAAACTATTTTTACTTCTTTGACTCTATTTCAAACTAGAAATTTAGTCGTCCACACCTGTCATCTTAACAAGTTGTGAAAAAAATTGTATAGTGCTCTTTAATCTTTATATATAACAAGGCCAAAGGACAACTCCACCCCAATTCACCATATTCATCCGCTAGTCAAAACCATTCACAACACCATCAAAGCCTGGAGAAGAACTCAATAAAAGACCATTATTAGATTGTGAGCATGTCAATCCTTCAAGCTCCAATATTCTTGTACTCAACGGGTCCATTTTCACCATGTAGTTGTAGAAGAAGTATTAGAGCCACAGCCAATGCACCCAAAACCAAGATGAGTCCTCCGGAAGCATTGGTGGTTGCTAAGTTTTATGCAATCATGGAGGCTGTTGCTGATAGAGTGGAGATGCATAAGAATATTGGAGCACAACGTGACAACTGGAACCACCTGTTGCTAACGTCTATAAATTCAATAACTCTGACTGCTGCAACCATGGCTGGACTAGCAACAACTGGAGGCACTGGTGCACCTCTTGTGGCACTAAAGGTATCTTCTACCCTGCTATATTTATCAGCCACTGCCATGTCGGTGGTGATGAACAAGATACAGCCTTCACAACTAGGTGAAGAACAGCGCAATGCTGCTAGATTATTTAAGCAGCTTTATAGAGAGATGCAAACAACTATGTCTCTCTACAAGGTGACTAATATAGATGTGATCAATGAAGCAATGGAGAAAGTTTTGGCATTAGATAAGGCATACCCACTTCCTTTACTAGGTGCGATGATTGAGAAATTTCCAAAAACTGTGGAACCTACAGTGTGGTGGCCTCCAAAAAGACACAGAAGATTAGAGAGACTTGGTGAAGAAATAGATGGGAATGGCTGGGATGGAAAGTCGGAAGAGGAAATGAGAGAGATTGTTGAGGTTTTGAAGAGGAAGGATGCGGCTGAGTACTTGAGGTTGAGTCAAAAAGCCTTGAAAGTTAACAAGATCTTAGCAATTTCTGGCCCTTTATTGACTGGCCTTGCGGGTTTGGGGTCTAGTTTTTTGGGCACTACTCATGGGGCATGGGCTGTGATGCTTGCAGTCATTGCAGGAGTTTTGGCAAGCGTGGTAAACACATTGGAGCATGGATGGCAAGTTGGGATGGTGTTTGAGATGTATAGGAGCAATGCTGGTTTCTTTAGGCTCATGCAAGAGATTATAGAATCAAATATAAGTTTGAGAGAAGTTGAGAGAAGAGAGAACGGGGAACTATTTAAGATAAAGGTGGCACTACAGCTTGGCAGGAGTCTTTCAGAACTCAAGCATCTTGCTGCATTATCTTCTTCAAGAAATGGGGAGGAGGCCATTGAAGAGTTTGCAAGCAAGCTATTCTGATGATATAGTTGTTCATTAATTTATTTGAAAATTTTCTTTTTGGAGAGAAAATTTACTGGATAATTATGTGATCTAATCTTGTACATAATGCTACTCTTAAGTTTGGTAAACATTAAAATTATTTGGTAGGTATTAAAACTTAGTTGAAGTTACATTTGGTGTAACGTTTGCCTCTGTGATAATCTATGTACATCTAATTTCTAACTATTTTAGTGTTCTCTTTACATTTAAAGAACTCATGAAACTCAATTTGAATTGTAACTTATCATGTATAAATAATTTTTTTTTTTTGAATTTTAGTGTACTTATATTAGTTTTTGTAGAAAAAATACAGCTTCATGGTTTATGTTGTGACTGTGACTTAGAATAGTTTGGATTTCTTAACTTTTTTTGAATTTTAGTGTAGTTATATCAGTTTTCGCAAAAAAAATACAGCTTCATGGTTTAGCAAACCCATGTAGCCAACCCTTCTAAGATTTTTTACCCTAGCTTCATTGATTTCTGTTTTGTATTCTAGAGTTGATTGAATTGTAGTTTTAGCTGTGTTTCTCTTTGTATCTGTAGAATTTTTTAGCTGTGGAGCTGTGTATCTGTAGAAACACAGCTTCATTTTTTACCCCAGCTTCATTGAATTTTTTTTTCTTTATGGAAACTGAGCTATGGGTTTGAAACATAGCTTCATTGATTGAATTTTTTAGCTATTCTAAGTCACAGTTTTAGAGTAACACAGCTTCATTGAGTTCTATTTTGTATTCTAGAGTTGATTGAATTGGTGTGGAGTACATTTTTGGCTCTGGTGGAGTTATCAGCTTGCTTTCATCACACAACATTCCTGATAATCTTAGCGAAATTGGTGTGGAGTACGTTGAGGTTAGACATTCATTACATTGTTCAAATTGTGTGTTGCAACACAATCTAAATTTTATATGTTGAGGATGCTATGCTACCTTAGCGAAATTGGTGTGGGTAGATTTTTTGTAGCCCATGTGACCCAAGTGTTTAAAATAATTTTCAACACAAATAGAAAATTGTAGAGTGTAGCTTAACATTGTTTAAATTTTAGAAATGCCCTTGAGCACAGTGTTGTTTAGTTTTTCAGATTTGAATATTATATTGCTCAACAACATTATTTTTGTCTTCAAACACATGAACGTATGGACATGCAAGGTATGATGCAGCTGACACATTGATTAGATAAGATACATTCAAATACTTGCAAGGCTGCAAGACTATAACTGAAAGTAACTGCGTAAAACAAAATGGAATTCTTAAATCAATTAGAGGATTTAGTTTAGGCTTTTGCTTTTAATATTTGGGTTCCTTTGCCTCTATAAATTAATGGTCACTATGGAAAACATGAGTTGAAGTTAGTTGAAAGCAGCAACTATGGTGATGCAGGTGATTGTTTTTTCATTGGATAGAAACATTGAAATTTTTATGCTAATCTCTTTAATTCTTGAAGAAAATAACATATATAGGAAGAGTTCTCATTTTTTTTATGAGGGTAAGTTGCCTGCTCTCACAATCAAATTGTTTGATGATATGAAGGAGATTAAAAAAGAAAGGAAGAATTAAGATCAAACAAGTAGGGTATTTGAATATTGTAGTAATAGAATTAAGAACATCTGTTTCAATATCACGTTGATAACCTTATGTACATTTTGGAAGGTACATATTGTACTTTGTAAGTGAAAGGAGAAATTGGAGTTCTTTCTCAAGTGCAAATTTCTTGATTGATGCCTCAAAAAATTGTGTTTGAAGTGGTGCTGACAGGAGCAGATTTCTCTCTTGATCATCAACTGTTATCTCTACAATTTTATGCGCGTGGCTTTCCTTGCATCATTCCATTCTATTTGATGTAGTTTTGGTTTATTATTTTGTCTTTACAACTGTTAATGTTGATTATAATTTCTCTGTAAGTGAACATAAGCAAAAACGCATTTAGAATATATCACTAAATCAGTTACCTATTTAAATAATCTTAATTTTTTGGTGAGTTTTTATAATTCTTGGTAATTCATGTTGACAATGACACTGATTTTGGGTTTTTGCTCATTTAATTGGATGTCTAATACCATCCTATCTTAGCAACTCGATTCATGAGAAAGTCAAGAAAATTGTTGGAACCACCTTGCTTGAGATGGTTTTGTAAAAATCAAAATGATCAAGGAATCAAATGTCTCGATGAGAAACATAAATGTCATGACTATAGAGTATGTCTTTTAAATAAATAAATAAATATATATAAATACATATATATTTTCAATACATGTGTTTTTTTTTTTTTTTTTTTTGATAAGCCAATACATGCACTTATATTATATGAATTTACACTGTAACATTGGAAAAATTGAATAGAGGAAATGAAATAAAGCTTACACTTTGCAGATCAGTTGCAAATCAAGTTGAGAGCTTCTTTACTGAAAATCCAGGCCCTTTTATCATAATAGCTACATGTTTGACTGTCAAGACTTTTAAAGGCAAGTTCATTTCTTTTTTCTATTTCTCTTTATAAGTAATTATGCACCCAATCCTTGAAGACAAAAACGATTTTGAACTACATGAGAAATCATCCAATTGTTTGAAATACAAAGTATTTTGGTTGAATTATTATATAAGCATCCAATTAAGAAGTTGTATAACTAGCTAGAAACTCATATTTAGTTTTTTATTTTCTATTTGATTATTGAATGCCTTGTAGATTTTATAATTTTGAATTTGGTTGGAAATTTTTATTATTATTTGTGAATTTGAAAATTTTGGAGTGGGAGCTGGTATGGGGCCCAAAAAGACTTAATTGAAAACAAAAAACTTTTATTATGTTTATCTTTTGCTGGTGAAGAGGGACTAGGGGAGAAAATTTAGGTGTTGAGGCTGCTAGAGCTGGGGTTTTTCTCAAGCTTTCAAGCCTCTTTGTGAAGATATATAGGTGGGTCTTGGTTAGGATGTCTCTAAATTGTAAGCTCTTCAGCCTTAATGGTAGATTACCAAATTGTTCCAAGCTAAAGAAGGCAAAAGAACCTTTACATGGGCCTAATTCTGTCAGAAAATGGAGAAGAAAGCTTCTGTTTTTCTTCTGTCTTTTAGTTTCTATTGTTCTGAAATAACTTTTAGATCAAAGTTGTGGGCTCCCATTAATTCAACTCATAATTTTTTAGTCCTTAGACAAGGAACTTGAATTCAATTCCTACCTAAACAAAAAATTAATTGATATCTTAGCCTGATGATAAGGGTTATAATCATGAAACTAATGTCATAATTTTAAATAAAAAAATCCTATAGTAATTATTTATAAAAATAAATAAATAAATAAATAAAATAAAAAGAAGAAGAAAGATTTACATCAAAGTTAAAAACCTAAAAGAGGCAGTGTAATTTCTCAAAAAGACCTGAGCATCTAACACTGAAAGCACAATTGGTATCAAGGCCAGGTACTAGCTTTATGCTTTAACTTCTTTATAATTTATAATTTTGTATAGATTATAAACCACTAGCTTTATGCTTTAACTTCTTTATTACCTGAATCAGATCAGGTACAATTTTGTAGCTTTTAAATTGCATCTTTAATAGCTCTAGCCTCTTATTGTGTTAGTCTTGACTGTTTCATTTGGCTTGAATTGTCTTTTACGGTGCTTTAAAAACAAATTTTGTATTTGTAGAACCAATTTTGTAATCAACGTATGATCTTTGAGTTAATTATAGTTTAATTGGACTGTAGTGAAAATTGGAGTACTTATAAAATAAAAAGAATAGAAGAAGAAAAACATTTTGAATTGGACTATGCTGAAAAAATTGGTCAGAAATGAGAGATGGACTAGGGATGCAAGGTGGTTTGAAGCTGAAAATAGGATTTTAATACAATGACCAGTTTTGCTATTATGATTATGGTTTTTTATGTGGTTGAATAATTGAGTGGCAAAAAGATCACACTCCTCTTCAAATTCAAATAAGGGTAATTATGTTATGGAAATATTCTTAGATAAGCACATATTTCTATGATTACACTTTACGGCAGATACATTACAAGGCTTTTTTTTTAAAACTATTGATCACTGTGTGTGATAGATCTCTCTATTGAATTGGCTTTTAAATGTAATTTCTTCCTTCTAATTTGATATACAATTTAAAGAATCTATGTGCAAATTTTGGATTGGATATTAGCTTTAGGATGTTGATTATAATGACAGAATTTTGTATAACCTTATACACATTCTTATATAGTGACCACATGGCACTTCTTAAAGTTTTTGAAGGATAGAAGGATGCAAATAGTAATGAAAAGAGTCCTGTCACCTTACAAATGACAGAGGATATGAGAATACAATTTGTAGATCTATTTAGCATTGGCTTTGTAAACAAATTGATGAGTGCTAATATAAGTTCTTTAAGATTTTCAAATTTTAAAGCATTTGATTTGCTAAAATCTTTTAGTTACTAAAAACTTTCCCGTACAATACACGGGTTAGCGACTAGTAAATATATAATTATGGTCCATGACATAGTTTATTTTTCATTCTTTTCTGATGACAGTGAACTATGGATTGTGCAATCTAAAGAATTTATACGTCAACTTTTCTTTTGGGTTAATTTATTGTTTGTTTTTTTATTTGTAATTAAAGGAAGATAAAGACAATATAATCATTTTATTATTAGGACAAAGTTTAACTACAAACTTAATTGTAACCCACTAAAAAAATTAACATAAATACATATTTTGAAAATATAACCATTAGATTGCATTTTTTTTTTTTTTTAATGTTGTTAACACACATATCAAATTTTGTATCAATCGGATATTATTTATTATTCAATTTATAAACTTATTTTTTATACATAATTTTAGACTACAAAAACTTGAAATTTAAACATTTAATTGATGACATAACTATGGATGTTTGATCTTTTGGAATTTTTGTAAGTATGGAAGATAAAATAAAAAAAATGTAAAACAATGGTGGATTTGTTAGAATTCACATAAAATAGAAAGATATTAGGTGAAGTTGTAGCCTTAAGCTGCAGCCAAATTTGTAGCCAAACTTTGTTCTTACAACTACTATTACTATTATTATTATTTTTATTTTTATTGATATTAATATTGTTATTGTTATTGTTATTTGTTTTTTTATGCATGTATAAAAGAGGGGCTTAGTGTCAAAGTGGCTTCACATAGAGGGAACTTGGATAATTGGCAACCCATCTAAGAAGTTGCACTCTTGATCTCAAAGCCATGAGATAGTAAGTCGCTAGTTAAGCTCTTCATCTCTTTGTACACTCTCATAAGCTAACAAGTTCTCATTGTACACTCTCGTCAGCTTACTGAGCACCTTTTCCACTACCATTATTGGTTTTTTTTTTTTTTTCCACAATAATTTATCATATACTTTAACGCCAGTTTAGTAACTACTTGTATTTGCCAACTTTCATCTCTATTAACGACTTCTGTTAGGTTCTAAAGACTTAGGTTTTTATGTATTTAGAACTCTAATGTGTATTGTTGGCAAACCATGATCAAAACAATATATTTAGTCATATTTAGACTTGCTCAAAGTTGGTTTGCTTATGTAAAGTTAGAATAAGTTGATGCAGGAACCATTTAAGCTTCTCGGCCTGGTTCAATCGATTGAAGCTTAGGCTCAATCAATCGAAAATTGGGTCAGAGGCGTTTTTCTGCAAAGTTCCAACTTAGCCCTAGTTTGTTTAAAACGTTTAGGGTTTTTTAATTTGTCCTAAGTATAAAAGGCAAACCCTAACCACATTTTAGTGTTGCTCATATTGCTGCTTGTGTAAATCTCTTGTGAAATCTAGAGGAGCTTTCCTTTACACAAACTTAGGGTTTTTAAGGAGGAGATATTATCTACACCTTGATTATCAATTCAGTTGCTACCATTGAAGTTTAAAGAAACACAAGCGGGTGTGCTTGTATCTGGTGGTGAATCCAAGAAAGAAGGAGTCTATGGATTCGGAGCTTGCATGTGGTCGTGTCAGTAAGTTCTACTGGTGGGTAGCAATAAGAAGTCGAGCGTGGGGGCTTGTAATTCTTATTGTATGAACTTCGATTCTTTCAAGATAGTGGATTCAGGTTTACCTTGAGGATAACTAGGTTAAATTCTCTTCAGGTTTTTACCGGTTTGGTTTCCTGGGTGATCATAGCTTTGTGTTATTTATCTTTCCACTGCTATGCATGATATGATTGTTGTGATTGTGATAACCTAGATTTGTTAAATTGGACTAAGTAACAACTTGACTAATTACCTAGGTTAATCCAATTGAGTTTTTAAGGGGTCTAAAAACTATCAAGTGGTATCAGAGCGGGTTGCTCTCTTGTTGTTGATCTGTTGATCACTGAGCTGATCCTTGACCCCTATTGTCATGGAACACAGACACTTTCTTGTTATTCCTCCTCACTTTGATGGGAATAATTATGCTTATTGGAAAGTAATGATGAAAACATTCCTGAAATCGATTGATGAGAGAGTCTGGAACTCCGTTGAATACGAATGGGAGAAGCCCACTACTCCTGTTAGTGAGTGGCAAACTTCTCAAAAAGAAGCAGCCACATTCAATAGCAAGGCTATGAATGCTATCTTTAACGATGTTTCTATGGAGGAATTTAAGAGAATATCTAATGTTGAGGTTGCTCATACTGCTTGGAATATCCTCTAGACTGTGCATGAAGGCACAAAGGCTGTCAAAATCAACAAATTGCAGCAGTTAACTTCTAAGTTTGAAAGCATTAGGATGTTTGATAATGAATCTTTTGATGAATTCTATGCTAAACTTAATGATATTGTTAATTCTACTTTTAACTTGGGTGAAATCTATGATCAACCTAAAATTGTTAGGAAGATTCTTAGATCGTTAACTGAAGACTTTAGACCCAAGGTGACTGCTATTACTGAGAGTAAGGATGTGGACTCCATCCCTGTTGATGAACTTGTAGGATCACTTCAATCTTATGAGTTTGACCTACCCAAAACTAACAAATCCAAATCAATGGCTCTTAAGTCAGTTGATGATGTTGAGATTGGTGGATTTGATGATGAGCTCTCTGCTACAGAGATTGCTTACCTTGCCAAAAACTTTAGAAACTTTCTCAGGAATAGTAATAGAAAGGCAAGAGGTACGAACACTGTTGAACCTAGAAACTTTAGGAAGAATGATCTCACTAAGGTTAACAATAATGATAAACCTAGAGAAAAAGTAGGTCAATCTTCAAATAATTCTATGGGTCCTCAGTGTTTTGGATGTCAAGGGTATGGTCACATGAAATCTGAATATCCTACCTATTTGAAGTCTAAGGGTAAGGCTATGGCCGTAATCCTTAGTGATGGTGAAGTTTTTGATGATAAGTCTAATTGTGACGAGGATGGAAACTTTATTGCTTTTACTGCTACGACTGTAGTCAATGAAAGCATATCTGCTGAAAAGAACCCTTCTGATGGGGAACTCTCTGAGGATGCAAATCTTCAAGAGGCCTACAATAAACTTTGGAAAATTGCTGCAAAGGATGCTATGAATATTGAACTTGGCCTGAAGAAAATTGAATCTCTTGAGCTTGATAAGAAGAATTTGCTTGTAAAACTGTTCAATGCAAATACTTTTGAACAATGTGAAAACTGAGAATATGCTATTACTTGATAAAGTTAAATCTTTGGAACTTGATTTATCTGTTGCTAGATCTGCTAGTTCTAAACTTGATCAAATGCTGAGTGTTCAAAAATCTCCTTCTGACCAATCTGGATTAGGTTTTGTTGAAAGCATCTCTGTGTCTGCTCCCCATTCCACAAACTTTGTCCCTTCATCTTATTCTGAACCTTCTGTGAGTGAGATTGTGTGTGAAACTGTCAAACCCCCTGTAAGTGAGGTTGTCAAACCCATAGAAGTTTCACCATCTAGGAAGATTATGGTTGATCTAAAAGAGTCTAAACCTAAGAAGCCAACCCTGTCTAAGGACAAGTCATATGATAAACCTGCATGGGTTTGTCATTTTTGTGGAAAGTCTGGACACATTCGTCCAAACTGTTACAAGCTGCAAGCTACAAGCTGCAAAGAGAGCAAACAAACCAAAAGTACCTGTGCCTCAAGCACAAGATCCTATGGTACTCATTGGTGAATTGGTAAAGGCTTTAAACCTTTATTCCAATCCTAGAGTTGGTAATCATTCCCAAGTAAATAAGAACTCCAATGCTCATGGTGCATCTAAAAGGTTTTGGATGCAAAAGACTCAAACTAATTGAGTCTTTCTGACATGGTCCTTGTGCTTTGTTACTCTACTCTTTGTGATCTTTTGTTCTTTGGTTCTGTGTTTTTTTCTTCTTTGTTTCTATGATTTGCATTGCATAACATTCATGCATTTCATTCTAGGTGTTTTTTTTAATTAAAAAAAAAAAGAGAATAAAAAGGAAGCAAATTGTGTTTTGCACTATTTTCTTGGTTTTTGAGAACAAGGTTGATCAATTTATTTTCACATAACATGTCTTTTGTATCTTGTTTAGTTTTGATGAGCTTACTTATTGCACTTTACTAGTTGAAGCTTTGTAGTGCATGTTGTATGGAAAAGATGTTTATGGTTTTGATCACTTTGTCTTGATCTTGAAGTCACATGTTTTTTGACTGTCGAACTTAAACTTTTAGAGAAAGGCATAAATAATAATCTCACCACTGTTCACTAGCCAATCATGAACACCTTAGTGCATATTGTAAGATTTTGTGCTCGATAAAGTGTAGCACATGCACAAAAAGAACATAAGGTGTAGTCTCGGTTTAAATGTTAAAATTGGTGTGTACATTATTAGACTTAATGATTACATCTATCAACTAAAATTGGTGTGTACATTATCCCGGCTATTTTAATAAGTTTCTGAATAATTAAAATTTGTGTGTACAATATGAGGCAAACTCAAGAAACTTACATGATTGCAAGCTTATGATCTAGGAGATGTGGGAGTTGTATGATGTAACTCTTTAGGTGATAGTCTCTTTTAAATTCAATTTGATGAATTTTGTAGACTTTGTGATTGATTTCTATTTACATATCACCTCACATGTATCTCAAGCTTTTGCTAGTTGCACACACTATACAAGTTACTCTTTGCTAAACATTGTACATGTTATTGTGTGTGTCTTTGGTCTAACCAACCAAGTTTGCAAATACTTTGACTTTTTTTGCAAATACTTTGAGTTTTATGCAAAACTGATTTGATGCTTGAAAATTTATGGAGAATGTAAGAAATTTTAAATTTGGGACAATTGGGCTTCAATTCTTGTTTTTGAAAATCATATCATCACATACTCATGCATTTTGTTCCTTAATTTCAATGCTTTGAGATGTTTCTAAAACTTTTTCAAAAACTGTGTTTTCTCAAAAAATTGTGAGTCTCTGTCTGTTTTGATTGATCGAGTCTGTTTTTTGATCAATCGAAATTGATTTTAAAAATTTAGGTGAGCCTCTGTTTGTTTTGATCGATCGAACCTAATACTTCGATCAATCGAAAATCGTATGGGAAGTTTTTTAAAAACTAATTTTCAGTTGAGACTAACACTTTTTCAAAAAGTTCTTTACCTTTTCTCTCTCCATACGACTCGGTCAAGGCTCAATCTCAAATTTTTGTAGTTTTCGTCCATTCTTTTTGCAAGGTTTTCCTCTCCCAAGGCCGGTAAGACCTTTATACCCTTCCCTTTGCATTTATTTTCATGTTTTCATGCATAAACTCATGCATTTTGTTGGGATTTTCGGACCTTTTCAAATTTGGGATTTTTGTTGAATCAAGCTTCTTTTTCTGAAATTGATCATTGGGTTTTGTTCCTATATTGTTATAATCATGTTATATGATGGTCAATTTGATCAATTTGGGGTTTTGTGATAAATTGAAAATTCTAGGGCTTGTATTGAACCCGATTTGGGGTTTTTGTTCAAATTGGTTCAATTGATGAAATTGGCTTGTTGTAGTGATGTAATTGATCATTATTTTATGTCATCTATCTTATGTAATGATCAATTCGTCAATTTATTACAAATTGATCAAGTGGTTTTTCAAAATTTTGGGGTTTTTATTAGAAACTCTATGCTTAAGCCAAATTTGTGAACTTGAACTTAATTTGAACTTAATTGCACTGCATTAGGCCATGCATCACTACATTTAATTTGTTCATGCATCATATAGATTTTTGTTCTATATTTTTTTGTGCTAACTTGCAGTCTGCCCTTGGTTTTTTTTCTTTTTTTGCTTTGTGTCTTGGTCCTTATCCTAGCACCATGCCTAGGAAGACTAGAGCCCATAGGACCCCCTCCATGTCCTCTGAGTCTCCCTCTAGGAGTGAGGTGTTTAGGAATGACAAAAGCAGAGAGGCCTTTGAGAAACTGAACTGTAAGCGTAAGATTTAGGCTTAGCGTTCTGTGGTTTTAGATGAGATTGATCCAACCATTATGGATAACTTTGAGTCTAGAGGTTGGTTGTCCCTATTAGAGATAGATCATCCACCCCCGACCGCCCTGATTAGAGAGTTCTTCTCGAATCTCTCTTTCCACATCTATGATTCCAACGCTCCTGTTAGGAGTTGGATACGAGGTGTTGAGTTCACTATTACTCCTCGGGTAGTGGTTGAAGCTCTTGGGGTTCCGGTCGTTAGGGAGCCTGACTATCCCTATGATAAGTCTCCACCTTTAGATGTTGTCATGTCATACATCACTGGGTCTTCTATCCAGTGGGGTTCTGATCCTCGGATCATGTCTGCTGAGCTTACTGAGACTGCCTATCTTTTCTTTAGGATAGCGTGTCATTCTTTGTGGCCTATTTCTCATCTCCACACCATCCCTCTAGAGCGATGTGTGTTTTTGTATGCTTTTGTTTCTGGTGCGTCTATCAGCTTTCCTCATCTGTTCCTTCGTTCTTTGAACGAGGTTCATAGGAGTTCTGCCGTAGGGCATGCGCTTATCCATCCTATTTTCATTCATAGGATTTTGTTATTTCTTGGTCTAGATGGTTTCCCTTCTGGTGAGTCTATTCATGTTGTTGCTCCCATAGGTGCCACCTTTCTTAGGCAGAGGGCTGCTCACTTGAGAGTTGATCCTACGCGTCCTAGAGGTGGGCCTTCTGGTGTTGTTCCCCCTCCTCCCTCTTCCACAGGTGCTGATGCTGCTGAGACGTCTGGTGGCGCTGCTGCTGATGCTGATGTTCCTCCACTGACTACTTCGGATGATTCAGACATTCGACATACATTGGATCATGTCTTGACCGTTCAGGCAGTTCATGGACAGATTTTGGTGGACGTGCTCGATGAGATCCGTGCTTTGCGCCCAGAGTTGGCACAGTTTAGACGATCTTCACCGCCACCTCCCTTTTGATGATGATTTTTGATTGCCCTTTGGCATTCCGTCACAAAAAGGGGAAGTACATATTTGAGCTCTTGTAGAGTTTTGTCTTCAGGGGGAGAGTTTTTTTTTTTTTGGTTGGAGCTTGTGGAGTTTAGATTGTATCTAGGTGCTTCACATTGTATTTTATCCTTTTTAGCTCTTGCCATACCTTTGTTGGGTTATGCATGTTAGGGGGAGTTACTTTTATTGCTTTATATGTTTCTTGTTTTCAACTGCTTATTAATTTATATTTATGAGTTTTTCATTGATATATGTCTTTATTGTGTGTTGTTTGAAATCAAGAATTTATTTTGTTTACTTGTATTTTCCATACATGCAGTTATGCATTTTGTTTAGTGTTTCAGGAAGTATACAGGTTGATTCAATTGAGCTGCTATCTACACTTGCAACTGATGGATAGTAGTTAGGATTGGATTTGTTTTATGAGCATTTGTTTTGTAAAGGGCTTTTCTTTGTAAACTTTGAGTTTCTAGTTGTGTTTTGTCACAGATTGCCAAAGGGGGAGTTTGTTAGGTTCTAAAGACTTAGGTTTTTATGTATTTAGAACTCTAATGTGTATTGTTGGCAAACCATGATCAAAACAATATGTTTAGTCGTGTTTAGACTTGCTCAAAGTTGGTTCGTTTATGTAAAGTTGGAATAAGCTGATTCAGGAACTATTTAAGCTTCTCGGCCTGGTTCGATCGATCGAAGCTTAGGCTCGATCAATCGAAAATCGGGTTAGAGGCATTTTTCTGTAGAATTCCAACTCAGCCCTAGTTTGTTTAAAACGTTTAGGGTTTTCTAATTTGTCCTAAGTATAAAAGGCAAACCCTAGCCACGTTTAAGTGTTGCTCATATTGCTGTTTGTGTAAATCTCTTGTGAGATCTAGAGGAGCTTTCCTTTACACAAACTTAGGGTTTTCAAGGAGGAGATATTATCTACACCTTGATTATCAATTCAGTTGCTGCCATTGAAGTTTAAAGAAACACAAGGGGGTGTGCTTGTATCTGGTGGTGAATCCAAGAAAGAAAGAGTTCGTGGATTCGGAGCTTGCACGTGGTCGTGTCAGTAAGTTCTACTGGTGGGTAGTAATAAGAAGTCGAGCGTGGGGGCTTGTAAGTCTTATTGTATGAACTTCGATTCTTTCAAGATAGTGGATTCAGGTTTACCTTAAAGATAGCTAGGTTAAATCTTCCCCAGGTTTTTACCGGTTTGGTTTCCTGGGTGATCATATCTTTGTGTTATTTATCTTTCCATTGCTATGCATGATATGATTGTTGTGATTGTGATAACTTAGATTTATTAAATTGGACTAAGTAACAACTTGGCTAATTACCTAGGTTAATCCAATTGTGTTTTTAAAGGGTCTAAAAACTATCAACTTCAATTTTAACAATTTCAAAAATATAATTTTCTTGTATTTGCTCACTTTTATCTCTGCCAATGACAACAATTTAACCATATAAAAAACAAAGCATTTTTATTATTATAAAATACTAAGTATTTTTAACACATACACGTAGAGAGGGGAAAAAGTCTAAAAAATTAGGAATTCTACTAAGTCAAATGTACTACTAAATACCCTGTAAAAGTAATGTGTTTTCTAAACTTTAAAAAATTGGACTGAACTCGATAAACCAAAGATTAATACCAAATTGGACTAAGGATTATTTTTATCAGGAGTACAAATGGGCTAACTCGATCTGACGCATTTTAAAGTGATTTTTTTTTCTCACATTAGATCTAGATAGGATAGTACAATATATTTATTCTTAACAGTTTTACATGCACATTTAGTATTTATAGTGATTATATACGGTACCTAAAAAAATTATGGTCCATAACATTTAGTTTTTTTCCCATTCTTTTTTGATGATAGTGAACTAAATTTTGTAATCTTAAGAATTGATATCTTATTTAACTATATTTTTGGGTAATTTATTTTTTGTACTCTTGTTTATATTGAAAGGAAGATAAAAACAATATAATTATAATAATAATCATATTATTATCATTATTGTTATTGTTATTGTTACTCTTTTTTCTATATGTGAAATAATATGGTCAACTTGTATCCCAATAAGCCCAACCCACAACTCAATATTAAAAATTGATATTTTAATGAAGAGGTGATAGACAATATGTTATAAATTTAATAAAATAACATAGAAGAATTTACATGATGGATCCCATTAATAGGTTGAAAATTCATGATGACTCCAAAGCTTTGGGACTAAATATTTTATATTGCTGTATATATAAATTATTAAAACTCCAAAAGCAGAGGAGCTTTTAGCTTTACACAATTAGTGATAAATGGATCCGGTATAATCACCTACTTATCAAACCAAATTTTCTATAGCAGAAAGGGCAATGCATTGTCAATAAAAAGAACAAATCCTGTTTAGCCTAGCTTGGACTACTGGTACCGAGACCAGTAAGAAGCGTAAGATTTAAATATTTTATTCAGAGTGTGGATTGCCTTAGTTAAGGGAACCTCTCTTCACTGATTTTGAGGTCCAACACACGCATATATATAATACTAATCGTTAACCTGTGCGATGCACGAGATTGTTTTAAATCAAATGTTAACACGTTCAGGTTTAAACATTTCTCAAATTTCAATTATTGAAATCTAAATTGGCTTTAATATAAGATGAAACATGTAATATTATGAAGTAATATTAAATATGAGATAAATACAAATATTATGAAGTAATATATTACAATAATCATAATGTGCTCTTACATTTGGTTTAATAAGTATTACAAAAAAACCAGTATATAGAATAAATATACAATTGTGCTTACATCTTCAAGCTTTATCCAATGCTTTTCAAGAATGTATTTCTTCCCTTTCTTAGGCTCTTTTCTTTTCTCAACTTCTTCAAGCTACTTAATTTTTCACCAAATTAGTATTAAGTATAAGACCAAATTATACGAATTCATCAAAGATTTACAATGTAAAACCAAACACTCTTAATGTCAATCAATTTCATAATAACCCCACCCCAACTATTGAATTATTAAAAAAGTTCAACATTTCTATAATCTTCATGAAAATAAGTTATAAATAGATTATTCGCACACAAAAAAACTTCAGTATATCCAAGTTATAAATAAAATACCAGTATGAATTGTGCTAAGGTGGAAAATGGTTCTATCTTTTGCCATATATAAATACAACATGACCTGAGACCTTAAAAGCTTATGTGAAACATGTTTAAATTGCACTATATGGTTTTATTCAAACATTAAGAATACAAAAGCAAAAAATCTAGATATTTATGGCATTTGTTTCAAGTTTATGCCAAACCAAAACTAAAGGCATGCCTGAGTGTAGTTCATAAAGGTTTTGTGGGTTGGTAGTGTTGTCAAAATTTGTGCAGTCTTCTAAACAAAAAAAATAATAATAAAAAAATAAAAAAAAATCCAAGAGGGAAAAAAAAAGTCAAAATCTGTGTGGTCTTCCAAACTAAAAAACAACCCTAAATAAATAAATAAATATAGATGCAAATGATATGTAAAAAGATGGGTATTTAATAATGAAAATTAAAAGGGTGTGAGTTAAAAGGGAAAAACCCTTGGGGGAGAATATAGTGACAAAGCAACCCTGCAAAACTATAGAGGAAATGTATTTATAATCAAAACTATAGAGAAATAAACAATAAATAAATAAATAAATAGTCACAGTCACATGTTCATACTAAACAAAGGCTAGACTTGAGACATTGTAGTTCATGATGTTATGGTTGGAATGACAAAACCTACAAACAGAGAGTTAAAGCAAGAACTGGGTCTTTTAAAGGGAAGGGAAAGATCTAGAAACCATAAAAGGTATAGGTTCTAGGGTATAGAAAGAAGAAAATTGAGGAATAAAATCTCACCTTGGGTTAAATATCCTATATTTTTTTGAAATAACAAAACTGAATTAAAATAAATAGTTTTATTATTTTATTATTAATCAAAAGTGATAGAATTTTATTGGAAATATTCGAAGTGTATAGGTTCCTTAACTCCTTGGCATGATTAGCCAAAGCATTGTTTAACTTATTACACTGTTTAGAAACTGTCCTATAATATACATTTTCTGCATAATACACAAAAGCATGAATATGTTCTAACACATCTAAAATCTCCTTAAAGCATGGTTCCTGCAAGTGAATTAATGCCAGCAAATGTGATGCTCTCAATAGAGCCGTAGCAGCCATCCACAATGGGTCTTGGGAATTAATTCACTATGGGCTATATAGGAGAACCACAACTATCTCTAACAATATTGATTAAACCTACAAAATTCTTGGCTTTTGAAAAAGGTCAATGCCATTTTCATTTTGAATAATCATTTGAATAATAATACTGACTTTATAGTTTTCTTATTTATGTCCTATATGCATAAATTTCTAAAAATATGGTAGAAGAGTAAATTGAAAACTGAAATGGGATGGTGAAGCTAATTTAACAATCCCAACTCCTATAAGCTTTTATCAGGATCCAAGACAATTTCAATTCCTAATATCCAAAACAATTTCAATAACACCAAAAGCATATCCCAAAAATATACAAATCAAAGAGAAGAAACAAATTAATAGGAAACAAACACTTACAAAGGGACCAAGGATCTTGTTCTGTTAATGCCATCCCTACTAAAACTCTCATTGCCTACAATTTCTCAATGGTGATCTCGCCTACTATATTTGCTATTTATTTTTAAAAAGTCACAAATTTTGGCCAATAAAAAATAAAAGTAGAAAACTTCTAAAAAATTCATTCAAGCATTGCACAATGTAGGGATGTGTGATTAAATAATATATATATATATATATATATATGTTTCAAGAAGTTGCAACTTGCAAGGGTACCAAAAAAAAAGTAAAAAATAGTGATACCAATATCACATTGCACAACTTATTATTGCTAGAACTACCAATATAGTAAAACAGAACTCTGTTGCTCATAGTTTGGATTCCAAACTTTTTAGTGTGGATGGAGGATGTTCCACCATAAATTTTTTCTATATTTCAGGTTGATTTAGCCAATCTTTTTTAATAATATTATTCAACTTCTTTCTCAAAAAAAAAAAAAAAAAAAAAAAAAAAAAAAAAAAAAAAACTGTGACACTAAATATGAAAACAAACATAACAAATACAACAATTTATTTATATGGTTATGCCCTCCACAAAATAGGTTTTTGTTTTTACCTCAACAAGCTGCCTGAGGTTGATCTTTTGTGTTGGTTGTATATGCCTGGAATCACTCACATTATTAAAAGACCACATAAAACCCAAAACCCAAAATCCAATTTGCATTTAATTCTGGCAGGAAAATTTTGTGGGATATAAATTTAACTAAAGCAACAACTAAACCACAAACCCAAAAATTAATCATTCATATTCTAGATCCCATCAAGTTTCCTATCATGGGCTAACCACAATTCAAATAACACCAACTAAGAAGCCCTACAACCATAAATTCATTGACACAACTTTAATAAGTATAGTTTACATCTTTTGTTACGTTAGAGAATGAATAGAGTATCAAGCATAATTGTAATCGACCGATCAACAATTTTATCAACACAAATTAAGTTTGACTCCATGACATCTAAATTGTAATCAAATAGTACTAAGAAAAGAATTGGTCTACGTCTCAAAACACTGACTAAATTTGAGAAAATATTATATAATAAAGAATTAAATACAAAACATTACCTTATGCAACATCAGCAACAAAAGCAAATTGAGAGTGGTGATGGATTTGGTTGAGATTAGAGAGAGAGGATAGGGTTTGAGTTTGAGCCCTAAGAAAATAAAAAAGAAACAAATCAGAGAGAGATTATAGGCACTGGTTAGCTACATCCTTTGATATTGAGGTGAAATTTCAAACATGATACAATACTTCTTTTAGGCATTTTGTCATACAGATGTGTGCCTGAGCATATAGGGTTCGATAATTCAAATAAATTACTAACTATAAGAGACATTATGATGTAAAAAAACAATTTAACATATGGTAATCAAAATTTAACATACTGTAGAGAGGGAAAATTCCCGACCTATCACAAGCTGACACGTCACATTACCAAGTCTACAAAATACAGCCAATTACAAAGCACCACGTATTGCTGCTAGGTTTTGCTATCACTATTCAGAAACCAACAGAAATTTGCCAAGTGTCATGCCAAAAAAAAATCACACATCAGTGCATGTAAGCGATGACACAAGTAGTCCAGCACGTGTAAATGATGACATAAGCGGACCAATCAGGCTGTGACATGTGTCAACAATCAGACTCCGCCACGTGTCGCTCACCCACCCCCAAACTCCTATAAATAGAAGCCTTCCTAAGACATTTAAGGGAACCATGATTCAAAAGTGAAAAAGATCTTCAAGAATCAAACCTCAAAGCCTTCAAGAACTTCAACCCCAAAATCGAAGAACATTTGAAGCAGAATCATCCAAACCATCTGCCTAGATCCTAAAGTTTGCGGGAATCAAGCTCAAAGTGTCTGAAAATATCAACAAATCACAAATCAGTGAAGCTCTACGGATCCAAGCTTCTAAAGCCCCGAAGAACTTCCACCACAAACCTTCGAAGATGAAGAACACATTAAGAACACGAAGAACATGAAGAACAAAGGATTTCTAACAAGCTTATAGCCAGAGATTCATTGTAATTCCGTTTCAGCAATCTTCGATCCATCCCTCAACCAAATTGAAGGATATTTTGTGTTCAAGTCAAAATCACATTACCACAAATCCAATCAATAAGTCTAGCAAGGAGATCGAATCAGAGGATCACTCTTTTGTAATTTCAGAGAATTGTACCACACAATCATTAATACAAATTCGTATTTGTGAAACTATTTTACTTGTTTGATTTATTTCAAACTAGAAATTTAGTCGTCTACACATACCTCCACTTTTTGAAATTCCAATAGAAGGTTTATCAGTTCCAAAGCTAGTCTCTCTTGCAACAATGCAAGAATTAGCTTGAGTTAGGTTTTGAATTATTGAAATCATATTGTATTTTAAATACAACCATTGGTACCCTGCCTAAAATAACCCTAATTAAAAAAAGCAAAGGCTTTACAAATCAATGTCAAGCATCAGTTCTTCCTAAATCAAAACCAATCAAACCACAATACCAAAACCTAAATCATATTTCTAAATTATATATATATATATATATATATATATATAAAGAGAGAGAAATATTTCCTCTGTTTTCATCATTAAGTAGGCCTCCTTTCCTCTATTTGGTTTCAATTGAAAAACTTAAATTCAGAGAAAAGAGAAAGAGGAAAGCAAGCGTACCTAGGCATTGGGTATGGAGTTTGATTTTTAATTGAAAATAATAACAGGTAGAGAATGAATTGCATAATATAGAGAGGAAAACCAAAAGATGTAGTGGCAGTGATCCATGGTGGCGGCGGCGATGGTGGGAGAATCTGAGTTTCGGGTTTTGATTTTGGGGGAAGGAAAGGGTGAGTTTAGGTTTAGGGGAAGAGAAGAGAGATTTTGAAAAAGTATCGGTTTTAGGTTTAGGTTTTGAAGAAGTATGGTTTTGTAACGTGTATTTGGTGGGGGAAATAATGAGATTTAATTTTTATTTTTAATAATGTTGACGTGAGTAAATGGGTTGGAAAATCAAAACATATAAATCAAATTAAAAAAAAAATTTTAATGCTGACGTGGAAAATTGTGGGAGTTTCAGAGGTTTTGATTATATATATATATATATATAGATTAGACAGAGCCTAAATTTCCTTTGTTAAGTTTGCAATATGTGAATTGATCTTTCTAGATCTAATAAAATTTGAAATTTTCATGATATACATTTTTCTTCAATAAAATGAATATGAAATCTCTCCATAGGTTTATATTATTATTCAAATTTGTATTTCATGCAAAACTCCATATAGGTTATTTAATGAACAATTGTCAAAAATTCATTTAATTGTTTTTATTTAATAAAATTTTAATTCTAAGATGATTTTTTTTTTTTTTTTGAGGGGATAATTCTAAGATGACTATACTTTGCCTTAGGTACTTTTGCACAAACTTATCATTGTAACTAAGTATCTATTGCTTAAGGCCACATGTGATTGTGGGTCCTAATTAGCTTAATTAATAAAATTCTATTAAAAAAAAATATCACGTGTGGTTTTTTTTTTCTTTTTCGAAGCCTCCACATGTGATTTTTAGTATGCCAATTTTTTTTCCCCAATGCCTATACGATTTAGAAACCCATATAATACAACCAAATACCAATAGTTCATGTGAGTTAACTCTTAAAAAATATAAAAAGAAAATACACAATCCACTTGCAGCTAAAAAAGAATAAACACAATACTTTTCAATTAATAATTGGAGGGAAAATTAAAACACCACACAAAATTTATATATATATAATTAAAGTAATTTACTATTTTTTTTTTGGTTCATCTATAAATACTATATAACCGAAAATTTTGACTATTTGTTGAGTTTTTGAGAGTGTGCCACCTCAACTTAGCAACCTCCACAATTTTACACCTCATTTTTCAAAAATAAAATTATTTAATTTTTACTATTAACACACAAAACCTTTGAAAAACAAAAACAAAAACCCGAATATTACCAACCTAAAAACCCAAGTAGTAAACCTTCTTCTTTCTCACTTCAGTCTTCATCTCCAATGATCCAGAAAACCCAATCACTGCTTTGATGTGCGCTTCTTTGCCTCTTTCTTTGTTCTCTTAATTCAAGTTTTTTTTTTCTTTTTTTTCTTGCAGAGTTTCCACGCCTTCTTCTTCTTCCTTTGTTTTCAAAGCTATGGCAAAGAAGAATCATGAAATTTATGGTACTGGGTTTTCTTTTTCCCTTTTTTTTTTTGTATGTGATGTGCATTGATAATAACTTGATTTTGCATATTTATATCATCATTAGAAAGCATTATCATAATCATTTTGTGTTAATTCATGCATTTTATGTTTGGTTTTGGAATAATGCTGAATAATCAATTTTGTACTTGATTGAATTTTATTGCGTGAATTTGTCTTTTGTAAGAGAATGGAATTAAATAAGTGGATTTGTGAGAACAAAAGCTAATAGACTTTCCTTTTACAAGGGTCATGATGAAGTTGAAGAAGGCTAACCCAATTAAATTTAAGTCCAATTGGAGCAAGGAATCAAAGGAAACTTGCACCAAATTCAAGTCCAATTTGGATTAGGATTCCAGCCTGCACATTAGTCAGTATTTTCGGCATAACTTTCGGTTCAGATGTCCAATCCAGATGATTCAAGTTGGGCTGGAAATTTAACTTAAAGGGCTACAACTTTGTAGTTTACCAAAAGTCCGAAATCTGATATTAAATGGGCCAAAATTGTCAGTTAAGAGAACCTTAAAAATCTGGGATTTTTTCCAAACGGGAATTCAACTTGTAATAAGATTTCTTGACCTGTTTAAAGGCTCTTTAGAGAAAAATTCAGGGAGGCTAGTGCTAGGGCTGGGGGCTGAACATGGAGAGTGCGGCTACCTCTTTGGTTTTCTTCCATGACAGTTAATTTTATTTTATTTGTCTAGTTTAATGTTTAGTATTTTATTTTTGTATTTTCTTTCTATATTTTCTTTCAATTACTTTGAGTAGCTAAATTTATAATTAGGGTTGAGCATGCTTTAGATATTTAAATAGAAGTTTTAATGATAATATTTTTCATGATAGCAAGATTGATTTCTAGATTATCATGCAATAGTTGGAAAAAATTAATGATTGTAAATATATGCTGATATGAATTAACAAGACAGATTCCAAAACCTTAATTCCTTTCTTTAGATTGTTACATCTCTTTACTGCTTTATATTATATCTTTGCTTAGTTTAATTATTTATTTAGTTTATTTAATTTCAAAACAACCAATTTTTATTAAACTAGATTAGGATTAATTTGGTTAAGATTTGATTAATTTTCCTACGTTCATTCAAGTCCCTATGGGTTCGATCTCGTTCTTGTCAAACCATACTTCGGTATGGTTCGTACACTTGCAAGTACTTTAAAATTTCACAACTGTATGCAATATTTATTGGATTTTTGGTTTCCTAGGATTCTTCTATTTGGTTTCAATTCTGGGTTTGTTTTAATTTGATATATATAGCATTTTTGTCATTCTTCATTTTACATTGGTTTGGATTTTCTTTCTCCCTTTTTTGGTTATGCAATTTTTATTGGATTTTTGGTTTCTTAGGATTCTTCTATTTGATTTCAATTTTGGGTTTGTTTTGGTTTGATATATAGTGTTATTGTCGTCTTCATTTTACATTGGTTTTCCCTTTCTATAAATTATTTTAATCTCTGGATTTTCTTATATGATAGCCTATGGAATATTATGTTGGGGCTACCGCTATTTTGGATTTTGTGACCATTTTTTTTTTTTTTTTTTTTTAAGTTTGGGGTTGGTTAGTATAGTTGTTTGAGATTGCTGAACATGTGTTTGATAAAATGCTGGTGAACTATAACCATAGGTGTTTGTTATATGTTAGTGTGGTAGCAATGGTTGTAATACATGCATTTTTTGTTCATGGAATTTTTTAACCTCTTAACCAAACTTGCCTATTTATGTGGTATCAAAAATATATAGGTACCTACAAAAACCTCATTCCATGTTTTTCAATTTTTAGGCACAAAGGAGCTTGCATAGGCCTTGAGAGAGAAAAAACAACCATTGGTTTCATGGAGGCTGGTGTTGCTGCAACACCGTACTCTTTTTTCTTTTTAAAATTCTCTCTTTTATAGAGTTTTTTTGGAAGTTTTATAGTGGTTCATGACTATTGTCCTACTATTTTAAAATAGAGTAAAAGATCATTCTCATTGATGTCCACTTTCATTAAGTGTTGTTTTTCTTATACGTACACAAGCTGCTTGATAAAATTCCTAAGTGATTTTTTGTTGTTATTCTAGAAGTCATAAAACATGAAGAGTGGTAAGGTGGAAGATGAGTAAGGAATGTGATGCCGTGTTGTTGATTTAAATAGGGTGAGAAGTGTTTATTGACCTTATTTTCTTAATGTCAATTTTTGTGCGATGTAAAAATTGAAAATATGACTGTCATTTTTTTTATGCCTTTTCAGTTGAACCATGAAAGATCAAATAGTGTGAAACACTTTAGCTAATTTAGACCTCCAATTTTAAATTACGGCTTGATTACTTTTACTTTAATTTAACTAAGTGCGGAATAAGAGTAAATGAATTGTAATAAAATCAGAACACTACTCTAAGGCATAAGCAAGTACAATAAAAAATGAATGTAAAGCTTAAAGAGTAGGGAAGAGAGATGCAAACACAAGATAACACCGAGACGTGTTATCGAAGAGGAAACCAAAGTACTTGGCGAAAAACCTCTTTGTGTCCCTTCAAGCCAAAATCAATCCACTAGTAAATGAAGTTGGAGTACATGAATATCAAAAAGACCTTCCAAGCCTAATCTACCTAATGTACTTTAACCCTCCAAGTTCCTGCTACCAACGGGCTTCATGAAGCCATGTCTTCACTAGTTGTCCGGATCCCGCAATCAGCTCCAAATTACATCTGCCACTCAATGGCTTCTTCCAATGCTTCCCATATGCACCAAAACTTCTCTCAACACTCAAATTGGGTGAGGTAAGTGTTTGGGTTAAGAACCTTTCAAGGATGTGTAGATGGAGAGGTAGGAGTAAAGGAAAACTTTAGAGAAATGGCGTAGATGATTGTGGGTATACAATCTCCAACTCTTAAGTGTTTAGCTAAGGTTTTCTCTCTTAAAAGTTTCTTGAAAAAACTCCGTACAATTTCATGGGTAATGAGGGCTTATATAGTGTTGGTATAGGTATGAGAAAAAGCGCACTCAAAAAACTCCAGGCAGAGAGTTTCGCTGGTCACTCACAACTTGGCCTAAGTTGTAAAATGACTTGTGAAATCCAACCTAGCAAAGACTATTCAAATTTTAGCATGTGCTTCTCATGTGGCCTTTTGCGGGTTGGCACTCACGAGCTAGTCGCAAGATAGTTGCAAATTCTTCATCTTCACAGAATCTTCACCAATCTCTCACACTCTTATATTAAATCCCACAAAATATAGGGAAATTATGAACAGAAATACAATCAAGTTTGACACGGAATTAAAGTCAACATAACAACATAGTTGTAAATCACAACTTTACAAACCAGGATGGATTTGTTTCTCCAACTTAAAATGAATGACTGGCTTTTATGTACAACACCTATTCTTTGAACTTGCTTTCAAGTTTCATATGATTATATTCTTTAAGAAAACATGTACATACTCCAAATTAAAAGGTAGACTCTAACTATTTGTATTAAAAATTTGTTGTTTTTTTACCTCCTGGAATATGTTCTTACATCCTTTATGAGATTTTGTGTTACCAAGATTTGCTATAACTCAGTTTGTTGTATTTTTTATAGTGGCCAAACTATTGAGTGTGTACTTTGGTTTCTGCAATGAAAATGATTGGTTTAAGATCTCTAAAAAATGGCAAGAATTATTTGCGAAATTGTGAAGTTTTGTTTAATGGTGGGGAAAAAAGTTTTGTGTTGGGCAAGAAGCATAGATAACCACAAAATTTTAGAGGGTGGTTAGAGATGATAACCCAGAATGGAAGTGGTGGCTAGATGCCGAATGGTATAGATGATATAATATATTAAGTAAATGTTTTGAGTTATTGTGAGAGTAAATAATATTTTTTTTTTCACTTTAATATTAGAGAAATCATTGCATCAATAATAAATTTTATATATTATTTTTATTAATATATTTTATTTTATTTTCCTCCTTCAAATTTTGAGAGAGATGTTAGTAACTTCAAAGCATACACATGTAATTTCTTCGTATTATTTTTTTTATATAAATTTTTATTCTATCATCGTCACCATTATCAATTCATCAATTTTTTTTTCTCGAAGTCACAATACATGTAGTGTTAATTCTATGATTTTCCCTGGGTTGTCCTACCAATTTATTGATTTAAGTTGAATCTTTGAATTGAATAGTGGGAGCTATCCCCAATTCATAAGCTTATTATTGTACAATCTATTTGTATTTTAGATTGAGTTGATCATTTAAGAAGTGCATTGAAAATGGTTTTTTTTTTTTTTTGGCTAAAAAAAAGAGCCCAAGTTTTTGGGAGGTGATGCTTGCTATTGACACGTGTTTGAATTTTTTTGGAGGACTTTATTTTTTCTTCACTTAAACCGGCCTTCCTCCTAATTTTATTTATGGTTCTTGGTTGGATATAGCACTAAGAAATTTAAATCAGTCAAACTACACAAATTTGAATAGTAGACAACATTGAATATTGTCTATTTTACGAAGGGATATATTATAAAAAAAATTAAGTCATAAAAAAGCAACATATTTTGTAAAATTATTATGTTTAGTTTTTGAGTTTGGTTTTTTTTTTCTTAAAAATAATCCTCGGTAGGCTTTTATAGAGCACATAGCTCAAGGGCGGGGGTTATTCACAATATTGCATTGATGTTGCCAAAGCCTTGAGGCCCAATTCCATGTAAATGTACATGATATGGAGGCAGTTGTTCATGTTTGTGAGCTTGGAACTAAGTGGTGTTGAACTTTCCATTGATATGTGGTTGATTTAGGGCCCATCTAGATAAACTGTTTGAAAAAAGGCGTTTTTAAATAATAGCGGTTTCAAAAAGTGTGTTTTTAAAATACATCTTTTAAAATCACAATTAAGTGTTTGGTAAAATATATTGAAAAGTGTTGTTTCTATTCATTGAACATTTAGATAATAGGTGCAATTACTATAATGGGCTTATCGTAAATTGCAGCCTATTAGCCTCTCTATGGCTGTAGCATAAGTCTCACCGTTTCAATGTAATGGTTGCTGATCTTTTATTGAAAGTTTGGTAGACTATTCATAAAATAATAAAAACGAGCCCTTAACATTTACCATTATTCATGCATGTTATCCATATGCCAACTCCAATTCCAGCATTACATGGATTTGTTTACCTGGAGTTAAATTAGAGTGCCACCTCATTGAACCAAAACAAAAATGAAAATGATAGAAAAGAAAAACTAAAAATATGAACCCTGCCCCATAAAAAGTGGGATAGATGCGTGACTCGAATCATCTATATAGGTGCACGACTAAACAAGGTAGTGACACAATAGCAGGGGCTGAGATGATAGAGAATAGAGGAGATTAATGAGAAGGGAGGGTATGTATTTGAAGGTATATTCAATATTTTGAACCCAAAACAAGTGAAATAGGAGAATGTGATATCAGTTTAAATTAGCGTTTTGAAAAAAGTTGACCGATACTGTGAATTGATAACGCGCTTTTTTGGCGTTTTGTAAAAACACATTTCCTTATAAATTTCCTAGCCAAACAAATTATAATCAGCGTTTTCATTAAAAATTGCGTGCTTAACCAGCCAAACCGCCTAACCAAATGGGCTTTTAGTTTGTTATTGTTGTTAATATCTACGTAATGTTGTAGTGTAGATATTTACACACAAGTGTTATTTGATAATTACTGTTTGTTATGAGATTCTTCTCTCTTTATCGGTCATTGTATTATCTTGATATTTGTTCCTTTTGGCTCTTATATTTTAACTTTATTCTGGTCGTTTAGAGTTTTCTTATTAGCATTAGTGTTAGGTTCTAAAGTGTAGGACTTTATGTATTTAGAACTCTAATTTGTATTGTTGGCAAACCATGATCAAAACAATGTGTTTAGAAGTATTTAAAACTAGCTCAAAGTTGTATGTCAATGTAAAGTTGGAATCGAGTGTAAAGCAGAAAGCACTATGGCTTTCGGCCTGGCTCGATCGATCGAAGCTTAGGCTCGACCGATCGAAGCTTGGGCAGATCGCTTTTCTGCAGAATTTTCCAACTCAGCCCTAGTTGTTTTAAAATGTTTTTAGGGTTTCTTATTTGTCCTAAGTATAAAAGGCAGACCCTAGCCACGTTTTAGTGTTGCTCATATTGCGGTTTGTGTAAATCTCTTGTGAGATCTAGAGGAGCTTTCCTTTACACAAACTTAGGGTTTTCAAGGAGGAGATATTCTCTACACCTTGATGATCAAAACAGTTGCTGCCATTAAAGCTTAAAGAATACACAAGCGGGGGTGCTTGTAGCTGGTGGGAATCCAAGAAAGAAGGAGTCTGTGGATTCGGAGCTTGCACGTGGTCGTATCAGTAAGTTCTACTGGTTGGTAGCATTAGGAAGTCGAGCGGGGGTGCTTGTAAGTCCTTTTGTATGAACTTCGATTCTTTCAAGATAGTGGATTCAAGTTTACCTTGAGGATAGCTAGGTCAAATCCTCCCCAGGTTTTTACCGGTTTGGTTTCCTGGGTGATCGTATCGTGTGTTATTTATTTTCCGCTGCTTTGCATGATTTGATCTTTATTATTGTGATAACCTAGACTTGTTTAATTGGACTAAGTAACAACTTGGCTAATTACCTAGGTTTAATCAATTGTTTAAGGGGTCAAAAAACTGTCAAGTGGTATCAGAGCGAGTAGCTCTTTTGTTGTTGATTCTTTGATCACTGAGCTGATCCTTGACCCCTGTTGTCATGGAACACGGACACTCTCTTGTTATTCCTCTTCACTTTGATGGGAATAATTATGCTTACTGGAAAGTAAGGATGAAAGCTTTCTTGAAATCCATTGATGAGAGGGTGTGGAACTCCGTTGAATACGGATGGGAGAAGCCCACTACTCCTGTTAGTGAGTGGCAAACTTCTCAGAAAGAAGCAGTTTCGTTTAATAGCAAAGCTATTAATGCGATTTTTAATGCTGTTTCTATGGAGGAATTTAAGAGAATCTCGAATGTTGAGATCGCTCATACTGCTTGGAATATCCTTCAAACTGTGCATGAAGGCACGAAGGCTGTCAAAATAAATAAATTGCAGCAATTGACTTCTAAATTTGAATGCATTAGGATGTCTGATGATGAATCTTTTGATGAATTCTATGCTAAACTGAATGATATTGTTAATTCTGCTTTTAACTTGGGTGAAATCTATGATCAACCTAAAATTGTTAGGAAGATTCTTAGATCTTTGACTGAGGACTTTAGACCCAAGGTGACTGCCATTACTGAAAGTAAGGATGTGGACTCCATCCCTGTTGATGAGCTTGTAGGATCTCTTCAATCCTATGAGTTGGATCTACCCAAAACTACCAAATCCAAATCAATGGCTCTTAAGTCAGTTGATGATGTTAATAGTGGTGGATTTGATGATGAGCTCTCTGCTACAGAGATTGCCTATCTTGCCAAGAAGTTTAAAAACTTTCTCAGGAATAACAATAGAAAGGCAAGAGGCATAAACACTGCTGAACCTAGAAATTTTAGGAAACATGATCCCACTAAGGTTAATAACAATGATAAACCTAGAGAAAGAGAAGGTCAATCTTCCAATAATTCTTTGGGCTCTCAATGTTTTGGATGTCAAGGGTATTGACACATGAAATCTGAATGTCCAACCTATTTGAAATCTATGGGTAAGGCTATGGCTGTAACCCTTAGTGATGGTGAAGTTTCTGATCATGAGTCTGATTGTGATGAGGATGGAAACTTCCTTGCTTTCACTGCTACTGCTGTAGTTGATGAGAGCATATCTGTTGAAGAGAACCCTTCTGATGGGGAACTTTCTGAAGATGCAGATCTTCAAGAGGCCTATAACAAACTTTGCAAAGTTGCTGCAAAGGATGCTATGAATGTTGAACTTGGCCTAAAGAAAGTTGAATCTCTTGAGCTTGAAAAGAAAATTTTGCTTGTTAAATTGTTTGATGCTAATGATCTTTTGAACAATGTGAAAACTGAAAACATGTTGTTGCTTGATAAAGTTAAATCTTTGGAACTTGATTTATATGTTGCTAGATCTGCTAGTTCTAAACATGATCAAATGTTGAGTGTTCAAAAGTCATCTTTTGACAAAACTGATTTAGGTTATGTTGATAGCATCTGTGTGTCCGCTCCCCATTCCACTAAGTTTGTTCCTTCATCTTCTTCTTTTGAACCTTCAGTGAGTGAGATAGTGAGTGAAACTGTCAAACCCCCTGTGAGTGAGGTTGCTAAACCCTTAGAAGGTTCATCATCTAGGAAGATTAGGGTTGATCTGAAAGAATCTAAGCCTAAGAAGCCTACCCTATCTAAGGATAAGACACATGATAAACCTGCATGGGTTTGTCACTTTTGTGGAAAGACTGGACATATACGTCCAAATTGCTACAAGCTGCAAGCTGCAAAGAGAGCAAACAAACCAAAAGTATCTGTGCCTCAAGCACTTGATCCTATGGTACTTATTCGTGATTTGGTAAAGGCTTTAAACCTTTATTCCAATCCTGGAGTTGGTAATCATTCTCCAGTGAATAAGAACTCCAATGCTCGTGGTGCATCTAAAAAGTTTTGGATGCAAAAGACTCGACCTAACTGAGTCTTTCTGACATGGTCCTTGTGCTTCATTGCTCTACCCTTTGTGACCATTGTTCTTTGGTTTTGTTTTTTTTTTTTTTTTTTGTCTCTAGGATTTGCATAGCATAATATTCATGCATTTCATTCTAGGTGTTTTTTTTATTTTTATTAAAATAAAATAAAAAAGGGGAAAAAGGAAGCACATTTTGTTTTTGCACTATTCTTCTTGGTTTTTGAGAACAAGATTGGTCAATTTATTTTCACATAACATGTTTTTTGTAACTTGTTTAGCTTTGATGAGCTTATTTATTGCACTTTACTAGTTGAAGATTTGTAGTGCATGTTGTGTGGGAAAGATGTGTATGGTTTTTGATTACTATGTCTTAATCTTGAAGTCACATGTTTTTAAATGTTGGACTTGAACTTTTAGAGAAAGGCATAAATAACCATCTCACCACTGTTCACTAGCCAATCATGAACACCTTAGTGCATATCATAAGATTTTGTACTCGAGAAAGTGTAGCACATGCACAAAAAGAACATAAGGTGAAGTCTCGGTAAAAGTGCTTAATTCTTAAAATCTAATTGGTGTGTACTATTAGGCTTGATGCCAAACTCACATAAACTTAAAATTGGAATGTATATTATGAGGCATAAATACAAGAAACTTACATGATTGCAAGCTTATGATCTAGGAGATGTGGGAGTTATATGATTTAACTCTTTAGGTGATAGTCTCTTTTAAATTCTTTGTGATGAATTTTGTAGACTTTGTGATTGATTGCTATTCACATATCACCTCACATGTATCTCAAGTCTTTGCTAGTCGCACACATTACATGAGTTACTATTTGCTAAACATTGTACATGTTATTGTGTGTGTTTATGGTCTGACCAACCAAATTTTTTGCAATCACTTTGAATTATGTGCAAACTAAATTTGTTGCTTGAAAATTTGTGGAGAATGCAAAATTTTGTTTTTGGGAATATTGGGCTTAAAATTCTTGTTTGGAAAATCATATCATCTCATACTCATGCATTTTTGGTCTTAAATTTTAATGCTTTGAGTTAAATCAACTTGTTTTTCAAGAATTGTGTTTTTCCTGAAAAATATGGTTAGCCTCTGCCTGATTCGATCAGTCCATTCTGTTTTTCGACCGATCGAAATTTTTAAAATTTTAAAATTTTTGAGAAAGGGAGTCTCTGTTTATTTCGACCGGTCGAGGCTGATTTTCGACAGATCAAAACTCATGTATCAGGTTTTTCAAAAAGCAGAATTGGACTTTTTCAAAGTCACTATTCAAACTTTTTCTTGCTTTTCTCTCTCTCCGCGTTGGCTCTTGGCTCCACCATCAAATTTTTGTCATTTTCCTTCAAGATTTTTGCAAGGTTTTTGTCCTTAGAAGCCGGTAAAACCCTTTTGCCCTTCTTTTTCAAGTTTATTTCTTGTTTTCATGCATTTTTCATGCATTCTCATGGGTATTTTTGGCATCTTCAAAAATTTTGGGGTTTTTGATGATTCAAGCCTATTCTTGTGTAATTGATCAATGGGTTTTTGTGCCATGATGTTATATTGATGTTCCCTATAGTTTAATTTGATCAATTTTGTGGTTTTTGAAAAATTGGAAATTCTAGGGTTTTGAATTTGATTCGAATTGGGGATTTTGTCAAATTGGCTTAAATTGATGAAATTGGTTTCTCCAATTGATGTAATTGGTCATTATTGTTGTTATTCTATCATGTGTAATGATCAATTCATCAATTTTTTTAAAAAAATTGATCAAGTGGTTTCTATATTTTGGGGTTTTTGTGTTGAAAACCTTTATGTGCAAGCCAATTTTGTAATTTGAATCTTTTTGACTTGATTCACTGCATTAGCACATGCATCATGACATTTAAACTTGTTCATGCATCATATAGATTTTGATTCTATTTTTTGTTTTTGTGCTAACTTGCAGTCTGCCCTTGGTTTTGGTTTTGTGGTTTTTGTTCTTTCGCTCTGTGTTTTGATCCTTATCTTAGCACCATGCCTAGGAAAACTAGAGCTCATAGGACCACTTCCACTTCCTCTGAGTCTCCACCTAGAGTAGAGATGTATAAGAATGATAAGTATAGAGAAGCCTATGACACCTTGAACTGTAGGCGTAAGATCTGGTCTGAGCGAGCTGTTGTGTTAGATGCGCTTGATCCGGCCATTAGGGCCAATTTTGAGTCTAGGGGTTGGTTGCCTCTTGTCACGTCTATGATTCCAACACCCTTGTTAGGAGTTGGATACGAGGTGTAGAGTTCACCATTACCCCTCGGGTGGTGGCTAAGGCTCTTGGGGTGCCGGTTGTTCGGGATGCTAACTATCCCTATGATGAGTCACCCTCTTTAGATGTTGTCATGTCTTACATCACTGGGTCATCTATCCAGTGGGGTTCTGATCCTCAGATCACGTCCGCTGAGCTTACCGAGACTACCTATCTCTTCTTTAGGATTGCGTGTCATTCCTTGTGGCCTATCTCTTACTTCCACACCATTCCTTTAGAGCGATGTCTGTTTTTGTACGCCTTTACTTCTGGAGCGTCCATCAGTTTTCCTCACTTGTTCCTTCTTTCTTTGAACGAAGTTCATAGGAGTTCTGCAGTAGGGCATGCGCTGATTCATCCTATTTTCATTCATAGGATTCTACTCTAGTTAGGTCTAGATGGTTTTCCGTCAGGTGAGCCTGTTCATGTGATAGCTCCCATAGGTGCCACCTTTCTTCGTCAGAAGGCTGCTCAGTTGAGAGTTCCTCCTTCTCGTCCTAGAGGTGCATCATCTAGTAGTGTTCCTCCTCCTCCCTCTTCTACAGGTACAGCTGCTGCTGAGACTTCAAGTGTTGCTGCTGTTCCTCCACCGACTGCTACGGATGATTCAGACATTCGTCGCACGTTGTCTTGACTGTTCAGGCGGCTTCAGGACAGATTTTGGTGGACGTGCTTGATGAGATCCGTGCCTTGCGTTCGGAGTTGGCGCAGTTTAGACCACCTCCCTTTTGATGATGGATATCTTATTTGCCCTTTGGCATTCCATCACAAAAGGGGGGAGTACTTGTAGGTTTTTGTTTTTAGGGGGAGACTTTTTGATTTTGGTTGGAGCTTGTGGAGTTTTAGATTGTATCTAGGTGCTTCACTGTGTACTTAACTTTTTTAGCTCTTACCTTGTTTTTGATGGGATATTCATGTTAGGGGGAGTTTTATGTTTTTGTTGGTACTTTATTTGTTTCTTGTTTCAAACTACTTATTGATTTATATTTATGAGTTATTCATTGACATATGTCTTTATTTGTGTGTTGTTTGAAATCAAAAAGTTACTTTGTTTACTTGTATTATTTCCACACATGCGGTTATGCATTTTGTTTAGTGTTTTAGGAAATATACAGGTTGATTCAATTGAGCTGCTGTCTACACTTGCAACTGATGGATAGTAGTTAGGATTGAATTTGGTTTATGAGCATTATTTTGTAAAGGGCTTTTCATTTTGTAAACTTTGAGCTTCTAAGTTGTGTTTTGTCACGGATTACCAAAGGGGGAGTTTGTTAGGTTCTAAAGTGTAGGACTTTATGTATTTAGAACTCTAACTTGTATTGTTGGCAAATCATGATCAAAACAATGTGTTTAGAAGTGTTTAAAGCTAGCTCAAAGTTGTATGTCAATGTAAAGTTGGAATCGAGTGTAAAGCAGAAAGCACTGTGGCTTTCGGCCTGGCTCGATCGATCGAAGCTTAGGCTCGACCGATCGAAGCTCGGGCAGATCGCTTTTCTGCAGAATTTTCCAACTCAGCCCTAGTTGTTTTAAAACGTTTTTAGGGTTTCTTATTTGTCCTAAGTATAAAAGGCAAACCCTAGCCACGTTTTAGTGTTGCTCATATTGCGGTTTGTGTAAATCTCTTGTGAGATCTAGAGGAGCTTTCCTTTACACAAACTTAGGGTTTTCAAGGAGGAGATATTCTCTACACCTTGATGATCAAAACAGTTGCTGCCATTAAATCTTAAAGAATACACAAGCGGGGGTGCTTGTAGCTGGTGGGAATCCAAGAAAGAAGGAGTCTGTGGATTCGGAGCTTGCACGTGGTCGTGTCAATAAGTTCTACTGGTTGGTAGCATTAGGAAGTCGAGCGGGGGTGCTTGTAAGTCCTTTTGTATGAACTTCGATTCTTTCAAGATAGTGGATTCAAGTTTACCTTGAGGATAGTTAAGTCAAATCCTCCCCAGGTTTTTACCGGTTTGGTTTCCTGGGTGATCATATCGTGTGTTATTTATTTTCCGCTGCTTTGCATGATTTGATCTTTATTATTGTGATAACCTAGACTTGTTTAATTGGACTAAGTAACAACTTGGCTAATTACCTAGGTTTAATCAATTGTTTAAGGGGTCTAAAAACTGTCAATTAGTATGATAGAGGAAGCTTTCAGTAAATATTTTTCATTCTTTTACCATTTTTGCAATAATTGATACAAAGCAGATTAATTTTCCTTTAATGTTTGATTTCATTTTAAAACAATTTTAGTTGACTTTTGTTAAATTATTTAGTGCATCGCATAGGTTAGTGATTAATATTATATATAATGAAACAAATAAAAATGAAGTATATCACGTGGCAACATATTAAGGGTTTTGTGATTGACAGAAGAAAAAAAAAATTGTACAAACTTTTAAGCTGTGATATGAGATCTAATATATAAAAAATAAAAAATATTATTTCAAAACTTCCCATCTGTTATATGAATTATACCTATATTTATATCACTAAATTTCAACGAGTTTTATTGTGAGTAAATATATTTCATATATTTAACAAAATATATCATATACCTTTTCGTGTTATTATTTCATTTTCAGTTATTAAAGTCAATTGAATATAATAAAAAAAATCTAAATTGAAGTTTGACAAATATATTTGTCAAGTACTTTTTAAATTTTTATTTTATTTTATATTTTTTACAAGATAAAATTTCTACTCTAGCCTAATCTAAGCGTATATGTGTGTGAAGCTCCTTTCTGGAGACTTAAACCTGGGTTCTTACTCCCCACACCTCACAAGCACTTATACTTCTGAAATGACCACCGCATTAAGGGTGCATGGTGGTATTTGTCAAGTACTTTTCAAAAGAGTATGAAATGAAGAAAAAAATTCCCCAAAATTACCTAGTTTTCATTCATATATTTACAAATAAATAATTAAACATAAACTTTGCAAGGCATTCTTGGACGTTTAAAAGAAGCTGAAATTAACTTCAAATTTATATGATATAGAGAAAGAAAGAGAGGACAGAAAAGGAAAATCTGAACAAGAGAAATAGAAATATGATGGTGCTACATATTGTACTCTCTACTTCAACAACTTAAAGACACAAGAAGATTTGCAATTTAAGGGAGGAACAAGAATGCAATATATGAGGCCCAAAAACTAAGAGTGACGCCGGTGAGTGGAGAGACCAAGAGAGTGAGAACCATTATTATTTTTTTATTTTTTTTTTTTTCGGTCACATATGCATTTACATGCCAAAATCCGATATTTTCTCTAGTACGGTTGAAATGATTTGGTATGGGCCAATATTTTAACTGGCAAGAAATACCGGTTGTATTGGCCTGTTCGGTATGAAATTGACTTCTTTTGTTTAAATCATTTCTCCCAACTAATGAATTATTTATATAAAAGAACGTTATTTAAGAAGCTTTCCACAGATTCATGAATATCAATTTCTGGATTCAAGATGAGCAAATGTATTTTTCATATAGTTCTATCTTAATTATGGTAGAAGCTTTAAGTTATTAGGAGTGGTTTAACCATTACAAAAATCCATACCATTGTCCATATCCATAGGACTCTTTAAGTCTAACGTGGCCTCTAAAACTCAAAATCCAAACAAAGTTATTCTACGTACAATAATATAAAACATGATTGAGTACCAACCCCGAGTAAGGTAACTAGGATTGCTTTATATGTGGTAAACTATTTTATGGTGGCAACATCCTAGCTTAGTGTGAAAGGCGCTTCACAGAGAAGGAACTTGGATAATTGGCAGCCTATGTGAGAAGTTGCATTCTCGATCTTCAAGCCATGGAATGGTAAGTCACCAGTTAGGCTCTCCATCTCTTCACTAATATGACACTCTCATCAGTTTACTGAGCACCTCTGCAATTGTCATCATTGGTGCCTTTTTTTTTTTTTTTTTTCAATAACTTTCAGACAATTCATTGCCAGTTTAGCAACTTTTTTTGTATTTGCTCCCTTTAAACTCTATTAAGAGCTTAATATTCAAAATTTTGTAAGAGTTTGTTTTCTAAGGAAGAGATAAAATATTCAATGAGGTTACTCCATTCTCAAAATCTCCTAAGAGGCTAAAAGTGCATGGATTTTTTCTGGACTTGGAAAAATTGGACCCGGGCCTAATAACCCAAATATTAATAATTGATTTGACTCAAGACTTTTTTTACCAAGAGTAAAAATGGGTTGACCTAACTTGACTCATTTTAAAGTGATGTTTTTCCTACATTAGATTTGGATGAGACAGTAAAATATATTCATTCTTAATAGTTTTACATTGAAATTCAGTATTTATAGTGATGGTATACCATACCTAAAAAAATTATAGTGCATGACATTTAGTTTTTTTCTCGTTCTTTTATCATAATGGTGAACTATGGATTGTGTAATCTTAAAAAATTATATATTATTTAGCTTTTATTTTTGGGTAATTATATCATTTATTATCTTATTTGTATTGAAAGAAAGATTAAAAAATAATAAATAAAAAAAAAGATAATAATACTATTATTGTTATTGTTAATTTTTTTTGCATGTAAAAAAAGAAGTAAAGCTGGTAACCCAATCAACCCAACAATTATACGGTGGTGATCGTGACATCATAGTTTAATAGGAAAAAAAGTGTAAAATTTACACAATTTTGCTTAAAAATGATCCAAATAAGTTAGTGTATAATTATGTAAATTTTTTATAAGTTTGCTATAGTAACTATGTAAATTGACATTGAAACTATTCATTTTACATTTAATTTTTTATTATTTCTTTACGTATCCTAAGGCTAAGGAAGATAGTGGATGATGGTTATTGTGTGTGAAGAGAGAGAAACAGACAATTAAAAAAAAATCAAAAAAATTAATATTATAATGAAATGTAATGTGAAATAGATGTTAGGTGTTTTGAAAAGAAAGTGTGTAAGGTAGAAAAAGTAAGTTATTATTTTAAAATAGACATAAAATTTTACACAAGTTGATATGAATTAGTGTCAAATGGTCTTAATTAAAAGCATATTTGGATAATTGGAAAAATAATGTGAAAAATTGTGTTTTCGATCTCGAAGCAACAAGAAAGTTACTTGCCACTTAAACTCCGTTTTTCTTTGCAGTGAGATTCCTCTGATTAGGACATCTTGCCCTTCATAGAAATGATGAGCCGACAATTTCTCACCAAACACTATTGCCAATGCAGTGAGCACATTCGTATCATCATTGTTGGCACGTTTTCACAATGACTACCCATATAGCTCATTGCCAGTTTAGCAACCGTTTGTATTTGCTCTATTTCAATTATGGTTCATGACTTTTAGTTTTTTTTCCCCCATTCTTTTATAATGATACTGAACTAAATTTTGTAATTTTAAGAATTTATGTCTAATATGACTTTTATTTTTGGGTAATTTATTATTTGTACTTTTGTCTCTATATATTAAAAGGATTCAGAAAGTTAGTTATAACTTTAAAAAAATGTTGAAAATACCCATAATCTAATTAGATAACCCTTATTCTTAAAAAATAAAAAATAGAGTTAAAATTGCAATTCAAAAAAAAAAAAAAAAAAAAAACTACTAGATAAAATTTTTTTCTCTAAAAATTAGCACACTCTCTATTTTAATATATCTCATGCATGTTTAAAACATTTTTTTTTTTCTAAAAACTAGCACATACTAAACCTGTTTACTTATTTTCAAATCCTAAGTTTTAATTTCTTAAAAGTTTATTCCTGTATAATCTCACTAATAATAGAGAAATTTAAATTGAAAAATTACATTAAACTCAAAATAATTAAAAAAGAGCCTCATCACACATACACTCCGTACGTGTGATGAGGTTAGTTTGTATTAAAAGGAACATATAGACAATATAGTCATAATATTATTATTATTATTATTATTGTTGTTGTTGTTGTTGTTGTTGTTGTTAATGTTATTGTTTTTTTTTTTTTTTTTTGCATGTGAAAAAATATGGACAACCTTTAACGTAATTAGCACAACCCACTACTTGATTGAACCACCCCGCTTGTGAGTTGTTTTTATTTTTATTTATTTTTATTATTTTTATCTAACCCGATCTGTTTTCTAAGTGAATCTTTTTAATGTTTAGAACTCTACAAAAACAACCCCAAAGCTACATGCATCACTTTTTGTGCTTAAATTATCCATTGTAAGATATTCGAGTTCCAGATTTGAGAGTTCCTTGCATAGTTGTAGCTAGTTAATCGAATTTTAAAAAACCAGAAAAATATAATCAAATACAAAAAAAAAAAAAAAAAAAAAAAAAAAAAAGCAATTATCTTTGCTGTAGAGGCTGGATTCCATGAGTTAGTAATTGAAGGAGACAATTTGAACGTGAAGAAGGCTTTGATCACACCAAGCCCACACATGTCCCTCGAGGGCCACATCCTTGATGAGATTCAACTGATTATGCCAGGAATGCATACCTGCTCTGTTTCATGTACTCGGCGAACTGGTAATACAGTTGCCCATGGGCTAGCTAGAAGCTATGTTTGTTAAACATATTAGTGAGGAAGCTATTTGGTTAGAAGACTCTCCTCCCCTAGTTGAGGATGCTTTGTACTTAGATAAATTTTCTTGATTAATGATATTGATTCAATGATTTCTCTGAAAAAAATTTATACTATGATAGTAGGATTAAATTGACCTTTCACTGCAAAATTGATCTTTGAGATTGGAAAGAGTGGTAAGTTGGACTTTCAGTACTAAATTTTGTTTAATTAGCCTCAAAATAGATGGCAAAAGATACATTAAAGCAACACTTTAAAATTTGGGGTTGGGGTCAATTATGCGTTTCAATATAAAAGATTAGAATAAAAAAGTGTAATTTTCGCATCAATGAAAAGATTAACACTGCACACATAAGTTGAACCCCTTGGAGGATACATAGACTAATTATAACTAAATAACAAAAAGTCATAACAGCAGGTTACATAGGAAAGGCACGGGAGGTAGAAAATAAAGAAGTCTTTCAAGCTCAAACCAAAACCAATTCACAAATTTTTGACACTCTAGGGAGCTTTAATAGCTGTTCACAAACCTTCTCCTGCTTCTCTAAGTCTCCTACCGAACAGGATATAACCATTTTGTTCAATGCTAATGCATTCTTGAGTAAAGCCTCTACCCTAGATAGATCTCCATCATTACCATGGACTTTAATGCACCTTGAGCTGTGACAAGAAGCACTGGATCCAATGGATTAAGCTTGTATCTAGTGCATTAGTGCGTTGGACGTGTTACACGTTTCTGAATTCCAGCGTGTCTAGTGCATTATGGCACTGGACACAAACCGTATCGGGGTCCAATATCCTATGAACCTTTTCACAATCTGAGGACAGACTGATTCCCCAAATTACCATTGCAAATTAAATGCTTTAACCATCGCAGTAAATAAGAAACAACAATATGGAACCGAAACAGATGCACAAGTAACACAATAGTAAACAATGTAGTGCTGATGAAGTTACCATAATAAATATCAGTGTCTTTAGACGGAGATTTTTGCAATATCTCCATCAATGCAACAGAGTTAAGATTTACTGACCCCCAATCCAAGGTCAAACCCAGCAAATTATTGAACAAAGGAATATGAGATAGGGACTCTATTGCATATATTAGAGCCTAAGAACAGGATAAACCAATGCTTTATAATTAGGAGACTTATGTGGAACAAAGCCCATATAACATTTGTTTGAACCTATGGCATTTGCTCCTGATGATAGTTCTTTATCATCAGACTAAGACACCAATTAGTTTTTGGTGTAGGCATAGATTGAATCCCAAATCTTTTTAAAAAATTGATATGTTTATTAAGATGATGATGATTAAAAATATGAAAAATATGTTCCACATATTAAATAGGGAAAACTACAACTTATCCACCTGTGATTAGAATTAAAAACAACCATAACACATCTCAGTTACTCAATTCGAAGTCCCACTCAAATTTTCCGCACATCCATTCAACCAACTTCTAAATGAACAAAGATAAACACAGAATGCAAAACTCAGTGTCGTTCCATTTCCCACTCTTTCCCAACAACTATCAACTTTAACACCTAGATTCCACAACTAAAAAACAACCGTAGTATATCTCAATTATCAAGTCCAACTCAGATTTTCCACAACAAACCCCCCCCCCCCCCCCCCCACCCCACCTCCCAAAAAAAAAAAAAAAAAAACCAAAATACCTAATATGAAAATGACCAAAATCACCCAAATCATAGCACACAAAACCATTCAATCAAGCCCAAAACAAATAACTGTTACTCTCCCTTGTATTGTTATGGTTTCCAAAGAATAAACAAATAAAAACTCAAAATTCAAAATTCAAAATTCAAAATTCAATTTTCACTCATTTTCCAACACTTTCCTAGCAACCAAACAAGGGAAGAAAAAGTATGGAATGCCAGAGAGAGAGAGAGAGAGTTTGGAGCGAAGGTGAGAAGAAGTGGTCAAATTAAAATGACACGAAAATTAACAAATTAAATAAAAAAAAAGGGTAAACTACATATTTGGTTCCTAACCTTTACATCATATTTCAATTTAGTCTCTAACCTTTCAATTGTGTCAATTTGATTCCTAACCTTTCAATGTCGTGTTAATTTAGTCCCTGATGTTATATCTTAGATGAAAATTGCTAACATGGCAAACGGCCAAAATAAAATTTAAGTTTATTGTCTTATCAACGTAAGCTAATTTTTTGCTTTGACCATTAGACACGTCATAAATTTTCATTCAAAAGATATCGTTAGGGACTAAATTGACACAATACTAAAAGGTTAGGGACCAAATTGACACAATTGAAAGATTAGGGATCAAATTGAAATATAGTGTATAGGATAGAGACCAATTACATAGTTTACCAAAAAAAAAAAAAAAAAGGTATTGCATAAAAATAAAAAATAAAAATGGTGTTTAGGCATATGATTAAGACTTGTATGGAAGAGGAGTGGAACTTGAAATTGATAGGTACCAAATTGGAGAATGAAATAGCGAGAGAATTAGTGTTGGGAGGAACTCAACCGTGGGACTGGACCCTAGATCATGGTAGGCCAGCTGTGGGTTTGGTGGTGTGGTGGCAGTCCTAGTTGATGATTATATCTTGATAATCAGTTTTAGGGTGGAGGTCAGACATGAGTTTGAACTCTGGATTGTGGAGAGAGAGAGAGAGAGAGAAGTCTAGGCATTTTCCTCTTTGTTGAATACCGAAAATGTTGCTCAAGTGGCTGTTTGATGGTAAAAGTTGATGTTTAAGTGACTTTTTTGTTCTATTGGAGTTCTTGAGTCAAGGTTTTAAATTTTGACAGATGCCTCATTTTTTATTTTTTTATTTTTTTTCATTAATTTTGTTAGTTTTTTCATGTTTATAATGGAGAAAATGAGGAGGTGGATTATGGAACCCTAACAGAGCAGGCTTTAGGTGGGTAAAGTGCCAAATTTCAAACCACGAGTAGGCCAAAAAAAAAAAAAAAACTTTTGGCCAAACCATGGGTGGCCAGGTGGGTAAGTTGTAACTTGCCCAATTAAATAACTAAACTTGTGACTTTAAGTCACAATTTCAAGCTAATAAATGCACATTTATTATTGGCTCTGGTGGATGAATTGCAGATGCCTCATTTTGATCTTGTTTGTGTTAATTTGTTATGTTTTTTTTATGTCTATAACAGAGAAAGTGAGGAGGTGGCTTAGGAAACCCTAATAGGGCAAACCAAAAGTGGATAAAATACAAAATTTCAAACCATAGGTAAGCAAATTAAATGCATATTTATTTAAAGCTAATATACCATTGACTTTAAGTCACGATTTCACACTAACAAATGCACATTTGAAGCTAATAAACGTTGCTGAGATTTGTTGTTTTAAATGCACATTTATTATTTATTATGATGATATACCGTACCTAAAAAACATTATGGTCCATGATATTTAGTGTTTTTTTAATTAATTTATTTATTTTTTATTTATGATGATAGTGAGCTATGGATTGTGTAATCTTAAAATCTACGTATTATTTAACTTTAATTTTTAAGTTATTTATTATTTGTTATTTTATTTATATTGAAAGGAAGATATAGACAATATAATCATAATACTATTATTGTTATTGTTATTGTTATTTTCATTGTTACTTAATTATTTTTCCTAGATGTGAAAAATATGAGTAAACCCATAATCTAATCAACCTAATCCACAACCTGATCAACCCACCCCACCTATAACTTGTTTTTCACACTACCTAACCCTATCCAATCCATTTTCCAAGTCTACTTTTGTCTTGTTAATAACTCTACAATAACAACCCCAAACCACATACATCAATATCTCAAATAAAAACCCCTCAACCTTCTCCACTGTCATTGCCTTCAGCCCTCCGTTTGGTATCATAACTCAATTGAAGGAACCTAATGCAAAGTGGATTCCATATGATTCCTAATCCCAACAAACCTTGACCCTTCAAATTGAAGACCCACAAAACCCATCCCATGATCAAACTCCAACAATCCAAGACGAATCAACCGCACTCTTTGAGTCGGTTTGCGTTAATCTCAACCATGCCGATTTGGCTCGAGCATTGAGGTTGCCTTTTTCGGTGAAGAAGAGCGCCACCGCTTCGATGGTGGAGGTGGATTCCCTAGGGTCGGTGAAGGAGATTGGGTTTGTGGAGGATTTGGTGTCCAATTGGATTCTTTTACACCACACACTACCCAAACTCTCTAATCTCAAAATCTCATCTCTACTCAAAACCTTACACCCGATATTAACCAATAGCGAGCAGGTCAAGAGGCTAATCTTTGAGGTTTTGATCATGGAAGCCATGGGGTCTTGATGCGGAGAAAACAATGGGAAAATTTTAGAGTCTTGCTGGTGGGTGTTGTGAAACACGGATCAGTGGTTGGTGGATGTGGTGTTGTGAATGGTATGTGGTGGTGGTTGTTGGTGTGGGTTGATTGGTTTGTTTGTGTTTGGTCGGTTGGGTCTGTTGATGATTTTGGCTTGGGTTGTGATCTAGGATTCGTTTGTGTTTGGTCTTTGTTTGTGATCTAGGTCTCTATTTGTGTTTGGTCTCTTCTTCTTCTTTTTTTTGGTGTGTGTTCTTGTAATCTGGGTTTGAGTTCTTGGTTGTTGGGTTTGATTTGAGAAGAACTTCAAGAATAAGTTGCAATGTTCTTACGAAAAATAATGAAAAGTAACAAAATTTTTTTTAATTAAATTATATTTAAGGTTTTTTTAATTTAATTTCTTTTCTTTTTTTATAAATTTTCTGGTCCGACTTAAAAAAAAATCAAAATGTTGATATGTCATTTAAAAATGTCAAATAATTTTTTTAATAATAATTTAATGGCCACGTCAACGTCATGTTTGCAAACAAGGCACTCTGCTTGCCACGTTGGAGTTTTCTGTTAGTGGGTTAATAGTAGAGACCAAAAGAATTGATTTTCAAATTTTAGGGACTGGAATAGTAGCAAAATCAAAATAGGGACCAAAATGGGAATCGGTCCAAATGTAGGGATCAATAGTGTATTTTTGCCTTTTATTTATTTATTTATTTACACCCATGCATTATAAAAATACTTAGAAATGAACCTATAAGTGTGATTCCTAATAATGTCGCAAAGTGATCCACTAATTTAGTAGCTACATATGATATGAATTTTTAGCTCACAAGATTTTGACCAATTTAGACTATGGTTGCCACTAAAAACCCATATCATTAAGTCAATTTGACATTGTTATTGTTTTTTTTTTTTTTTTTTTTTAGATGTGAAAAAGTATGAGTAAACTTGTAACCCAATCCACAATTTGATCGACCCACCCTACTTGTAACTTGTTTTTTACCCAACCTAACCCTACCCAATCCATTTTCCAAGTCTACTTTTGTCTTGTTAATAACTCTACAATAACAACCCCAAAACCACATACATCAATATCTCAGATAAAAATCCCTCAACCTTCTCCACCATCATTGCCTTTAGCCCTCTGTTTGGTATCATAACTCAATTGAAGGCACCTAATGCAAAGTGGATGCCATATGCATCACTTAAGAAGACCATTAGAAATACCTAGGCCAAAACCAATATAAGGTATCGAAATCAATATTCGACTTTATCTTCTTCTTCTTTGAAGTTCAAAATAGGGTAAACTCCAGATTTGCTAGTGAGAATTGGGTAGACTATCAATGATAAAAATATGATCGATACAATTGCTAGTACCATCCAACATCCATAATCTATGATTCTTGCTGCACTAAACCCCATATGACCAATGCATAAATGTTGGAGTCCAAAATAATCCAAAATCTTTGCAAGCTAGCTAAAATCGATAGATGAAAGGCTGATACCGCAAAATATACCATGGCAATATTGATATGTGTCACTTTGCATATGACTTGTAAATTTATATATTGCACAAGTTTTGACATGGGTATGGGTACAACATGATACAGGATACAAGGATGCATAATTTCTTGAAAAATTATGATATGACACATTGGGAATGCTACAATTAATTAAATTAATATTTAGTTTTAGGTATATTTTTGGACATATGGTTATATTTATTTTAGAATCTAAAATCAAGTAGCAATAATAAAATGTTTGTAAATATATTTGTAAGGACACGATTCGTAACGACCCGCAACGGTGTTGGGTTCGCACGTAAAAAGGCCCAAACAATATCATTTGTAGAGCGTGGGTTTGAAAGGCTAGGCCTCAGTCACCAGACGGTGGGTTTCTAGTAGTGCTCATACATGGTTAAGTCGTCTTCGCCCTAGGAGTCTTTTTCCTGGAGGCGGGCTGGGAGGCTCTGGTTTTTGGCCATTTTTCCCAACCTCCTTTCTGGATTGCTCACTTTTCCTTTTATACTCGCCTGCGTTCCTTATCCTTCGTCCACGTGTAGGATCGACATTCCAAGGCTGATATTTGTCCCATCAGCCCATACCCGGAGTGGTTGGGGGTGGTTGTAAAAGCTGGAGAGTATGGCTCTGTCAGGTAAAGAGTATTGAATGGCAGTAAGGGCAGCTTTCCCTGGTCGTTATACTTTCCAGCGTACCCTTTTCTATTGACATAGATATTTTAGATTTTTTCCGTAGCTGTTTTCTATATCATTTTTGCCCTTCCTTCCTGTGAGATCTCGGACATGCCGAGGACTGAATCATCTTCGGCTGTGCCCCAAGGCCATTTTGTACTTGTATTACCAATTTTGAGCTATAACCCTTCTCGGCTCGGGCCTTAGGCCTTAACGAATAGATGGGCCAGGACCACAAACTATTGGGCCCTACAATAGCCCCTCAAAATCCTGCTGTCCGACCTCTTGGTTGAAGAGGAGGATTTTGGGAACACCAAGCCTTTATTATGGCTCGTTTAACTCTGTCCTTCATTAATGCTGGTGTCTCTTCATCTACCCAGGAAACATACCGGACTACAAGACATTCCTATGAATTCATTCATAATGCGTCCCTGCCGTTTGATTATCCGAAACGCGCCTTTAATGACTTCCATTTACGAGACTATTTAAATTCGACGATTTGTTGACGATGTGGGGAAATGGAACGGGTATATTCTCGTTTACAGATTTTCTTGGAAATGTAGACAAATTAAATACCCTCCGTTTTACCCTTCGTATAAGAAGAGAAGTTGGAGGCTATTTCTCTTGTACAGAGACCCTTTTCATCCTTCTGAAATCTGCAACCCTTAGCCTCCTCCAGAGTTTACTTTACCCGCTAGTTACACCTTAAATTGTGATACGTTCGAGATAGGCGTACGTAATGAAGGAACCATACCCCTCCCAGAAACACCACATTCTTATGAAGCTGAAAATGGCTCGGTCAGGGTAGAGATGGCGGAGACTCAAGATCCTTCTTGCCTTCCTTTCAGCCAAAATCCGAAACAGGGGCTCGTCACGTCAAACTTTCGGCGCGACTGAGCTGGGGTCACCCATTATCAGTACCAGCCGCTCTCTCATGAGCATAGCTAACATGGCACCAGCATGTTAGGAGTCAGGACTGACGCAGGGACTAAGTGCCCCTGCTTTTTCCTCTCTTCCTTCACTGGTGCCTCCTTTTGCCTCTCTTTCTTCTTCTTTCCATCGCCAGATCCATCCTAGCGCTTTTCCTTCTTCCTCTTCTTCTCCTCCTTCTTTCTCTTCATCTCCTCCTTCTTCTTCTGAAGAAAGTCCTCCTCTCAATATGGGCGCTACTGGGGCAGAGTTTGGAAGGACTTCGGAAACGAGTTTAAAAAAGACATCCGATTGCTTATTGGTCATATTGTGGTTGTTGTTGTTTTTTTTTTTATTATTGTTTTTGTAATCCACCTTCTGTATAGGCTTGTTTAAGCCCTTCTTTGTACGTTGTAATACCTTTTTATATTAATAAAAGTCGTTATTGCTTTATTTCACATGTTCTATCTCTTTATTTCTGAAATGGTTACGCCGTGAAAAGACATACTATATTGTGAATTCTTTTTATTTTTACACTTTGACCGACGTCTAGGACCGAAATCTCGGTTAATAGAAAGATCCTACTCTGTGTTTATTGAAACTACCCGACTTAATAATATTGAATTGAACAAATGATACTTAGGGTTGAAACCCATATTAAGAAGAAAAAGACAGGATATTGTGATGAGCTTATTGGGGCGGTCTGGCACAATACCGCCGACCTGAGAGTACAATACTTAGGACCGAAATCCCTTATCAAGGAAAAAGGTACTTATTATGAACTCACGAATGCTGTTCGGCACAATAATACCGACTTGAACAAATGACACTTAGGGTCAAAACTCTTGCTAAGGAAAAGATATTATCATGAATTTAATAGAGTTGTCTGGCACAATAATGCCGACTTGAGAAAAACAGCACTTACCCCAAAATAGCCGAGATGACAACTGAATGCTCGGCGCGGTGTAGGAGGTAATCATCCGAAGACATATAACCCGAAAATGAACAGCCCCTCCAGGTTGCTGGGTAATAAGGTGTTTCACAATCTTCCTAACAACTTTCATAGCCTTAACCTTTTTCTAGTATTTGAGCCGAGGATCGAACAACTTAAAATTTTTGTTAAGTAGCTGACCTTTCCAAAGGTTTGAATCCGAGGACCATACGATACCTTGGTTGGACACTCATCTAAGTAGTTGGTTTCTCCATAGGTTTGAGTCTGAGGACCATACAATACCCTGGTTCTGTCCAAAACTCAGTTTTCTCATCTAAGTAGTTGGTTTCCCCATAGGTTTGAGTCCGAGGACCATACAATACCTTGGTTCTGTCCAAAACTCAGTTTTCTCATCTAAGTAGTTGGTTTCCCCATAGATTTGAGTCCGAGGACCATACAATACCTTGGTTCTGTCCAAAACTCAGTTTTCTCATCTAAGTAGTTGGTTTCCCCATAGGTTTGAGTCCGAGGACCATACAATACCCTGGTTCTTTCCAAAACTCAGTTTTCTCATCTAAGTAGTTGGTTTCCACATAGGTTTGAGTCTGAGGACCATACAATACCTTGGTTCTATCCAAAACTCAGTTTTCTCATCTAAGTAGTTGGTTTCCCCATAGGTTTGAGTCCGAGGACCATACAATACCCTGGTTCTTTCCAAAACTCAGTTTTCTCATCTAAGTAGTTGGTTTCCACATAGGTTTGAGTCTGAGGACCATACAATACCTTGGTTCTATCCAAAACTCAGTTTTCTCATCTAAGTAGTTGGTTTCCCCATAGGTTTGAGTCCGAGGACCATACAATACCCTGGTTTTGTCCAAAACTCAGTTTTCTCATCTAAGTAGTTGGTTTCCCCATAGGTTTGAGTCCGAGGACCATACAATACCCTGGTTCTGTCCAAAATTCAGTTTTCTCATCTGAGTAGTTGATTTCCCCATAGGTTTGAATCCGAGGACCATACAATACCTTGGTTCTGTCCAAAACTCAGTTTTCTCATCTAAGTAGTTGGTTTCCCCATAGGTTTGAGTCCGAGGACCATACAATACCCTGGTTCTGTCCAAAACTCAGTTTTCGATTGGTAGTCGGGGGAAATAACCCCCCAGCTATGGCATGGGACCTTGGTTTTAGGGGGATTGGCTCCTCGGCCAAGCCCCTAGAACCATCCATACGATTGACGCTACAAAGTGTAGCCCCTAGTCAAGAATCATAGCCCCTAGTGGAACTCTACGCTAGAACACTATAACCGGCTGTTAGAAATGACAAGGAGACTTTCTCGACCTACCGTCTATGCCAACACACAAGCCTTTCCCACAGACGGCGCCAATTGTAAGGACACGATTCATAACGACCCGCAACGGTGTTGGGTTCGCACGTAAAAAGGCCCAAACAATATCATTTGTAGAGCGTGGGTTTGAAAGACTAGGCCTCAATCACCAGACGGTGGGTTTCTAGTAGTGCTCATACATGGTTAAGTCGTTTTCGCCCTAGGAGTCTTTTTCCTGGAGGCGGGCTGGGAGGCTCTGGTTTTTGGCCATTTTTCCCAGCCTCTTTTCTGGATTGCTCACTTTTCCTTTTATACTCGCTTGCGTTCCTTATCCTTCGTCCACGTGTAGGATCGACATTCCAAGGCTGATACTTGTCCCATCAGCCCATACCCAGAGTGGTTGGGGGTGGTTGTAAAAGCTGGAGAGTATGGCTTTGTCAGGTGCAGAGTATTGAATGGCAGTAAAGGCAGCTTTCCCTGGTCGTTATACTTTCCAGCGTACCCTTTTCAATTGACATAGATATTTTAGATTTTTTCCCTAGCCGTTTTCTATATCATTTTTGCCCTTCCTTCCTGTGAGATCTCGGACATGCCGAGGACTGAATCGTCCTCGGCTGTGCCCCAAGGCCATTTTGTACTTGTATTACCGATCTTGGGCTATAACCCTTCTCGGCTCAAGCCTTAGGCCTTAACGAATAGATGGGCCAAGGCCACAAACTATTGGGCCCCACAATATTAATTAAGAATTATTATTTTTTAAATATAGCAATTGGAGAAGTGCTACATCCACAACATTTCACAATAAATCATAGATTGTTAGTTGTTATTGGCTCTAATTTGAACCTGCCACTGAAATTTCTTTTTTATCCCACCACTAACAACCTATAACAACTTACCACTTAGGATTTGTTGTGAAAATGTTGTGAACATAGATTTCTAACAGTAAACAAAACCAAGATAAACATAAACATAAATATACACATGACAATAAAATATTTTGTTTCATTTAAAATCACAAACATATGTTATTCTTTATTCTTTATTTTCAAGGCATGCCAAACTCACAAACATTGTTTCATTTAACATTATACACTTTGGCACTTTGTTGTTATTGTATCTGCATGGCATGTACTCATTCCACCACTATTTTGTTCAATCACGTTCTCTGTCATTTGTTTGGATTTGAGAGAAAAAAAAAAGAGTATAACAACCAAACATTTTGAAAAAGAACACCAATAACCACTTATGTAGGGCCACACCTGAAACCTTTTAATTCCACAAAGATAATTATAGTTTAAATACCAGCCACGCTTGTCACGTATGTGAAGAATGATAATATACCCGTGTGATGCACAGGAAAGATATTAAAAATAAAATTTTAAAAAGAATAACTTTAGAAATTTTGTTTATATTGCATATTTATTTATGGTAATTTAAAAGATACCATCACTTAACTGGGAAGAAATATTTAAAAATATGTTTTCTTCTTGTTAAATGATGAGAAATGCCCGTGCGATGCACAGGAAAGATATTAAAAATAAAATTTTAAAAAGAATAACTTTAGAAATTTTGTTTATATTGCATATTTATTTATGGTAATTTAAAAGATACCATCACTTAACTGGGAAGAAATATTTAAAAATATGTTTTCTTCTTGTTAAATGATGAGAAATGCCCGTGCGATGCACAGGAAAGATATTAAAAATAAAATTTTAAAAAGAATAACTTTAGAAATTTTGTTTATATTGCGTATTTATTTATGGTAATTAAAAGATACCATCACTTAACTGGGAAGAAATATTTAAAAATATGTTTTCTTCTTGTTAAATGATGAGAAATGTATTCTTCTAAGCTATAGTAGAATTTCTATCTTGTTAAAAAAAAAAAAAAAAAAAAAAAAAAAAAACAGTTTCACATGCACATTTAGTATTTATGGTGATGATATACTGTATCTTAAAAAAATTATGGTCCATAGACATTTAGTCCCCCCCCCCCCATGATGATAGTGAACTATGAATTGCATAATCTTAAGAATTTATGTATTATTTAACTTTTATTTCTCATCAAATATATATATATATATATATAACTTTTATTTCTTGTTAATTTATTATTTGTTCTCTTATTTATATTGAAAGGAAGATAAAAACAATACAATCATATTATTATTATTATTATTATTATTATTAGTTGTTACTTTATTTTTTCTGCATGTGAAAGAATATGAGTTAACTTGTAACCCAATCAGCCCAACTATTATATGGTGGTGACATTCTAGCTTAGCATCAAAGAGGATTCACTGTGAGGGAACTTGGATAATTGGCAGTCCATGTGAGAAGTTGCATTCTCGATCTCGAAGCCATGGGATAGTAAGTCACTAGTTAGGCTTTCCATCTCTTTATTGTTATGATGAGCCAACAAGGTCTCATTAGAAACTCTCATCAGATTACTAAGCACCTTTGCCACTACTTTCATTATCCTTAGCAATAAAGATGGTAACAGACAAAGAGAAAAGAACTGCTCGTGAAGGCCGAGTTGGAAGTTGAACTTTGTCCAAACTATTTTTGGGGAATACTTATGGTTGGTGACCTACTTAAGTACATGATTGAAATTTTTCACAACTAGCTGTTCCCTTTTCGATAATCTTGTATATTTTCTCCCTTCAACTCTATTAACAACATTAATTTTCAATATTTGGAAGAGATTGTTTTCTAATAAAGAGATAAAATGTTTGATAAGGTTACTCCATTTTCCAAACCTTGTAAAAGTGCATGGGTTTTGGCTAGACTTTGCAAAATTGAACCCCCTAAACAATAACCTAAAGATTAATACCTGATTTGACCAAGGATTTTATGAATAGCAATAAAAACGAATTGACCCGACTTGACCCATTTTGAAGTGATTTTTTTCCCACATTAGATTCATATGAGACAGTATAGTATATTCACTCTTAACAGTTTCACATGCACATTTAGTATTTATGGTGATGGTAAACCGTACCTAAAAAGACTTATGGTCCATGACATTTAGTTTTTCCCCCATTCTTTTATGATGATAGCGAACTATGGATGTGTAATCTTTTATGTATTATTTAACATTTATTTTTGGGTAATTTATTATTTGTTTTCCTATTTGTATTGAAAGGAAGATAAATACAATATTATTATTGTTATTGTTATTTGTTGAGGGTCATTTGTGAGAATCCAGGTGGAAAGAAGGAAAGCCCAATAACAAGGGCAGCAAAGAATTGGCGAAAGAGACAGCAAAACCATCAGGCCCAAGTGGCAGGAATAATGGATCACAGGCCTTAGAAATAAACAAATGGGCCTTGAAGAGGCAAGTGAGCTTAAAGAAGCCTGGAAAGAGAGAAATAGCATCCCATGGGTAGTGTATGATGTAGAAAAGTGAGAAATGACCGCCACAAGCCCAAAGTAATGCAAACTAAGAAAGTAAGGGTTTATGGCAGGCCCATGAACCCCAAGAATAATAATAAGGTAATTGGGTCGGGGAAGCCTAATGAAGTTAGTAAAAGCCCATGAGAATGCAGAATTAGCAAAAAGGCCAAGGAAGCCCAAAGAAAGCAAATGGGCTAAGGACATCCAAGAGAAAAACAAAAGGGACACAGGAGCCCATAAGTAAGAAAAGAAACCAGTGGCCATACCAAGCCACTGGGAGAAAGAATAAATGGTTGGCCTAAAGAGGCTCAGCAGGATTAAACCATTACAGTAGGAATAACATAACAAATATGGCAAGAAATGAGGTAGGCCAAAGAAATATAAGGCCCATCATCAAATAAAGCCCAGCTCTTGAGAGGAGCGGGAAATCAAAAAGCAGCCACATAAAAGGTCAAAGAAAATGGACGGCAGACAATGCAAGCAAGCCTTCGGACCACGGCAGACAAATGGGCAGCAGGTAGATTTTGGACACATATGGAAAGAAGGCACGCGCAAGGCTCAGGCACCACCAGCCTGTACCCAGCCAATACAAAGCATGGTGAGGTCGGGGGTCAGAGATTTAGAGGGCATGGTTTGGTGGTGGGGAGAGGGGAAAAATCTATTTTGAAGGCTCCGGCTCAGGCTCTTTCGGGGAGGTGTCCTGCTGGGATAGCTTACTACCCAAAAGAGGCAAGTTGAGTTGGAACCACTAGATGCATGCCATGAGGGATAGGGAGAGAGAAAGAACCCAGACTGTAGCAGGAAAGGGTGCCACAGCAAACAAGCAAAAAAAATACTCTTCCTTATCTGGTGATGGGAGGGTGACACAGATGGAACAGTGATGGTCGACCAATACACCCAGACCAGACAAAGGGAGTTAAGGGCTAAAACAGTAAAATCTGGTCACAGTAGGCACTATAAAAAGAGGGTCTTGCCGTGAGCAGAGAGGGAGGAAAAAATCGACGGGAACTTCGACTAAGAAATAGGAACTTAAAAAGAGAAGTAGAGAAATAGCATAGAAATGAGTGGGAAAAGAAAGAAAGAAAACAACCAGAAAGAAAGACAAAGTGAGAATTAGAACGGTAGGCATGCACCGGTAGATTGGTTTCCTCTCTCCCTCATGAAATCCTACTCTCTATGAAAACCTCAATGAGCATATGTGCAGAAAAACCACTCAGATCTGTTTCCCTCAGGGAAGTTAATCTCCATGGCAAGACTTTTTTCTGAGAGATTAATTGCGTTGAGAAGGAACGTTCTTTCCTCTTTGGCTCTGCTCCTGCGGACCAGATTTTGGTTGATTTTCCTATGATACTGACTAACCCATACATATTAATATTTGTTAACTTCTGTTCTGTTCTTTCCCTTCCGTAAAAGTGATTAATATTGCTGCTGTAATTGAGTTCAAGAGCTGTTTGGTCATTTCTCACTGAGTGGCCAAATATTTTTGTTTATTTTATTATTATTATGTCTGTCTACCACAACTTGCCTGAAATAGTTCTGCCTGCCGTAAGCACGTTCCTGGCTGACCTGGCCTAGTTTGCGCACAAGCCGGACCAACTTGAGTTGCAGCTGGACCGGTCCCAACTCCCTTATCCAGAAAACTTGGGCTTAGCGCCGCAGGAAACAACCCAACATCACTAGCACAACCCACCACCTTACATTATTATTATTGTTATTGTTATTGTTACTTTATTTTTTGTATGTGAACAAAAAATATGAGTCAACTCGTAACCAGTAAGCCTAACCAATAACCTAGGTGCCTTGGAGTCAGTCAAAGATTCATGTCATTAATACAGACAATTCATTCGGGAAGGAGCTCTTGTGTGAGAAGTTTCGAAGTTGTGGTGGATCAACAATGAGTTACCTATTGAGATATTAGAGTCTAGGAAACAAATTTTTTGTTCTAGATTGCAAACTCCTTTTGTAGTTAATTGCCTTAATTTGGATGTGCTGCCTTAGTATTAGTTTTTCCTTTGAAAATGTTCTCCATCGTTTTTCCACTTTGTCACGAAATCTGCTTGTCTTGATTGCTTTACTATAATAAACTGATACTTAAGCTAATAAAAATAATAAACTTAATCACTAAATCATTATTTTAACATTACTTTCGTACCTTTACGTATATACACACAATTTAAATGTACAACTAAATAGGTAGGTTAAATAATAGCGTTCATTGGTGAAAGGTTGGCCCCTAACTACAATAGTTTCTCACATTTTTAATGCATCAACCAGATTTTTGTGTACAGATGGAACAGATGTGGACTGCAAATTGCCAACCGTGGCTTTCAATTATTAGTTTGTACAAAACCTTATCCTTTCCAAAACTACAGCCTTTTTTTTTTTTTTTTTTAATGTAGTTGTTATTTATTTAAATTTAAAGAAGGTAGCTTTTATTTTTTGACAAATTTCTTTTGATTATATCCCAAAAACTCGTAATCAAGTTGCCCAAACTCTTACTGGGACTGCAAAAGAGGTTGTGGAGGCATTGGTTTGGACTGAGAAATGCCCTCTTTCCTGTTTTCCATTCTTAATGTTTAATGGAATAAAGTTCTATCCATTTTTACCATTAAAAAAAAATAAATAAATAAAACATAAGTGGGGAAGGGATGGACTAACATGGTCATGGGATCAAATGAGGATAAGCAGGGTGATGTTGATTTTCACACTCTTTTTAAGAATGGTGTGGTCCAAGCTCTAAATGATCTTTTAAAATTGCCTATCTATCTGCACACACTCATGAGTCCTTGTGTTGCACACGGTGATTAACATTCTCTCCGGAGGAATTGGAAGACAGGAATACTGCATCTTGAGAAATAATCATTTTTGAAAAGCATACCTAATTTGCCAATTGCCACAATCAAATACATATAATCGTTTTAACTTTTAACTTAACCTGTTCATTCAAAACTCCAAAGCCACTTCGGCTAGAATACCCAAAGCAATATCAAAATTTCATAGATCAATTAAATTTGATCATGCATAATTCGATTCCGTGAAAATTTCAGCAATCAAAATATCATATGGATCATTATTTGTCATTGTGTTTTCATTTGGGTTTCTCACAGGTTCTACTTCTATTTTGTTTGCGAAAAGTTACATCAAAATTTCCGTGTGATTCTAATAGTTGAATCTAAATTCAGGCTTAAACTTAACTCATTTGTTGGATAAAAGAACATTAATAAAATATTTTTCAAATCAAGCTTGAATCAATCATAAATAACTTATATTATATATGACCAATTTAAAAATTCTGATAATGTGCTTCGACAAAACTTTTTTTTTTTTTTTTTTTTTTTGAGAATCAATGCAAAGCATTTTAATTAACGAAAACTGTTAAAATCAGCTAAAAGTACATCTGTAATATCTGGTGGTACATTTTCCATCCAGACTTGTAAAGAAAAAAAAAATTGTTCTTCTCAGTTCTCACTAGTAAGTAAGTTACAGTATTACAGTGCCTTTGTATATGAGAATAAGTTAAGTTTGAAAAATAAGAGGCTAAATACCGTATCTCTTCTACAATGTGGCCAAAGTTTGACAAAACGTTATTATAACATTATATATTTTAATGCTGTTGTTTGTTATTTTTGGAGGAAAATATAGTTCTTTTTAAGTCTTAAGCTTTTTTTTTTTTTTTTAGTTTAGTTTAGTTTTTATTTTTATTTTTATTTTTTGGCATTTCCTTAAGGAAGATTGTGCAAATCTGCCTGAGGTACAGATTCAAAGTCTTAGGTTCTTTAAATTATCTTCCAAATTTACACCCTTAAAAGAGAAGTCAAGTCATCCTAAAATCTTTATCATAAACCAAGTTGTTAACGTGGCCACTGGCCTTTGTTTTCTGTTTTATGTCCTTTTCCATTACATTTAATTAATGTTCGTAGATGACCATCTTGACACCACATGGTTTTGACTTTTTCGTTAACTTTTCTTCTTTTGAAATTGCACCTTAAGGCTTAAGACTACTCTACTTTCTACCCCACTTTTGCTGATATAATTAGACAATCTTTTTTTTTTTTAATCTTTTTTTCAATTATAGCCCTACACTAAAAACCAAAATTGGTCAAGTATACCACATTCTTCTAAACAAATTCATACCTAATTCAAATACAAATATTAATTCATACTTAATCAACTCAAATACAAATATTAATGTGAGTTTCAGTTAGCTTAATTAATAAAGTTTTTTGTAATAGAATAAAATATTTGAGATTTAATTCTTGCACAAATATTAATTCAACTTAAGTAAATAAAAAATAATAAAAAAAAGCTTTTTATGATTATCGATTAGATCAATTCTTTCAAGAGAATTGCTATGTTCAAAACACTTTCACAACAAATTATAAGTGACAGGTTGTTATTAGCTATTACAAGTGGACAAAAAAGTAATCTAAGTTGTAGATTGAAATTAGAACCAATAACAACTCATCACCTTTGATTTGTTGTGAAAAATGTTGTAAATATAACACTTCTCTTCTTTCAATGTGTGTCCTAAAAAGTTTCTCTTCATTACTTTTTAAATAAATAAATAAAATTATTTTAGGTTGAAAATTGTTTTTTATAAATTTAAAAATATACTTAGTATCACGTCCTTACAAAACACATCATATCTCTCTTCTATATATTAAGAGGATTCAAAAAGTTAGTAATGTCTTTATAATAAAAAAATAAAAAATAAAAACCTCTAATCTAATTAGATAAACTTTATTCCTAAAAAATAAAAATAAAAGGTTAAAATTGTAATTCGACAAAATTCAAAAACAAAAAACTATTTGAGAAACTTTTTTTCCTAAAAATTAGTATACACTCTCTATTTAAATACCTCAAAGAAAAAAACTTTCTATTTAAAAAACTTTTTCCCGAAAAATTAGCACACACTAAATCTAGTAATTTACTCTTTTTCAAAATCCTAAATTTTAGTTTCTTAAAAATCTCTTTCTGTGTAACCTCACCAATAATAAATAAATTCAAATTAAAAAATTACGACATTAAGACTCAAAATATTAGAGAGAGAGAGAGAGAGACTCATCACACGTGCAGAGTGCATATGATGACACTAGTACACTTTTAAATTCATTGAAAGATAAATATTTCCAATAAAGTGGTGTCATGAGATTTACATTGGCTTCATTTTGATTTATAACATAACAACTAACATGTACCCCCATTTGTGTTAAAGAACTTTTTTTTCTTTATTTAGTTTTTTATTTTTTTTTAGAAGGATAACATGTTAAGTTTTATTCATAGTTTGTGTTTCCACCCCCCAAATAATAATATTAGATAAGTAAAAGGCCCTTTTATGTAAAAATAACTAAAGCCTAGGGACTTCCTCATAAAATTTATAAAATCTCCATTTTGAAGCAAAAACAAAGAACAAAGAAGAGGAAACCACTCCTTCCTTTCCTTCCAAATTCCATTTCACATCTTCCCTTCTCTTCACTCCATCAACCAAACCAATTCATTGCTCTTTTTTCCCATACACCCAAAAATCCTAACAACAACAATAAAAACCAACAACACCCCCAAAGCAAAAAAGAAGAAGAGAGAAACAATGCAACAGCTATTGTTCACGGTGATATTGTCGGAAATGGCATTGATATTGGTGCTACTATTCAAGACCCCATTGAGGAAGCTAGTGATATTGAGCCTGGATCGCGTCAAGCGCGGTCGTGGGCCAATCATGGTCAAGACCGTTGGTGCCACCGTCTTTGTGGTGCTCTTGTCCAGCGTCTACAGCATGACCAAGATCCAGAAGCGGTGGATCGATGAGGGAGCTGTTAATCCAACGGATCAGGTCCTCATGGCCAAGCATCTCCTTGAAGCCACTCTTATGGGTAATTACTAATCTAATCTAATCCAATCTTTGCATTTATTTATTTTTATGTACTAATCATTGGGTTTTTTTGTAGAACAACAATTTTGTGAATCATGATTTGATTTGAATGAATTACATGATTTTGACTTTCAAGGAAATGGGACTTTGTGGTTGGCCTATTTTGACAGATTGGTTAATGGGTTCTTTGCATTTTCTTCTTTTAAGTATTGCAATCTCAAATAAACTTCAAAACTGAGCAATGTCCTTTTTTGTGTTATTAAGATTTTCCTTAAATTTAATGGAAAAGTAATTGTCTAATAAAAAGTCAATGCTAGGATCGTTATTTGTACTGATTTAGAAGGAATGACTTGATCAGCAAACAAAATATGTAACATTTTGGTATAGTACGGTCAATGCTAAAATCATTGTTCTGAATCTATACATATTGTGATGTAATATATATTTGGGTAGCCATAAGCCCAAAATTATTCACAGCTGAGGTGGTAGGTTTTGATTGGTATACAATAAAAGGAATGTCAGTGGTGGTTTCATGTGAAAGTGATTTTCATGCTAATTTCATTCCATTGCCTTCACAAGTTATGAAAAAAGTTGTGAAATTTGTTATGTCTATAGCACTGTCGTGACTTGTGACTATAGAATGCATCAATACCTTTGTCAAAATACCTAGGTAATGTTTTGCTGCTTATAAGTACATGTTTGAAAGTCTGTCCGCAGTTTATCTAAGTCTGAAGTATTTTAATCTTGTTATAAATTAGTCCTTGTTATTTTTCACCTTGTTTTTCAGTTACAGACAAGCTGTTAAGTGATTTGCTTCATGGTGGTTTATCTATAGCACTGTTGTGACTTGTGACTATAGAATGCATCAATACCTTTGTCAAAACACCTAGGTAATGTTTTGTTGCTTATAAGTACATGTTTGAAAGTCTGTCCGCGGTTTATCTAAGTCTGAAGTATTTTAATCTTGTTATAAATTAGTCCTTGTTATTTTTCACCTTGTTTTTCAGTTACAGACAAGCTGTTAAGTGATTTGCTTCATGGTATTTTTGTTAAAAAGTTTTCATTTTGGAGCCAATGAGCTCTGGCTCAAATGTCACTTCATCTTCAAGAGTAGTGGGGGAGGGTGAGGTCATTGGTTCAAATCCTTTGGGTACATTTGCAACTTACTGATTACAAAGGAAATATATGTAGGAACCTTTACTGCTGGACATGATATTTGATGAAGCTTGAATGCTCTTAGCTGGATAAATGTGGGCGACCTTTATTAGTTTGTTGAGGATACATAGCCGACTCCAGAATTTTGGGACTTAGACTTGATTGTTGTTGTTTTAGTTAAAAGTTTTGCATGTACAGGATCACATCATGTTTTTTCATTTTGTAACGTAATAATGCTTTATGGCTTTGAGTTTTAGGACTGGGTTGTTTGTTTCAGTTTGAACCCCATTTTGCTCAATAAACTTGTTAGCTGTGGACCTATGTTAAAATGTAAACTTGGGGCAACTGCTTGCAGGTTCCTCCCTATTCCTTGCACTGATGATAGACAGACTACACCATTATATCAGAGAACTACGTATAAGAAGGAAGAGCATGGAGGCAGTTCAGAAACAGGCTCGAGGATCTGAAAATGGGAAAGTTGAGGAAGCTAAAGCATTGGAGGAAGAGACAGCTAAATTGCGAGAAAAACTGAAGCATCTAGAATCGGAACTTGAGACGAGGACAAAAGAAGTGAATGCTGCAGAGGCCAATGCAGTTGCACTAAGTAAACAATCTGAAGGATTCCTTCTTGAGTACGACCGCTTACTTGAGGAAAACCAAAACCTTAGGAACCAGTTGCAATCATTGGACAGGAGATTGTCACATTCTGGTAGCAAGAAGAATACTTAAGCAACACGGCACCTCTTGCATTTTTTTCCTTCTTGAAGTTTTCTTTCATTTTTCGTAGTATCTTCCACCCCATTCCCTGCCTCAACCCCAAGGGAAAAAAAAAAAAAAAAAAAAAAAAATCAGGAGTAAATAGGATTTTCATTGTGTGTTTAATTTTACTTAGAGCTTAAGTGCTGGAGTTGATCAATTTTGTCCTGACAAACTGAGACAAATTATTAGGTTATAACATGGAAAAAAATTTCTGCTGATTTTGTTATGTTTATGAATATGCATTTTTATCCCCCTTTTTCTGTATGGTTTAAAGTTTGGATTGTAATTAAGACCTTTTGGGTTCTTTCTGCTACAATTGAACTATTCAAATCATTCACAAAGTTTATAAGTTTCCATTATAATTAGTGACATTCTTCTGTCAACAGCTCTATGACAGTAGAGCATAAGCTTTGCACTACAATTAGTCGTCATAATTGCAGGTAAACCATAACCGGTCTGCGCCGCCAGCCTAGTTTCAAGTCTCCTTCTCTCACTTGTCAACTGCAATTTCTGGCTTAGTTGCAGTCTTCCTTAGTTCATTAAGAGAACTCAGACTAGGATCATATTCACGCAAAAGCCTGTTGCTGTTGTGTGCAGTAAGTAGCATCAAACCCATAAAGACTGGAACACACAGAATCAATAGCACAAGCGTCATCGCAGGTGCTATATGACCTTTCACCTCTTTTGCGTATTCCACAGAGGCTAGAGCAAGAAAGGTAAGCGGGAAGGAGAAAGCCCACCATGCAACATGGAACCTCTTGATAGATTTCTTGAAAAGGGTTGGCCTACAAGCCTGTATATAAATCCATGAGTGGATTAGTTGCACGTTTCAATTAGCTAGGGACCCCCTTCTTCTAATAACAAAGCCAGAGGCCAAGGCTGCATTAACACGTATATTAATCACCTCTCTGTTACATGCAAAGGTGTGTGTAAATGCTGCTTTGTGTGGGGCTTTCATAGCACTCTTCCTCTATTATTTGTCACCTAGAAATGCTTATTGACAACCAGCTAAATTTTCTCATCACACATCTATATTTTTAGGGATGCAAAAACTAAAGAAACTTATTTCTTCAACTTGACCTTTATGGCCTAACAGCTAAAGCTTATTACTTCAAAAAGTTGCCAATGAAAACTCTGATCCAACCAATCATAAGTTTAATGGTGAACTTTCAAATAGAGTGCTCTTCACTTCACTATGCAATACCTCTAGCATTATTTTCACTTTTTAAAAAAAATTTAACGTTTTTACCGTTTTAACTTCCTTGATCTAATGGTTGGTATCAAAAGTTAACTTTTTAATTTTTAATCTGAACCATGAGAAGGTATTGCATGGTGTAATAGCCCTAATTATTACACCAGATCTCAATCCAGGATGATACTATCTACTCTCTGTGACATTAATTATTTAAAGTTGTAGAAAGTTGAGGCATTAAACTTGTCATAATGTCAAGAGCAACAAATAATTTACACTATCAATCTCAGATCATTTCTTCCATGTACTTCGCTGACTAGATTGAAAACCACTTCAAAGGCATATATACTCTGTACTCAGTAGAGGTATAACATTTGAATCAAATAAAAAGTTTAAGGGTTATGACAAGCTGAATATTAAAAGTTTATGATTAATTCATTTATTTGTATTTTAAATGCAAGTCTAACTTGAACTCATCACTAAGTTAGATTACATGTTTAAACTTAGTTCATTTTTGAACAATCTTGAATTTCTTCATGAATTGCTTAATTAACTTATCTTTTCTCCATGTATAGTAGATACTATAGCTAAAATTTTTTACCTCTTACCAAATTTATACTAATAATTAATAACTAAATTACAATTGAAATTATTTTGTTTGATTTAATTAGATAGAATGATTTTTATTTATAAAATTATAAAAATTAGAGTCACCAACCTTGTATCATTTAAAATATATATATATATAGTTTTTACCAAATAATAATTTGATATCTTATAAATTTATTTGCAAACTTACACAATCTAATCTTAAGTCAATATAAATATGTTTGTATGCATTTATACATATAAACATATAATATTATATTGTGTAGACTTGAATCAAGCCTTACTCTCACGAGCTTGTTTACAAACACAATAATATGTTTGAACTCAGCTCGATTAATAATCAAGTCCAAACTTGAGTTTAAACTTGCCTCGTTTGTTAAATAAACAAACATAAAGAAGTTTTACCCAAACTGTTTATGAACTTGGTTCATTTACACAGTACTTGTGCTGCTATTGAAATAGTGGAGAAATGGAAGTATGTGAGAGGAGTAAATGATGAAAATTACCAGAGACATGAAAAGGAATAGAGAGAGGAAGAAGAGCATCTGTGATGAAGTATCAAAAGCTCCTGAAATGGAGCTCCAAGCTAAACTTGCCATGCTTGGTGCAACAATGAACAAGAAGAAAGCTGGCCTCAGCATTACTGGAAAATGATTACCACCAGGTAGGCGCTGATAGAGGGTAACGAAGAGTACTAAATAATGTGCCATGCCTAGTGAGAACATGAAAATCGCACTCTCTTTCCACCCCATCTGTGCTGCTCCTTGAGCACCTACCAAGTTCCCTAGCACTGATATCTGACTTGTTGGATTTGCCATCATTGATAGAAACCTCTTTTCAGTGGTGAACCATTGCCCATATATTTTGATGTCAAGCACCAATATTGGAATTGCAAAAACCAACCAAAGAACTAGATAAGTGTTACTCTTTGGCCTTATTAATGGGGCTGATTGAAGCATGAGAAGCCATGAAATCCAAGGGGCGTACAAGAAGTTCACTCCTATATGGTGTAAGAATTCTGCCTTGACCAAGTGAAAATGAAAGTAACACCTTAGAATATATAGCATAGAGAGTGTAATTAGCACCAAAAGTGCAAGACACCATAGTAAATGAAAAGCCGTTGAAGAAATCATGTGGAATACTTGTTGGAAAGCTTGTGATTCATCTGTTGGCTTACTTAGAATTTTCCATAGTAAAGCTTGGGCACCAAGAGAGATGCTTATTCTGAAGTAGCCTGCATGGAGCCTGGTTAAGATGTATGATTGTGATGGATTGGAAATGGGAATTGGGTGGGCATGAGACTCTTGGCTAGTGACATTAATGGAAGCATCAATTACTACCTCAACTTGTGGTTTCAATACTGGGTCTTCCATTAGTAATAGTATAATAATAGAAGTGATCAGTGACTTTGTGTATAAGATTTGCATTTTTCAAAATAAGTACAAAGGGTGTTTATATAGGGAAAGGAGTGAGTGTGAGAAACACTTGAAAAATCAATTCAACATTGTGTGTAAAGCCACTACACTGACATTTAGGGCCTGTTTGGATTGAAGGGGGAGAGAGGGGGAGTGGAGGGAAGTAGAGTAAAATTAGCTAAAAATATGTTAATTTTGGGCTAATTCTATTCTACTCTCCATCCCCTTCCCTCAATCCAAACGAACTATTAACAAGCTAATACAGTAGTACTAGAGAGTATTATTGTCTTTTGGAAATGCAAAATTAGTAAGTTTTTGAATTTGAGTTTTATTCTCGTATTATTTTTAATTGATAATAGTTCTCACTTAATCTTGTTGTGACATAATCGATCTTAAGTAAGGTTTTATCAATTTTAATTTTGAAAAACTTCTTTGTGTGGAAACAACCATAACAAACAAGTCTTTTTATATAATCAAGAATTTTATATTACATGTTTGAATATTATTATGATAACTTTCATTGTTGTTTTTATGTTGTATTATTTCATTATTTTCTAATTTATTTGAACAAATAGCAAAAGGCCTTTGACCTCTAAGATTTGGGTCAATTTGCAAACATGCCCCCATACTTTTCATTTTGTATTATTGACCTTTGTGTTATCATAAATGATAAAATTGAATGTGGTCACTTTCCATGCATGTAACGAATTTGTTATAAAGAAAATTATTTTTAAAACAAGTTCATTTAATTTAATAGAAAAAAATTATTTACATTAAATTGAATTGGGAAAAAACCATGCCGGACTAAAAAATTCTATAAAAATTAATTGAAAAGAAAAATCTCATCCAACTAAATCATTTTATTAATAAGAAATCAAATGAAAATTTAAAATCAATAAAATTTTAAGTCCTACTAGAATTATATTCTTTTAATTCAAGCTAAGATACTACAAGCATTACAAAAGATGATCAATCAAGAACAAGAAAAAAATTTACAAGAACAAATAAAAAAGTTATGACAAAATTTTGAACCATGCTACAATAGTAAAATGCACTCGTTTTATGGCTAGCAAAAATGATACAAACATTACAACTAATAAGGAACAAAGAAAAAAATACAATACAGGACAAAATATCTTAAGAAAACAACTTCACAAATAAAATAGATCAAACCAACCATTACGGATTCTTCCGCAACTATGAGAAATTCTTCTTAGTTTGTAAAAAAATCTTCTTCTTTTCTCAAAAGAGAAGGGAGAACCACAAAACAAAAATAAGGTCAATAACGAAAGTTTTGATGCCCGAAATCCACTAGCGAGTTTAAAATCCAAGCCATATATCTTAGTGCTTAGGAACTCGACCCGATGGCTTCATTGACATGAGTATCACAAGCTTCCGCTTCAAAGTCAACAAGGGAGGAGGGATCTGCAACAATCAGACGGTTTTAGAGCTCATGCACCAGAGAGAGAGAGAGAGATGGTTTTTCTAAGCTGATTTTTTTCAAATTTTCTATTCAATTAATTTTATATTAAAGTTGTATTAAATTAAAATTAAAATTAAAAATCAATATTTATTATAAAAATGAAGATTTTATAATGGACGGATTTAAAACGGAGGATTCCATTTTGATATTTCTAATCACAAATTCAAATTTGGGAATAAAGTAAATTACGAATAAGTCTGTCTACTAATTACTTCTCCCAAATCTCATGAAATCAAGAAATTTGTATATTAGATACAACCTTTATAGTTTGTAAGAACTTTTAATAGAGATTGTTTGTTTGGAAGCATTTTTTCTATAGATTTTCAGTCATTCAAGATTTTTTTTTTTTTTTTTTTTTTTTTTTTTTTTTTTGATGGCTGAATTTCAATCATTAATAAAGCTTTTACATCAATATGTCCAAAGTAATAAAGTAGAAGAAGTCCGAAGGTACTACCCAACCACTAAGGTTGTTGGCAATTCCTAAACCCATCTAAAAAGAAGTATTTTTACTTTCAAGATAGTTTAGGAATTGCCAACAACCTTAGTGGTTGGGTAGTACCTTCGGACTTCTTCTAAACTGTGATGTAACCAAGTTTAGGAATTGCCAACAACCTTAGTGGTTGGGTAGACCTTCGGACTTCTTCTAAACTGTGATGTAACCAAAAATATAAGGTAGCTTAGGTATTTATGAGGGGGAATCCACGTCTCTGAGCTCACAATAGTAGTTGGATGGACCATTTGACCCATAAGCTCTGTCTAGGTCCTATGATCATGGTTACCATATACGCTGACTTAGAAGTATCTCCCCTTGAGCAGTCTACTGCAACTCTGCAACTACTAACCTAATCACACTAGGTGACTAGGTAAGACAAACGAAGCCTCATCGATCACATAGGTCTGTTAGAGGCCTGTCCAAAAAAAGGGAAAAATATACCCTGCACAGTGCAGGGTATATATTTCCTCACTTTCACAACTGGCGGGTCCCACTAAAGAGTGGGACTCACCATTTGTGTGAGAGGAAAAGCATATACCTGATGTAGGGTATAACTTCTTTCAAAATAGGCTTAATTGGAACTTAATAAGGATCAACTACAAAAAAGGCGACATGTGCCATAGAGTCGAGATTACAAGGATTCATATTGATTGCTTCAACTATTGCTCTTATCATTGCATTTAATGCAATCCAACTACCATCAAGTTGCATTAAATGCTACTTGACAACCATCTTAGCTTGGTTCCCTTTTGATTTTAGGAGACGGGAATGATCCCACGTGTCCCTTTTTCTCCAGGAATGATTAGATGGGATGGATATAGAAGCATAGTGTAAAGATATAGTGACAAAGTTTAACTACAAAATTGACTATAACCTTACTTAATATTTTTTTATTGAAGGTGAATTTTAACAAATTCATCATTGAATTACATCTTCTTATATCCTTCATGCTTACAAAATTTCAAGAAAATTAAAGGTCAATAACTATGTTATCAATAAAATTTTTAAATTATAAGTTTTTGTAATTTAAAATTATGTATAAAATATAATCTTATAGATCATATAGTAAATGATATTCGATTGACAAAAAATTTGACATATGTATTAAGAACGTAAAGAACATGCAATTCAACGGTTAGATTTTCAAAATATGTAATAATATTTATTTTATTGAGTGAGTTTGTAGCCTTAAGTTACAACCAATTTTATAGTTAAACTTTGTTCATTGATATATAGGAAAAAGTAATAAAGAAACAATTTATGTAGCTAAGACTATTTAAAAAGATTATTAAATATTGATACATCTGTATGTCATAGATCCTAGGAGATGGTTGGAACGAGGAAGATAAGAAATAGTTGAAATGGTTGGTGATAGCCAAACAATAAGGAAGAGAAAAGGCATAGAAGCAAGAAGCTAATGGTGCTCAAAAACATAATTCAACTTCAATGCTTAATTCTGCTATTTAAAAATTAAAAAAAAAAAAAAAAAAGTGTGCCCCTGTTATAGTACAAGATGCTAAATTCTACCCAAGTATTGGAGATGATAAAGTGAAACACTTATATTGTGAGGAAGTGAAATGGCTAGTAGCTTATGGCCTGTTTGGTGGAAGTTTAGAGAGGGAGGAGAGTAGAGAGGAGTAGAGGGGAGGAGAGTAGAGGGGAATGGTTCCCCTCCACCTTGTTTGGATATTTTTAAAATTAGTAAGAGGGAAGGAAGTAATTAGTCCTTCTCCTTGTTTGGATGTTTTAAAAATTAGGATGGAGAGGAGAAGAAATGATTAAAATAGACAAATTTACCCCTATTTGAAAATGGACTTGCAACATTGGTCTATTATTAATTTAGAAAAAGTAAATTGAGGAATTTATCTAGTTAATAATTTATCTACTCTACTCTCCCTCCAAATCTCTCCAATTTGGGGAATTAAAAATGAGGGGTTAGAGGTGGTTGAAATCCCTCCAAACTCTTCCACCTCTTTCCTTAAAAAACTTCCAAATAAGGTAATTGAATTACTCTCTCTCCCTCTACTCTACTCCCCCTCCGTTTTTAAACTTCCAAACAAGCCATTAGTTTCTAAAAAAAAAAAAAATGGTGATTGGCACGACAGGAAAGTGGAAACAAACAAAAACATTTGGAGTGTAGTTGAGTGATAACTTATAATAAAGCCGTCCGTCCATCCTGAACCACAACCTTTTATTGGAGGGTTATATAAGAAAGGATGTCCAAACAAATTTGGAGTGGGAAGCCATGCCTTTAAATTTTAGTTTTATTTTTATTTTTTACAGTGGCCTCTCATAAACAAGTTGAGAAAAAAAAAAAAAAAATTAGCTTATACTTGTGACGTAAGGTTGCAACACAAGTGAAATAAAAAATAATCATGGCAATAAAGTTAATGAACTCTGTCCCTATTTATTAGGGTTTTTTCTTTTTCTTTTTAGAAACTGAGTCACTTTGAAAAGCTATACATTTAATATATATATATATATATATATATATACATTTAAATGTATTTTCAAAAAGTGCACTTTCAAAATGGGATAATAAATTGGCACTAAAGAGTAAGAGGAGATAATTTTTTTTTTTTACAAGATATAAATTCTACTCTAGCCTAATCTAGATGTATATGTGTGTGAAACTTCCTCCTAGAGACTTGAACCATAATTCTTACCTTCCACACCCCACAAGCACTTATACTTGTAGAATGACCACCATACTTAGAGTGTGCGGTGGTAAGAGAAGGTAGATTGTTAAATGCACCTTAACTTGCATTTGTATGGTATATTCATTAAAAATAAAGTAAAAAATATGTACAAATATCAAGAAAAGTATATACAATTAGAATGAATTTGTTTATTCAAATCAATAAATTATTGAAAAATATAATTTTTCTTAAATGAGTATTATAAATGAAATATTTATTATTTCTTAACTTGTTTGGGTAGGATTAAAAAGAAAAAAAGAAAGCATTTGATGGTGGACTATGAGCAAATGCATTTGAGTCATTGAAAGATAGCCAAGGTGGGGGGAACCTAATGAATTGATTGAGCAAGTGCTAAAATGTTATCATTTACTTAAGGAAAAGGTTGGGCTTGTGCTTTTGCAAGAAACTTATTTTTAGTTGGAAGTTGTGGTTATGAATCATCAGTTAGGTATTGATCGATTTAGTGGCGGCTCTAAAAATTTTTTTAGGGTGATTACTAAAAATTTAAATTACCACAATATTTTTCTTGGTACCATTTTTTAAAGAAAAATGAAATTATAAATTATTTTTATTGAATAGGTTGAATGACCACAAGTTTTATCTTTTTGTTTTATAATAGGCTTTTTGTTGAGTAATTTTTTCGCTTGTTGTTGTTTGGTCTTGTCTTATTTTTGTTTGGTTTATGTTTGTTGTTATTTGAGTTAATATTTATTGTCGTTATTTAAGCTTTAAAAAAGAACAGAGATTAAGAATTATGTTTTGAGGTAAAATTAATTTTGGAGTAATGCTACGTCCATAACATTTTTACAATAAATCTTATGCAAAAAGCTATTATTGGTGGGTAAAAAAAATAATATTAGTATTTGGCCCAAATTAGAATCAGTAACAATATACTACATTAGATTTGTTGTAAAATTATTGTGAAAATGTTGTGAATGTAGTAACACTACTCTTATTGAATCCAAATTTTTGTAATTCTCAAGTCAGGGTATTCATAATTTTTATTAGAATGATCACAATAGATTAGTTTGGCATATAATATATTTTTTGAAAGTGTATATATACATTTTTTTGCAAGTCAGAGTGGTCTTGTGACCACCTTGACTTGCATGTAGAGCCGACACTAGATCGATTGACCTAAAGTGGCTACAAAGACATGTGACAATAGAATGCTTGCACTCTGCAAAGATAAAATGGGCCATTTCTTATGTTGGCAATGGCTGATTTCTGAAAAGGAGTTGCAAGTGGTGAGTGATTGGTGACGATTACCTGTATTTTTAATTACATAAACATATATTCAATAGTTATATAATTTATTCAAATGATTTAACAAGTCATGGGATTATTAAATTCATGGATAGTCAATCCGTCACATGATGAGGTTTCCTCTTTATAGCACGTTCATATCCAACTCACCTAGTTGTGTGATTTGTTTAATACTTAATAGAAGTGCATTCATGCGAACAAGAATATAAAATGATTATACAAGACAATAATATTTAACAATGGTTAAGCCAATTTTAAGTATACGTCCACGAGCAACACCAAACAAAATCTACTATCAATTATGTGGATTACAACAACACTCACTAATACCTTACAAACTTACATATTCACACACCCATTGAAATGTAAAATCACTTATTAAAAAAGAGCTTGGGCCCACATATGAAGAGGAGTGTGAGAATTATGGTTAAGTTGAGTGGTTAAAGTCACAATTTCTAACGACTCAAAACTTTTTGGATAATCAATAATTTATCGAACTCTTAGACAAAAGCCACCAAACACCCCTTACAAAAATGCTTATTTATAATTTCCTAATTCTACTCTTTAATTTAGAAAGAATACACAATTATTTGTTCAATAAGAAACTTTCATTCCATACTGGGAAAATTTTATTTTCTTCCAATGACAGGTAAAAGCCTTTCCAACCGAAATCAAGTGATTTGAGACAATTACTAATAAGCTGATACTACTTGCTTTTATACCCAACTAATATCTTTATCCAATCTCAAGAGAAGGTTTAAGGTTTGAGCTAGTTCTGCTGGCAGACAAGCCCAAACCTACCTAGTTTGTCCCCCCGACTAGGCCTGTCCTCTTTTACAACATCCCCGGGCCCATTCTTTTACCCATTAAAAATAAATTCACTATTATATTTATATGGCCTGGGTATAACTATAAAATAAAGTAGGTCTCAGCTCTAGCCTAGCGGCCCAGGTAAAAATATTGGCAAGAATGAACCTTAATCGTATGGTTATGAAAGCAAAAAATGAGCATTATTCTCAAATGAAATATTGTTTCCATTTAAATCAACTTTGGTACATTTAGAGGACTCTTTTGTACATTCAGAGGCCACCAATGAGCCTCTATTATTGCTACTATTGCTATTATCATTACCACCAATACTGCTACTAATATTACAAGCCTCTATCCCACTACTGCTCGTGGGTTCATTGTAAAATACAAAGTTGTTGTCCTGACTAACACTTGCTATGGATTCATTGGCATTTAACAAAGCAAAGTCCTGGCTGGAATTGACCAACTCTGGCTCTTTGTTACTATTGCTTCTAACTGTAATCCAATCTTCCTCACATGCCCAATTAGGCTTTTGCTGACACAATGCAGTACTTCCTTCACTCAACCGCTGGATTCTTTCCTTGAGAGAATTCAAGGAACTTTTATAGCTTGTACTTGGATTTGTCTCAAGCTCCTCCATGGATTCCCAATAGCCTTTATCCAATACACAAGTTGGAGTATCCGAATCAAAACCATTAACTTCTTTCAACTGAAATTTGGGCTCCTCAAGAAAAGAATGATTAAGAAGTTCACTAGCTGACCACCTTTCCATTGGGTCTCTTTTCAAGCACTTGCCCAAGAAATCTTTAGCTTGCTTTGACATGAAGTTAGGAACCTCTGGCACTTCACCCGAATAACCAATTCGGTAAAGGGCTGACACCGGGTCCGAAACACCGGGCCATGGGGCCCGCCCGGTAGCCATCTCGATCATGGTACATCCTAGAGCCCACACATCAGCAGGGGACCCCTGTTGCTCTCCACGCGCCACCTCAGGTGCCATGAACACCGGAGTGCCGGCAATTGCCAAATCAGCACTCGACACGTCATCAAGCTCCCTAGCACAGCCCAAATCAGCAATCTTCACCCCATCATTAGTGACCAAAATGTTGTGACATTTAATGTCACAATGCACTATGCTATTAGAGTGAAGGTATTCGAGCCCCAACACAATCTTGCGCGTGTAGGCTTGGATTGTGGCCTCGTCTAGACCACCACCTTGGCTGTGAATTGCATCAATAAGGGTGCCACGGGGAGCATATTCCATGAAAATATTGTATAGAAGCTTACCATTTTCAGATGAAACATTGCATCCCTTGTATGCTACAATTTGTGGACTACTTATTGTAGAAAGAATTCTTTGCTCCCTCTTGAGGAATTCTGATTGTGAGAGATTGGTGGACTTGACCGCGAAAATCTCTCCAGACCCATGAACCTTAGCCACTGAGACCGTGGCGGATGAGCCACGGCCAATGATTTGGCCTCTGGTCCAGTCCATTGAAGAGCTGAGCTAACAAGGAAGGAGGGTGAGAGAACTGAGTTATTAGAAGGCAAAATTTTGCAGTTTGGTGTGTCTGTTTTGTTAGGTGGGAGCTCAATTAATACATGTATATATAAATAAAAGCATAGTCATAGTCTTCAATATTGGTATTGTATGGTTGGCTTAATCCTAGAAGTAATGCTTTTTGTACTTCTCTTTTTGAAAGTTTTGGTTATTTTCATCGTAACCAATGGGCAGCCGCAATCTTCTTCTTTTTTCTTTTTTTTTTCTTCATTGTGAGAGAGGCACGTGGCAAGAAGAGAAGTGATGACAACTTAACTTTGGCCGGCGGTTACATAACTTAACTATGAATTAACTATATATATTTGTCCACATGGCATCATGTGAAAACGTGAGCAACGGGTGCTAGGTGTGGAGAGTGGTGTTGTTGATGAGCATAGGATACAATGGATTATGGGATATTCCAATGGGTTTGGTTTGTGATTTAAGAACAGAAAAAGATCACCAATTTAGATTTTTTAAGTGCTTGACTTTGTTGAAGTAAGTCCTCTTAGCAATAATCAACAATAAAAAGACAAAGTTGTACAAGCTAAGTTGGGACTGTACCAAACCATCCTTGGTTTTACTAGGGGTATTGTTTTGCCCAACGAAATTTTGGTGGGCAGGTAGACTGTTATTGGTGCAGATACAATGACTCCTAACTCCCAAGTCCCAATGCCCACATTGATTCTCAGAACAAAGATTAAGAATTGCAACGTCCATACCAAAAATCTCTGGACCACATGCATTGATTGGAGTAACTTGTTTGACATTTAAAACCTAAAGCACTATGCAAGCAAGACTAGTACCATTTTGTATTTGAGCAGTGTCAAGATTCAAAGGCTATGCACCAAATGTAGTGGACTTATGTAGTAATTTACTAATAATATCTAAGTTTGCACACTAAGATCAATGCAATTAAAATTTTGATGATATAGGATAATAATAAAGGGCAATAATGTTAATGAATGAATATTGGAGTGAAAATAAAGTTACCCTTTTCAAGAATTAAGAGAGCTTGCATAGTTTCAAGCTTTGCTTGGATTGTGGGTGAAGTTTGCAAGAGGAATCAAAGTAAAGGCAAAAGGGCAAGATAGGATACAGTAGGCTTTTTTGTACGTATAAACCAACCAAAAAGCAAAAGGGTTAGAGAGGATCAGGATAGGGCTGGCTATGTGGAACCAACTCCACAAAGCTAAAAAACTCTTTCGGAACTGACAGTTGGACTTTAGCTGAAAATGGGAAAGCCTAAACCGCCCAACCAAACTCACATTCTCTTTGAAAATGGGATCGCCTAAACAGTCCAAAGTCCAATCCATTACAAGTGTCAATTTACTCTTTGATTTCTTAGTCCCAAATCCCAATCATTTTACAGAGAAAAAAAAAATAATATATATATATATATATATATATTTCACATTCTTTTTCAATTGTTGAGGCGAAATTGATCTTCTTATCACAATTTACTACATCAATATTTATCAAAAATATTGTTAAAATTTTGTGCATTGTTCTTAACAATACCACGCTATCAGCTTCTCAGCCAACAAAAACAATAAAAATAAAAGTATATGAATAATTTAAGGAATTCTTTTTAGCTAAGTTTGGGCGGCTTTAAAGCTTAGCAACAAAGTATATGCTTATGCTCTTATCAAAAAAAAAAAAAAAGGTATATGCTTATGACAGAGTGTAAAATGTGTCCCTCTCAAGCAAACCTTTACCCAATCATTGAATCACTTTCTTCACTTTCGGCAAAGCTCAGGGGACCCTCACGTTTTTTTTTTCTTCCCATACAAGCATTGAAATGTTTCTCAGCACCATTGTAATAAATGAATCTTTCTTTAAAAAAAATCATGAATTAGATTCTCAAAACTTTTTGTAGATTTTTAAGCACGCTCAATAGTTTGAAATCATTGTGTGTGTGTGTGTGTGTGGAGAACACATGGGAATGTAAACTCATCTTCCCATCTCAATTTCTCAAGGAACATTTGGCCGGTAGGTGACCATATTGACATGACATAGGACTGTATTCAGCTAAAATTAGTCATTTTACTGTTGAAAGCGTGAACCAGCAAACACATCAAAACATGCTTTTCTTTGGCTTATAAATAAAGAAGCATAGTACTAAAATATTTTGGGTCATTTTCTACGCATGTTTAAGGACAAAATCCTACGAGAAATCTATGAAACAAAAGCGTTTTTTCAACGGGGATTAGACATTTCCCCTTGTATATATCTCAAATAAGGTTTTCTTTATTAGTTGATAACTTGATATTGTAAGTAATTAATTAGAAAATGGGATAGAAAGTCAAGTTTAATCCTTAATGAAAGACATGTTCACACCACAATGAAAGCAGACCAAAGGTGGTAGTCAACTTCAAGATCAGATTGAAAACCAATGTGTCCTTTGGAGAATGGAAGGGGCAATGTGACTTCTCACTTTTTTGAGCACCACACAAGCGATACAAAAAGAAGGATGACCCACACAAGAAAATTCTCATACATACACACATGGCACAACCACATGCGCATGCCAATGTATTGAATTGGAGAGGAAGTGCTTGGGTTAAATACTGCAATTATTTATGTCCCTGAAATGCAGGCGTGGTATATTATTTCTAAGTCTAAATTTTTTATTGGGGTATTGAAAGTCTAACTAGTAGTTAACCCATTACCCATGTACCGAATCAAATTATAATATTGCTAACCTTACAAAGTCACAATTAAATAAGGCACCCAAGCTATATATATTGCCCAAAGATCAACTAATCAAATCAAATTCTAAAAAATTGATGTGATAATTCAACACTGCCAGTACATAAAAACAGGCCAAAACCTTCCTGATTTTAATGCTCAAAAATTTCAAAAGGGGCTTATCAGACCTAATAACTCTCTATTTCCCTTTTTGTGGTAGTTGTTCTCCATAGAGATAGTTTGTGCTTGAAGGTGGTTTTTACTTTTTAGGCTGAGAGATTTCTGATGAGAAATGTGTTTTGAGGGATGAGAATCATATGAATATCTTATATATAACGCCCGGCCTAAATCTGAGTCAAATTACATGTGATTATTTTTCCTTTGTATTCAAGAAGCTATGGATAGTGATGGATCTTAACATTGGCAAAAGGCCATGAGGGAGGAGTTACAATCCTTGAATAAGAATCAAGGTTGGGTCCTTGTTGAGTTGCCAAAGGATCGCCCGAGGGCAACATGCTGCAAGAGCGTCAATGAGTGGTAAGCGCAAGTGCAAAAGACGTGCCCGAAACACTATTTCCAACTGCCATCGCTGTAACAGTAAACCATAAGGGGAGTTGGCCACAAGTCAGTGTCAATGGTGGGCCAAAAAAATAAGAGGAAGAAAAAACAACTATGATTTCAAGCCTAAACAGATCGATGGGAAGGTAATGGAGCAAGACAACAAGGCTCAAGGGCTGGATGGAGGTGGCAGAGTGGCAAAAAAAAAGAGAGGGGGAGGCAGTCAGTATGATATCTATTGGTGAATCTTCTGGCTAAATACATTCCAGTCATATTGGATTTTTGAACCAAAAAATACCCTTCCAACCACTTCCACCAACATTATTGCTGATTGACAGTCTTTACAAACCAGCATTGCTGGTCGATGGCACGGTTTGATCAGATTATTGAACGGTACAATTACATTAACTGTAACTACAGGTTTTAACTTCGCTACCTTTGTGCTACACAAAGTTGCACGGTTTTTTTTAGAAATTAAACACGTTATTATATTTCCACCAGATTTTTTAACTGCAGGACAAATACGGGAGAATCAAGCCTGGAAAAGAAGTACGAGGAAAAAGTGCAGCAGCAGCTTGAAGCCATGATGTTTGAACTTACCTACCTCATGCTCCTTGAACAAATCAAATGGATGTAAAGTTTCAACAATTCAATGACGCGTTTGCATTGCAAAAAGGACCCACATGAAACTTGACGATTGTGAGGTTGGTAAATAAGTAAGGTCACATTGCACACATGATAAACTTTTCAGATGGATAAAAGAGATCCATTTTAAATATTTACAAGCAGCATAACTCTACTCCATTTAACTTCAAGTTTAAATAAGGTTTTCACACAGACAGCAAACAGATAAAGATATCACAGCCCAGGGTAGTTTGTTTATGCTGCCTCTGCAAATCCAACTCTCAGTTTACCAGCATCAAAGATAGTGTGGTAGCGACCCATGAAGACATCCCCCAATATCCTGCATTGCAAAAGAACCATTAGTGAGAATCATCTACACCAGAAGCATCACATGTACAGATGCTGAATGATAAATGGAAAGTTGACTTGAATGGAACTCTACCAGAGAGGTCCACGAGGAGGAGGAATGTCCATAGCCATAAAGCCACTGATGCACTGAGCCGTAGGACCCTCACCCACCTTCAGTATGTACTGGTGACACCATCCAGAAAAGTTTGATATCAGTACAATGATATTCTAGTTATATATTGATGAAGTTTGCCAAGATAATATCATCATATATATATATATATATATGACAGTAGCTCGACAAAAGCCATGGAGAATTTTCATTCTAAACAATGGCTGGTATCAGTTCAAAGTTATTGAATGTTTCAGCTTGTTTGGCTCTTTAGTTTTATTATGCAGTTAACTAGATACAGATGATCAGAAGATGAGTAAGATGCAAACAAAGAAACAATTAAAAAAAAAAAATTGTCTTTGAAGCTTCAATGACACCTCCTACCCTTAAAAGAAACTTTTCCTTTCAGAACATATAGTCAGTGAGTTAATTGTTTTCTCTAAGTAATACATGAACAAGTTCTAATCTAATTATAAGCTTAAAAACTCATACCAGGATGGTTTTATCAATACCATTCTGACAACTTATCATTTAAAAAAATAAATAAGAATAAAAACAAAAAATCTAGACCATTTTGACAAAGCATTGGGCAATTTTATGTTAGATGGTGTTATTGAAAACACTGCTACTCAAGGAGCCATTTAAGGTAACCTTTATTTTTTATTTTGGATGATACGATTAAACCCATAGAAAACAAGAGTCAGAAGGCAAAGCAAACTTTACTAGGTCCTGCATATGTAATTTCCAGGTCAAGGGTGCACACTAAAGAAGAAAAATTAAGTACAACAACGATCACTGCTGGCAAGTAAAAAATACCATAATACTATTACTAAAATTTCTCTCAAAAAGGGGAAAACAATTTCATGATTGATTCAGATGACATGTTACCTCCTGTGGGCTGAGGTCAAAAACTTTTCCACCAATTGTGAAGGAAACAGTAGGCATGTTAGAAATATTTTCACAATCCACAGAAGATTCTCCCATTGGGCTTGGCACCCTATCACAAAGCTGTGGAAGTACCAGACGGTCAAGTCAGCGTGAGCAGCAATCTCCTAAAGATATATACAACAATGCAGTACAAGATATATTTCACCTCATTGACATAGGTCAGCACATAATCTAGTGTCCGATTCTGCTTTAGCTGGCTTTGCATCCACACAACTGCCATTTCACAAGGAGGGCACATAGCATCACGAATTCCACCAGATGCTTTGCCACTGTTCTCTTCCACGACACTCTCAATGCCAATACTGTACAAAAACATTCACAGACCAATAAGTTCCCCATCTAAAAATTAAATCAGGGAGATTTTTTAAAGAAGCAATTACAAACGTTGCACAATTTTTTTTTTTTTTTAAATTAAGGGGGGGAAAAAAAAAACAAACCCAGAAATAATTAAAAGTTTTCAAAAACAACTGACGAAAACCAAATTTAAAAACAAAATAATATATTTTGAGCTTGACAGCAACATGGGTACAATTTAAGGGCTCACAATGCAGTCTGGAAGCAGATAATGAAAAGGAAATAACAACTGGAAACGTTATAAGGGGCACCCCAAGAGAATATATATATTCATTGGTATGTGACAAATGCACCCAGTGAGTTTTCAACCCACAACTTTTCCCTCCCACCCATTATTGTGGGAGGGTGAAGTTCCATTTTAGCCAAACGGCCTAAACTCACTGGCATATTGTAAGAGAAAGATATAAAGGCAGAGGACTATTAAAAATATTTGAGTATGACCTAACTCCGCGGGCACCATCAAACGTACACAATCCAATCTGGGAGCAGATCTTCTTCGGGTTTGCCTGTTATGCACAATGAAAGCTAGAACTTAGTTCAATAATGGAATCAACTGGAACATTCTGCAAGGGACATAAGTGAATTGACATGCTGAGACAAAACCTTTTCCACTCGTTACGAAAAGGATAAAATAAAATAATAAGCCGTATTACCTGATAAGAAAAAACAAAAAAATAGAAATTAATAAAAGCCAAGTATTTACCTCAGCTACAAGCAAGTCAATAATTGTTTGTCCATACTGCTCAACAACTGCCTTGCATTCCTGGCTAGCAACTCCATTGGCTCCAATTGCTTGATTTATCATTGTAATCACAGCCTTACCAAAAAAGAAAAAAGAACCGTATATTTCAGGGATAAGCACATGTAAACTATTAAGAAAGCAATCACATATATTTTTCATTTAGAAACATAAATTCTACATCTTAGATTTTCTCACTTTCAAGGCAATGCGCCAAGATGACCAGCCTACAAGCTTTTAGGACACCCAAATGAATAACAGTAATAAACGTAGAATTCAGCCATCAAATTCAAGATATGAAAATGAGAATTGGAAGAATGTGACCAGAAAATCACAGAAGCATATCATAATAAGGATGATATATCTATCAAACAAAGCTCACTTAAAAATGTATTAGTTGTTTCTCATTTTCTGCTTCTACATTGTGTCATCTTGCTCACACAATAACTCTATTGAATAATGTTTCAAGTTTAACCTCAACGGAAACTAAAGCTGAAAATGACATCAGAAGTGGCAAAATAAACTAGCACAACATATGAAGCAAGAGATTGATATACAATAATCAAAATAGCTCCAAAGAACTTGAGCTATTATACATACCGTTGGACCTGCCATTAGGGAAGTTCCAGAATCTGCAATAGCTGCACAACTGCCAGTACAATAGCCTACATAGCAGCCAGATGGAATATTGAGTCCCACAAAATAACAGGAGCCAGATCATAAAAAAATTTATGTCTTCCTTCAACTCCCCCCTTGCCTCCCAAAAAAAAAAAAAAAACATCTCTTTTTCATTTGAGGAATTGTACTAGGCATCAAGAGAGAACATACCAGTTGGTTTACCACCGATAAGAACATCACCCATGTCAAACTATCAAAAAGAAATATATTTTGAAAAAATGAGAAGATAATTGAAAATATAAAAGTATATTGAATATCTAATATCTATTAACCATGGTTAAATATGAAGTTTTTAGACAACCTAGTACCTACCTGCCAATAGCCTTTCCTTGTCACAGGAACAAAAGTGTGTTCACCCTTGAAGTGATTTGGATCTACCCCACCAAAGACAAGTTCACCCCCTGCTTCTTCCTCTGTTTTACGGTTGAGCCAGAATGAAAATACCGGCTCTTTAATAAGACCTTGTTCAACCATGTTGTACCTGTACAACAGTCGACAAGCAAGCACCTCATTAAAAATTTCATATTAAGAAACTTATTTCAGTGAAAGACCAATTAAAACCAAAGATATACACACATACCACAAAGGAGTAGCATTTCCAACTGAAATTTCCTGAAATCCAAGTCCTAATAGGCCATCAAACTTTGCCACCAAAAATGTGACACCAGGCTCTCTAGTTGCCTCAATGAATTCCTGAAGGGATCAGCTGTAATTAGTGCAGTCTAATCAAACTACTAAGATTTGAAACAATGTAGAGGAAAAATGTTCAAGGTACCTGACTCTTTACAACTAGGTCCCCAACTCTGACATCATCATAGCTAAAGAAACCGGAAATAGCTCCAGTACCATACTGGATAGCAGCAGATGTCCCTTCATGATGGATGACAACAGAGCTACATCAGACAACATAGATAATACACACATATATATTGCGCATTCAAAAGGCAATTCTCCAAGACAGCCCCTTGTAATCACGTATCATGAAGTGGGCACCATAATTAAAAGTAAAGGACCATGCAGCATGATGTTGATTATTATAAATGAAATGAACATTATTCTAAGGTTGGGACAAAAGGACTAACCATTCTTCTTGTAAGTTTTCGACTCACTTGACTTGTACTTAGAATGAAAATAACACGCAAGCTGCACCACAAATGCAAAACATGAATCTACTGCCTTCAATCAAGATTTTAATAAAGCCAAGAATGCTAATTACATTCATTATAAACATAGAAGTCCAAGCTCACCGATAAAAAGCACTTATCTGATGGCACCCACAGATTAGAGCTGCCAGTGTCAAAAATTACAGTGAAAATTTGAGGGGGAGTTCCAATGCCAATCTCACCAAAATACTGAGCATCCAAGTAGTTCTTCAACGGAACAATATCCGTCTTATCAGAGTCCCCAAGACTATTACGGAGATGATACTTCCTAAGAGAAGCTCTTACAGCCTGTGCCTCCTTGGACTCAAGCCGCGCAGCAAGACGGTTGTTTTGGTCGAATCTTATCTTCTTCAGTCCAATCCTAACCAACCTATTGTTGGAAGCAGAGGTGACCAGCGAAAACAAAAGGGTTGAAAGGAACAGAGATAACACTACTGCTTTCAAATTGCTTCCCATGTTCACCTATTTCATCCACATTGCAATTTTCAGGTTCAGGAAAAGCATTAACAAGCGAAACAAATAATATTCAAAACATATATACATGGGTTGGGTTCAAGTTACATTGGGAGAAACTTTTGTCAATGTTACACCACTCAATAACTATCTATTGGATGTGTTTTTTTGACAAATCTACCGTTGGATTACATTCTCTCCTTATACCCTACATGCTTGCAATATATCAACATGTTTGGAGATCAATATCTATCTCATCTATATGCAAAATATTGACATTATGCATCAATGGTAAACAACACTTGATTGTCACAAATTTTGGCACGCATGCTAAAAACATAACGAACATGTAATCTAACAGTGAAACTTTAATAATATTAATTTAATAAAAAGTTATAAAGTGGTGAGTTAAGTTGAATTTAACAATAAAGCTGAGTTTTTTTAGCTTAGTTAAAGTTCAGTTTACATGTTTTATCTTCATATACTAACAGTGTAGCTTAGTTACAGATCAGTTTTTGATATTTAGAACAGAAAAACAGAACACAACAAATTCTAGACTACATTTCTATCATTTCAGCAACTTTCTAAGCAAGCAAACAGGGAAGTGCGGAAAATTCAAGCACAAGTTCCGTTTAACTGCTTCAAAAATAGTAGGAAATTTAAATTTAATCAAAATTTTCTATCCTTCACTATACTTATTCAGTACAGAACCTGAAAATTTTTTATTCTTTCTTCTTTTTTAATCGGAAACATATTCTAGAAACTAAGTAATTCGTAGATAAAAATCGCTTATAAGTAAAAAGTTAAAATTTTCAAATTTTATTAAACTTCAGCTTCCTTCGTTTTTTTCTCACGAAACAAACAGAGCTTAACTAGGAAAAAATAAAATAAAATAACCACATTTACCAAGATAAAAAGCGCTTAAGTAAAAAAGTTAAAATTTTAAACTTTTATTAAACTTCATTCTCCTTCGTTTTCCCACGAAACAAACAGAGCTTAATCAGGAAAAAAAAAAAAAAAAAACAACTTATACAAAACGCTCAAAGCACTAACATGAAATGTCATGAATACAAATATACAATGATCAAGCACAATCTCCAACAAACTTGCATCAAAAGGCATTAAAAATATTATAATAATGACCGATCACCAAGCCAATATATTCTCTCACATGCAAAAAACAATAAATCCTTAGCAGAGCAAACCAAACAGAATGATAAAAAAAATAATAATTAATAATTAATAGTTTATAATAATAATTTATTGCAATAAATATTTGATTCACTCACCTATTTGTTTAGCAAAAGGAAAAGTAGAGGAAAAAGAGTTGAAGAGAAGAGAGGAAGAAACAGAGAATTTAAAATGGACGAAAGTACAAGAGAGAGAAAGAGAGAGACTGTGTGACAGTGTGAGAGCCTCAGTGGAGCCCAGCTAATACTGTATCTTTCTTTCTTTCGTTCAAAGGGGAAAATGGTGGGGCCCAGCAAATAATATAGCGTGAAAGTTTCGTGTTTTTTGAAGCCGTTTGATCTTTTTCTGCGGAGATGGCGTGGTAAGCGTTGGACACACACAATGGACTCGTGTTTTTTTTTCTTTTTTTTTGATAATTTTCCTTTTCTTTTTCTTTTTTTTTGTTGGGAAAAGAAGAATTTACGGTATAGAATATAAGTTGAAATTAAAAAAAATTTTGCTGAAAGTTTACTAAAAGAATTTAAAAATATGAAAAAATGTTTGAAAAAAATGAAGCTTTAAAACGTTGTACATAAAAAAATAAAAATTTGTGAAACACATTCTTTATTTGCAAGATTTGATATTCATTTTAGAGTAATGTTAAGAACAAATAAAAATATATAATTTTATATCACAACCCGCTCATGTTATGAGTTGTGAGTGGTGAAAGCATAATTTCACATAATCCATCACTATACATCTACCGATCACAACTCGTCTTGTGTGCTAGCATTATCCTCCTTTTTGCTTCTTTTTTTTTTTTGTTTTTTGGGCCGTCCGATTTATGGGAAAGGGGCGGTGATGGGAGATGCGATGGGGAAACTGGGGAAGTGATTGCTTACGTGGCAGTGGTGCATACAATTTGTTCACTTCAACACGCTACACATCGTTTTTTAGCCTCGTGGGAAGTTTGTGGTTTTGTGAGTAAATACAAAAGGAAGGCAATTGCAGGAATAGCTTTTTGCTCTTCATTTCATTCTGTACTAACTTCATTAATGATTGTAGGACTAGGACAGATCTTTTGAATGCTTGCTTGGGTTTATAATAAGCCTCTAAAGGAGTATTTCCTAGATAAACATTTTCGAATATAAACAATTTCTTTTTAGGCATATTCAACTATATATTTAGAATAATTGTTCATTAATAGTACTAGCCACCAATAACCAAAAACTTGTCATGATCTACATAATTAATTGTTAGTCCTTCTCCAATAAGGCTTTAGCGGTCTCCATTTATTTATTTATTTATTTTCAAAAATAAAACCAAGAGTATCAGTATTCGAAGTTGTAAAACTTCTAATATGCTATATTTTAGCATCAAATCATAAAAGGAAAGCATTATCCAAGAGGCTAATTGTAACAAATTTTACAACTGAGTAACAATAGTGTCCTAAATTTAGAACCTATTATAGCAAGTTTGCAAAAATAAAATAATATTTTTTATTCCTACTCCTTCTAAAATATCTCATTCTTTCTCTCTCTTTGGACTCTCATTTCCTCTCTCTATGTTATTTTATTATATAAATATATTATTTTAATGTGTTGTATAGGAAAGTAAAAACTAGGATATTGGGTGTATTATAAAGTAGAATGATATATTAGATGAAGTAACTTTTTAGATGGTAAAATAGAAATTCTCAAAAAAAAAAAGATGGTAAAATAGAACATTTTTTGTAATCCCAAATGCTAATGCTCTTATAAAATTATAATCTATGCATATTAATAAAAAAAAATTCTTTCTATCTTTTTTCTCAACAAAAAAATAACAAAGTTTAGCTACAAAATTGATTGTAACCTTAGACTACAACCTTACTTAATATCTTCTTATTGGAGGTGAATTTTGACAAATCCACCTTGAATTACATCTTCTTTTTATATCCATCATGCTTGCAAAATTTCTAAAAAATTAAAAATCAATAGTTATGTCATCAATAAATTGTTTAAATTGTAAGTTTTTATAGTTTAAAATTATGAATAAAATATAAGCTTATAAATCATATAGTAAATAGTAATATCTTATTAACACAAAAGTTGACATGTGTACTAAGAATGTAAAAAATATTCAATTTAATAATTAAAATTTTAAAATATATAATAGTATTTATTTTATTAAATAACAACTAATTTTATAGCTAAACTCTACCAACTAAAAATAAATAAATATATCTATTTTTGGTGTTGAGTGTCCACTATTATGGTTGGTCAAAATTAACCTCTTTTTTTTTAAGTAAAAATCGTTGTAAAAATCATCTCATTGTACGGTTTTTTTTTTTTTTTTTTTTGATGTGATCTCATTGTACGGTTTTAAATACATGTGGGAGGTGAGGTAAAAGATCACAACTCACAAGTTAAATTTTTCAAAAGAATACTGTGAATGATTCAGCCTAGGCAGTCCCATAGCTAGTGCTATTACTTAAAAGGACAAGAAACCAATCATTGCACTGTAGGTTTGGATTTGCACTCAAAAAATTTGGTAGGTTTGGCTGAACAAGATGAAGATGTTTCCGAAAAGCAAGCTCAATAGCTTTTGGATGATCGTAATAATCTAATTTAAGGTAACCCAACTGAAAGATACACTCCTTGAGTGCAAGATAGAGAATGCTTCGAAGGAAACTTTGGAAACTAAAACCACCAACTACATAGATGATCACATGAATATGCCTATCTCCAACAAGGCCGGCCCAACCTAATTTGGGGCCTAAAGCGAAAGATTTATGTGGAGCATTTTATATGTATATATTAATTAAATAAAATTATTTAATGTTAATCAAATTGAGGTTAATTTGATGTATTAAATACATAATTTAATGAATAATACTAACTAAAAATAAAGTTAATTTCATATAGAGAATTGAATATCATAGTTGAAACATAAATTTAAAATATATATATATATTATTTTTTAAAAAGAAAATTAATTTATCTTGGATATATGACAAATACATAGTTTTTTTTTTTAGAATCAATGTAGTGCCTTTTATTCAATGAATACCATCAAAGTTTGCAAAAACGCAAGAATGAAATTGTGGTGGAGCATCCTCCAACCACACACTATAATTTAAAATATTTAAAGCAAAACGAGCTAAAACATGAGCAACCATATTACCCTCTCTCTTAACATGAGAGTAGTGTAATTTACTAAAACATCTAGCCATAACAACACCAAGCCCTGATCTTTGCTCCCTACTGAATAGTGCACCATCAAAATTGACCTTTACCATATCCAAGATAGGAGCCCTCCAAAGAACTTGGATTGGTGTGGACTATGGTAGAAAAGGTTGCTGCACCGCCTGGAATTCCATTAGGAGTTCTTTAGCCATGTTTGCGAGCTGATTTGGACTGCAACAAGGTTGGTTGGTTCCGACTCGATACCGATGTGTCCATATTTTCCGAATAGTGACCGAGAACATAGTGATTTTCACCTTCAAAAGCGACCATGGAGGTGGTTTCCGTATGGCACGGTATGGAGGCAGATTGGACTGATCTGGCTCATTACCCTTCATTGCTGTTGCTGAGATTTCTTCCTTGTCTGGAATATTGACCATATTAAGCACTTGTCGTTGGGATTGCTGGGAATTAGAGTTAATAGGATCAAAAATAGGTGAGCTGTCATGCGCGATTAATGCTTCCTCAATATTACTTATTTTTGCTACCAATGTATCACGCTTTACTTCCATAACCGAAATAAAAGGTGCATTAAACGAGCTGGACTCATTAATGAATTGCTAGGATTTTGGACTTTCCATAGTAGTTGTAAAGTTTGAAACCTCTCCCAGCTTTGAAGTCAGCATTAATAAGGAATCAATCCCACAAAACTCGGTTTCCATAACTGTTGTAACGTCCGCTTGCACCGTCGCAACAGTTTCTTGAACGAATTCATTGCCGCCTCCCTCCGTTGAAGCTACATCGCTAGATTCACTAATGTCAAAAACACCCTCTGAAAACAGAGATTTGCTTTCACTTTCTGTCCATAGGCCAGCTGTATTGGGTAATAACTCACTCTGTGATCCTTGCAAGGAATCTGGCCTTACCTGTACCTCCTTGATATCCCTTGATTGCGCTTTTATTGGACCCTCCTTCAGCGGCGACTCCCCTGAGCCTTGTTCCGTTTGGGCAACTCCGGTACCCTGCACATCTAGATTTAGATGAACATCAAAAAAATCTGGTTTGTTTGACTGCGCTGATGGCCTTACTTTCGACTTGTAAATGCCAGAGATCGAGATAACTAATTTGCATGAAGTCGAAACTCTACCCCGAATATATAGAAAAGTATTTCTCCAACCCCATAACAAAAAAACCCCACAAGCTCCACGAATACTCTTAATATCCCTAGAGAGACAAAAGGACAACCCCAAAACAAAATACTCCTCCTAGTAAAAGGGACAAACAACTTCTACTACTGAAGACAAGGAGGGAAATCCCCCTTTTCTTAACAACAGAGAGACAAGGAGGAATATCCCCTCCATTGACAGAACACAGGGCTCCAAACCCATCAATCTAACTTAATGGATAAGCCATTGGCACTCTCATTATGCATAATATTCTATCTTTAACCCAGAAATTATGTACCTATGATTTTTATAAAAATTATGATGATACATAGTTAATTACATTTATAATCTAATGTATAATCTATGATATTAATTGATGTGCGGCTTTGTAGTAGATTAGTTTACAAATATGAAAGTTTCAAACTATTAAGGGGGATTGATCATCATTGATGATCTAACACATTTGTAAATTTTTTTTAAAGCCTTGTTAGAAATAAAAAAGAAAAATGTTAAAGGTACTACAAAATGTTCACAATATAATATGACAATAATAGTGGTTGATGAATTTCAATAATGTAATTGATGAATATTTAAAATACTTTTTATAATTGGTAACATGTCAATTTATAATCTATAGTAAAATTTGTGATATCCCTAACATCACTAATAATTAAAAGTGCATAACCATTTGCAAAAATTCAGATCTTTTATAAAATTTTGGGCCTTTTACAATAGGATGGGGGCCTTTTTTGTAAAGGGTAAATATTTTTTATGGTGGGGGCCTTAGGCCTAGGCCTAAGTTGCTTAGGCCTTGGGCCGGCCTTGATGGGTTTACTTTTGAGGCAAAAGCTCAGGAGAATGAATACACCAATAGAGAGATGGGCAATTTTTCTGAAGGGCAAGGTGATACCTATTGGAGATAGAACAATAAAAGGGATCCAAAGGGACCCAACGGACATAATGGGCTGGTACGAGGAGGAGGCTTTAGTAGCTTGGAAGAACATCTTCCCCCTGACAGAGGTGAGTGCTCGACTGGGTTATCTACCCATGGAGGACATGGCTTGGATAAAAACTCCAAACCCGTATTGGCATTTTCTCATGGACAGACCAACGTTTCCTCCTCTAACCAACATGGTCTCGATGCAACAAGGGAGTCCCTTTTGGAAGCACCTTTGCGAAGAATTCATGAGTGCTTTGGAGACGATTCTTCTAGAGCTAACAATTTGTTCGAGAAAAATCCTCCAAGAGAAACCAGTGGAGATGGTAGTCATGGGCAACCTATTCCTTGTGAAACTTCTACAGTTCTCAATGCCTATGATAGCATGCACTCTGAACATACTCAGCAATCAATCTCAATTTAGGATTCTGAGGCACGCGGTGAATCTGTTTCCTGGACTCATCAAGGAAAAGATTGCACTGAGGCAAGCATGGACATTGAGGGAGACAGGGGAGGAACCATCCCTGGTATGGTTTGATGCTAATTGTACCCCCAATCCGATTATGAATATATTAATATGGAATTGTAGAGGGGCGATGAAGCCCACTTTCAAGAAAACTGTTTTGGACCTGGTGGAATGGCATAAGCCAGCAATTTTTGTGATCACGGAAACTAGGATTGATAGTAATAGAGCTGATGATATCATTAGGAGGTTGCCATTTGATGGGGCATAGTCCACAGAGACTATTGGGCATGCAAGGGGCATTTGGCTCCTTTGGCACTCTGATATTGTATCCATGGATGTGCTTTCTGCTACAGAGCAAGAAATTCATGCGTTAGTCCAGGTTAGTTCACAATCTCAGTCTTGGCTTTTAAGTGCAATTTATGGTAGTCCTCGTTTTAGAAAAAGATGCATACTGTGGGAAAATTTAAAAATGTTATCTGTTAGACATAATCTTTCTTGGGCTTTTATGGGGGATTTTGATGATGTCACGTGTGAGGAAGAGAAGTTCGGGGGGAATGGTATATGTAGAAGTAGGGTTATGAAGTATATTGGATTTATGGATTTTTGCAACCTAATTGATCTGGGTTTTTCAGGAATTAAATATACCTGGACTAATAAAAGAGATGTTTATGATTTAATTCAGCAAAGGTTGGATAGAGTTTGGGCCAACTCGGGTTGGAAGGCAACATTTCCTGAAGCAATGGTGAAACACTTAGCTCGAATTAATTCTAATCATTGTCCACTGCTTCTTTCTTTGGATTCTTCTCCTTTCAGAATTGGTGTTAGACCTTTCCGATTTCAACCCATTTGGCTTAGCCATGAAGAGTTCCCTAGTGTTGTTAGGGAGGCATGAGAAGGTAACCAACATAATGTGTGCAATGCCATTTATGATTTTACCAATAAAGCAAACGATTGGAACAGAGATGTTTTTGGAAACATTTTTTGGAAGAAGAAGAATATTATTGCGAGAATGCTGGGTGCTGAGAAAGCCTTAGCCAGAAATCCCTCCCAAAGATTGATTCATCTTCATAATTTCCTTTCGGAGGAACTTGAGAAAATTCTAGCGTTGGAGGAAGAACTTTGGTGCATGAAAGCAAGAATGAATTGGCTTATACAAGGGGAACGAAATACCACTTTTTTCCATATATCAACTCTTAACCGTCAAAGTCAGAACAAAATTGTTTGTATTCAAAATGCTGATGGTTTGTGGGAAGAGGATGTGGACAGGGTTAAGGAAATCTTTTTGGAAGGGTTTGCTAAATTTTATAGCTCTGAGCAAGTCTTAAGTCCTAGAATTCCCATTAATATTTTTGTGTGGGGAAATCGGTTGTCTAAATCTGAAGCTGTCAACCTTACCCTTGTTCCCATGGATGTTAAAATCCTCTTTGCTTTAAATTCCATGAAAGCCTTTAAAGCCCTAGGCCCGGACGAGCTACACATTGGGTTCTTTCAGAGATTTTGGATGGTGGTTGGCGAGTTAGTGAAGCATGAAGTCAAGCAAATTTTTAGATTGAAAAGAATACCCCCCCCCCCCCAATTGAATAAAACTTTTATTGCACTCATCCCGAAGCAATTAGGTCCTAAAACAATTAATCATTTCAGGCCCATTAGTTTATGTAACACCATTTACAAGATTGTTTCAAAGATTTTGGTGCTAAGGATGAAACACCTGATGCCAACCCTTGTCTCTCCTACGTAAACAGCTTTTGTTTCTGGAAGAAGAGGAACAGATAATGTCATTGTGGTTCAAGAACTTGTGTATACTTTAAAAAAGAAGAGAGAGAAAACTGGCTTTATGGTGATAAAACTAGATCTTGAAAAAGCGTATGATAAATTGGAATGGAGCTTTGTGAGAAGCATGTTGTTCAGTTTTGGGTTTCATAAAGACACGGTAGAACTGGTTATGAGTTGCATTTCCTCCACTTTAGCCTTTTTGTTGTTTAATGGGAGCCAGCTTGAATCGTTTAACCCCTTTAGGGGGTTGAGACAAGGAGACCCCATATCCCCTTATATCTTCATACTTTGTATGGAATTCCTAAGCTCTCTCATAAATAAGAAATGTGAAGAGGGTAAGTGGGTAAAAGTGAAGGCTTCATGTAGTGGTCCCGGATTTTCTCATTCTTTTTTTGCCGATGATTTACTTCTTTATGCCAAAGCTGACTGGGGCAATTGTGAGGCAATAGTTGAGGTGTTGGAGGAATTTTGTGAGCTTACGGGGCAAAAGATTAACAGGGTTAAGTCTAAAGTGTTTTTCTCCCCAAATACTCCTGAAGAAACAAAGGAAGAATTAGTGCAACTTCTGGGGATTAATGAAACTTCTAATCTAGGTAAGTATCTCGGCTTCCCTATTTTGCATAAAGGGAGACGCCGAAATGACTTCCAATTTATGGTGGAAAGAGTTCAAGTGAAATTGGCAGGATGGAAAACCAAATGTCTCTCTCCTACAAGCTGGCTTGTGCTTATTAAGGCAGCGGTGACTACCATTCCAGAATATACTATGCAATGCTATAGAATACTAGTTAGAATCTGTGATGAAGTTGACAAGCTTGTGAGGAATTTTTTATAGGGGTCAACGGTGGAAAGGAAGAAGATGCATATGGTTGGATGGAGTCAAGTTACGATGCCTCAAGATCTTGGGGGATTGGGTATTTTCCAAATGAAAGCAAGGAATGCTGCACTATTGGCAAAACTATGCTGGAGGATTGCTTCAAGCCAAAATTACCCTTGGGCACAAATGCTAATAAGTAAATATTTGACTGCCACTAGACTTAGTGAAGAAGGTAGAAAGCTCCCCGCTTCAAAAATTTGGGCTACTTGCAAAAAAGGAGGAGTTATATTCAATAAAGGTTTGAAATGGGTAATAGCAAATGGAGAAGAGGTGGGTTTATGAGATGATTTTTGGCTCCCTTCAAGTCCTTTAAGGAAGCAGATTGAGGGACCCTTTGCTGAAGGGGAAAATAATATGTCAATTAAGATGTTTTTATCTAACCCCAATGGAATATCCTTCAATTTTCTAGAAACCATTATGAATGACATACAAGGTATTCCGTTAGCTTCATGTACTAATTTGAAAGACAGGCTTATTTCGGCATATTTTAAGGATGGTTCTTTCCCCTTAAAGTTTGCATATCTCCTTGCAAAAGGTTTAAATCCTTTGAACCTTGCTTCTCATCCTTATAGGTGGGTCTGGGATGCTTACACTACTCCAATGATTATTATTATTATTTTTTATTTATTTTATTTATTTATTTTTTTGTGTGGCTAGTATCTCAGAATAGTATTCCTACACGTGTAGTGCTTGGTTCAAGGGGTTTCAACCTATGTTTGACTTGTGAAGTGTGTGGAAACTTTGATGAATCTATTATCCATGCCTTGCGTGATTGTCCTAGGGCTAAAAGAGTGTGGACCGAGTTGGGCATCTCAAGTACAAGTCAAGAGTTCTATAATCTTCCCCTACCGGAATGGCTGAAGAGCAACTACAGCTTGGCCCAATTTTATTCTCGGCCTCATATTCCTTGGAAAATGCTATTCCCTCAGGCTCTTTGGCTTATATGGCTCCAACGACATAAGGTGATATTCTGTAATAGAAGCTTTGACCAAAGGTTGCTGGCTACTGCATTAAAAAAGGTGTTGAATTCTTTCCCATTGTTCTTGAAAACCCCAAAAAACCGAGAAAAGTGTTGGCTCAGGTGTCCTGGACTAAACCCCAAGAGAGATGGGTGAAGTTGAACTCGGATGGATCGGTGGTGGGAAACTTGAAGAAGGCTGGTGAAGGAGCTGTGCTCAGGTGCAGTAATGGGGATTGGGTTGCGGGTTGCTTAAGGAAACTGGGAACACGTCTTGTATTTTGGCTGAGTTGTGGGCGCTCAGAGATGGGCTTTTCTTGGCAAAACAGCTTAATTTAGAGAATATTTGTGTGGATATGGATGCTGAATTCCTTGTTTATTTGCTTTCTAATACTACTGTGGTCAACCTTAGTCTTGACCCTTTATTATCTGACTACAAGAACCTGATAAAGACGTTCCTTAATTGTACTGTGGCATATGTTTTTCGGGAGGCGAATAGGTGTGCTGATAGATTAGCTAGGTTGGGGGCTGATCTTCATTTAGACTACCTTATTTTGTATAACCCACCACCTGTGGTGGAAGACCTCCTGGCTAGTGATAAAGCTGGCCATTTTTGTAACAGACTTGTGGTGCCTTAGTTCTATAATACTTGCATGGTTAACCAAAAAAAAAAAAAAAAAAAACTAGTGTGTTAGACAAGTTCATAAGTCATGACTTCCAAATGACCACATTATGTCCATTTTTTATGTGCAGTTTTGGATGAAGAGGAAAAAGAGAGAAGAACAGAGTTCATCAAAAATTGTTCTCTATCCAAACTGGCCAGTATTTTGCTTTTGGATTTTCTTGTATGATATTTTGATGTGGATCTACTACTAATACTAATTTTAATATATACCAATCTTCATTGTCCATATCACTAATTGTTAAAAAGAAAAAAAGAAAAAAAAAAGCAATTAAGTTTGTTTTGTTTGTTTCAACATAAATATTTTCTTATAGAAATCATTTTTGCCTAAAAACATTTTTAGAGAAAACTACTTGATTTCCTACCGTTTAGTTGTATTCTTGAAATTCTCTATAAAATAAATTTTGTCCTAATATTTTTTTATGGATAGAAAAATAAAGATTTTATTTCAACACTTTAAATTATTAATAATACAAAATTTAATAAAATCAATATAAAAAATAAGAACAATCAAAATAAAGATATTGAAAATTAATCTAATAAACACAATTTAAATAATAGTGCAAAAAAAAATAATAATAATAAAAGGTACTGGGAAATCTTTTCTGACGCCTAAACTTCTTATTAAATATAAAAAAGAGTGAGTTTTGGCCTTTGTTTATTACTAAGAATTGTTGGAAAAATAGAAAGGAAAAAAATACACTTTTTCACCCTAACTTTATTTTGATTAATTGTCATTCTAATCCACTAAGTTTAAAAGTTTTATTTTAGCACATTAACTTTGCTTATGTGATTACTTTACTCCTTCATTCTATTGCCATTAAAATATTTCTATTAATTTCCTTATAAAATGATGTTGTTTCACATTTTTAACATATGAATGAATATCTAATAAATTAAAATAAAATTAGTTGATTGTTACTGAAGATTCATTGGAGTTGAAATCTTAAGATAAGGTCTAAGAAAATAAATTTGATAAAAGTATAGAGGTATATCTTAAAAAAAAAATTAAAATTAAAATTAAAAAGTTGTACATATTCATATACAATATTCCGAAATTTTCTATGATACACAATATATCTGTCCGTAACTGGGAAAAAAGTTACAGAAAAACATGTGTTAGCGGACTTCTTGAGAAATGTTGGGCTTTTACATTTCAACTAGTTGGGCCTTAGAAATTAAAACGTACATTATAAAATATATTTTTTTCTTTAGAAATAACAAAGAGTACTGGGTCTTTAGAAGCACGGGCTATAAAACTATCCAAAGAACTAAAAATAAAATCAAAGCACCTTTCAAGCCCAACACAATACTATTTCGGCGAAATTAGGGCCTAAAGATGCTGACTATAAAACTAAAGTGGACCTTTTATTTTTTATATTTTGAGAATCAAGCTAAAGTGGACTTTTTTTTATTAAAGAAGAAACTAAAATGGACCTTGATTAAAAAAAAAAGGTTTGCACCTCATCTTTTTATATCTTTGTATGATCCAGCCAATAAGAGAGTTCATTAAATTCATAACTAAAATACAAACACAAGGGATTAGCCATCCTTTAAAATCAATTAGTTAATATAATTATTTTTTTATAAATATTGTTTGGTTTTCAATGCCTAATAGTTGCTCCTAGTCAAAGGGGGAATTGAATGATAATTTTATTAATGCAAAAGTTAGAACATATCTAATAGATAATGTAAAACATTTTTTCTTCCAAATTTTGGAAACCCAAGCCCAAAAATAGAGCTCCAACAAATTAGTTCTTAATGACCCAGACCCAGTGACAATGTAGTTCTAGTCTAGGTTTTGTTGGTAGCAATATGTGGAGATCAGTTTGGTCTTTGGTAGTCCCAACAATAAATAGTTTGAGTAAGAAGGGTGTTTAGGTTGAACCTTTGAGCCCAGGCAGAGCAAACCATTTTAGGTTGAGTAAGAGGGTTGTTCAGGTTGCTTTTGTGGTCTTGTCCAATGGCAAAAGATCAAAAATGTTTGGTCAGCTTAGTCTATTTAGATTACAGAAGACAAGTTGTCATCAATGTGATTTTCGAGACTTGTGTGACCAATTGCTTCACACTCTAGATAAAATTGTTCTTATGCGGGTTTTTGGAGGCTGTTATTCGTGATTATCAAGGAAAGGTGATTGGGGCATGTAGTTTTGAAGATGCTATGTGTTCTTACATTTGGTTTGCTTAGCAATTGTGTTCTCTTAGTCGCTCCTAGACAGTGATAAGTGGTAATGGTTAATGGGTTTTGGGTCTATTGGTTTGATGAATGCTGGTGGGTTGTGGGTGGAACAAAAGATTATTTTTTTTTTTTTTTGAGTTGTGAGTTGAGCAAAGTATATTTGTGAGTCTATTATGTATGGGTTGTAGGTGGTGAAAAAGAAGAAAGGGAAGTAATTGATAAGAAGAAATCTGATGAGAATGGATAAAAAAGTGAGACATTTGAGGGTAGAAATTAATAAAGGAAAAATAAAAGAATAAAAAGATTGTTTATATAAAATATAAAAAAGATAAATAATTAAATAGTTTGTTGGAGATATATTTGAAAAAGTAATTAGGTGAAAATGGAAACATGGCTTTTTCTCAAAATTTAGGTGAGAATCTTGAGATTGTGTTAAAGATGCTCTCTTAATTAGTAAAAAAGTTATAGTACTCTTTTTACATAAACTTGAGATTAACAGTTGTAAAGTTTTATCGAATATCATATCATTTAAATCAATTGTTGTTTAAGAACATGAGGAAGACATCATCATTTTATTTTGTTTTCTTTTTTTAACAGTTTCAAAGTACATAGTAAAAAAGCCTACCCATTATGCGAAAGGGCAAATCCAATCTGTCAATATAAATGTCTCTTACATATATAATTATTTGTTATTCAGAACATTGTATTATGCTTTCACTTCTACCTAACTTATTTAACTCATGCATAACTTTTTAAAGATTTCAACAAAACACCAAAAAGCACAAGGGTGCTTCAAAGCAAATCAGAAGCAATTACGTAGAAGTTTCTATGTGCACAATGGATCAACAATTTTCTCCATGGAAGAGAAAATGCAAGGAAATTTTGAAATTGAGATTAGTCTTGCTATTCACATGCATGCACGTGTGATCATAAAAAAAAAATAGAAAAAAAGGGTGTTATTCTCTCCCATCTCATTTGTCTTCAGTCTTTAATTATAGTCTTTTTTTCATTTCCCAGTACCCACGCCCCTTGGTGGAGCTGGAAGAGTAAAAGATCCTTGTACGGTGGATGATGTACGGTGCGACTCACAAAGTTCCAAGTTTCTTTGTTTTTCTCTCTGTCTCTCTCTCTCTCTCTAAATTTTAATAGTATTACCACATGATTGGAATTGGATGGCATAACCCATAACGTGATGTCAATCAAGGTGGACGGAAAGTCAATAACGTATCCCAGTTGTCCAATTGAAAAAAGTGTACCAAAATAATCCACGAAACTACGAGTACCACCCACCATTTCTTTATTGGGTCTTTGGAAAAAAAAATTAGTATTGGCATTTTTATAGTTGTATGAAGTTGACCTCTATCATTCATTTTCATAATTCATGTCTTACACACGTAATTGCCTGGAAAGTCTCTACTTGGTCTACGATTTCAGGCCCTGATTAATTGTACAGAGTTTACGTGTCAAACTGTGGGCTGATTTTCTTGACTAGAATATTAACGAATATACCTTCAAAACTCTTTTTTATGTAAAGCCAAAAACAACGATGATTCTTTTCTTCTTGTAAACGATGTGTTTTTTTTTTTTGTCTTTACTGTTCCCAAGATTGGGTCAGTGATTGATTAATTTGAAGGAAAAACAGAACAAAGATTAAAAAATAATTGAGAAAGTCTAATGATGTAACAAAACAGCTAAAATTTTTTCATTTTTTTTTGTCTATGTATTTACTGAGAAATTTGAATCAAATTATTCAAAATGAAACAATAAGAAAAAAATGAACTTTTGTGTTATACACCCTCCCACAACAAGGACAAAAATTATGAACATCTAATCACATTCTCATCCCACCAAAAAAAAGTTAAAACCCCCCAATAAAAGAACAAGATTGGAAAAAAAAAATTAAGGACAAGAGAAAATTATCAGGCCCAACTTCTAATTCCCTGGAAAATTGCCCATTTTGTTGCTATTGTTCGAGTTGCTTGTGGTCATGCTGGCACTGATATTGTTATTTGTAGTGGTGGAGGAGGTGTTATTATTTGGATGAGCTCCGCCACCAATGATGGATGAGATGGCAGCTGCAAGAGCTGCCGTGAAGTTTGGGTCAGCTGTGATGGCTGCTGTGGCAGCACTGACTGTGTCAGCCAATGAGGGCTGCTGCTGCTGGGTTTGATGCAAGGGTAGTTGGGGTACTTGGTGGCCCAATTGGGAATGTCCCATTTCTTGGGAAAGCTGGAGGCCCGAGAATTTGGACTGGTTGTAAAGTGCTTGACCAAAGACTTGAGGCAATTGTGCGGTTTGAACTGACCCAAAACCATTCTGGCCTTGACCTGGGAAATGGATGGGGAATTGGGTTGGGGGTCTTTGGAATTGTAATGGGTTTGGGTTATGTGTGAGGTCTAGTGTCACAGTTGGAAATGGTGCCGACGCTGAAATTGTTGCCATGCTTGATGAACAAGGGAGAATAGCTCTTGCTAGCAAGTTTGGGTTCATTATCCCATCTGCACTTGACATGGACCCCGAGAGTAACATAGATGCAGCTGCTGTTGTTGTTGATGCCATGGCCATTGCAGCTGGTGGAAGTGGATGATTATGGTTTCCTTCATAGGTTGTGATTAGAATTGATCGATCTTCGGCACAACGTTGAACCTGTAAAATTAAAACCCACAGTTCTTATTAGTCTAAACCAGAATTTACTGTATTTGACTGAAACTATATATAATTATGACTATAGCTAAATTCTATAATGGAACAATTCCAAGAATATAAAAAACTTACTTGTTTGCGAACAGGACAACCAACTGCCATAGTGCATCGATAATAAGCCCGGGGACATGGGTTTCCTTTGGCCATTTTTTGTCCATATTTTCGCCATTGGCAACCATCAGTAATCTGCAAATGAATCAAATTACATAAATTTCACTCATAAAAATGTACACCCTATTGTTGAAATTTGTTACAAGATTGACAAATTAACGTACCATGGGTGCTTCTGACCGCGCACGAACTGAGACACGAGCCTTTCTCATTGTGGCTTCGGTGGATTGATCAATAGGCTTGTTTGGAGTCAATTTTGGAGCCTTATTAGGAACCCAACCTTGTGATTCAGATTCTGGGCTCTCTTCCCTACCAACTTTTTTACCATCTCTATCCGAATCATATGGAACAACGTCACTGTTCTTCACAACATTAGAATTGTTCCTTGGCGATCCAGAAATGGTCCTATCTTCTGAGGAAGAGTTAGATATCTCGTCTGTCTCAGCTGTGGCACCGGGACCAGGATTCATAAACTGTATTGGTACCACTTTGGACCCTCCAACCTCAACTTTTCTCTCTTCAGATTTACCTTCAACAACCTGACCGACCATAATACCAATAAAATTAACTTAGTTATTTTGAACACATACACAATTATAATACAAGGACAAGACTATATATTTCCCAATTAAATTTATCCATTTTTATTAGGTATAGTAGTGGTTGTTACCTCATTCTCTTGTGCACTATCGGCTCCATGAGTCTGTTGCTGTTGCATTAATGCTACAAGATGATGATGTAAGACGCTGTAATTGTTGCTCACTTGACCAAGCATGTCTTTCAACCTTTGATTCTCTATATTCATACGTTGGAGCTCCATTTGTAATTGTGCCAGCTGAAACATACACGTGAATTTCTTTAATGGGCAATCTTCCAAAATTATTGCAAAACAAAAAAAGAAACCCCCCCCAAAAAAAAAAAAAAAAGCTTTATCGTTTTTTTTTTTCTTATCTAGAATAAATAGATAGATAATTTAGGAAAATCTCTTACCTCAATCTTGGCTCGCTTATCATCTGAGTCTGATGAAACCCCATCATCCACCGTTGATTGATCACTTCCGGTATTAGCAGTAAGAAGGTGTAACCCAGTCTATATTTAGAAAAAACAATAATTAGCATCAAAAGCAAATATCATAGTGATAAATTAATGATAATACACTTAAAAAAGAAGAAGAAAAAAGTGAAAATAAATTAGAGAGCTTACGTTGACATCCAAATCAGGCCTTGAAGGAGCTTCACCAAGAGAATTCTCCTTCTTGACACTAACTCTATTAGTTTTGGAAGCATCATCATCACGATCATGATGATCAGCATCTTCACTAGCTAAACGAGGCTTTTTGGCAAAGAAGTCAACCTCATCAACAACAGCCCTACGGGTCTCAACATGATCAGACGGTGGTGATGAAGCAGCAGCGGCGGCAGCAGGTTCATGATGATGTTGATGATGGTAATCTCTACGGCCAAGATTCACCGGAAACATAGTATTATCGAGGCTGATCGATCTCTTGTTGTGGTGGTTGTGTTGTGGGTGTGGCTGTGGGGGCCTTTTGTTGTTGCTGTTATTGTTGTTGTTAAGGAAGAAACCGAGCGAGTCAGAATCAAGGGTAAGACCCCATCCTTTGTCCATAAAAGCAAGAAAGAAAGGTTTTTTTAGAGACAAAGCAAAAAACCTATGGAGAGAGTAGCAGAGAAGAAGAGATTTTAAGAGAGAGAGAGTCAAAGAGAGAAAGAGAGAGAAAGAGTTTATGGGGGATGAAAGAAGTCTGTGAAGTTTTTTACCGGTGCAATGGGCTCGCCTATAAAAAGGGTTTGGAACGAAGACCAAATGGATTGGAACTGGGATTTTTTTTAATTTTTTTATTTAATTTTTTTAAAAACTTTTTGGTGTGTTTTGAGACTTGAGAGAGAGCATTTGATGGGACTTTGCCATTTTGCGTCAGACGGTGCGTCACTCTGTCCAGATGGCTTTGGGGCCCACTGTTGTTTTGTAGACTTTCCCATTCTCGGATTTCCATTTCAATGGGTTGCCCCATTTTGTCTTCTGCACCTGTTAACTTGCTCCGACATCAAATTGATTTCATTTTTGTTTTTGTTTTGCTGTTTTACTCTCCTTTCACACTTTTCTTGTAAAGTTGAAAGTATCAATTAATCAATTTTTTAAAGATTTTATCAGTCGCAGTAACTAAGACTGTTTTTTTAACCAAAATCTACTAAAACACCCTTACTATTATTCTTCCTAAAAACAGTAACTTACTTTTATTTTATTTTAATAATATCCATGCACACGAGTTATAGGTGTTTCATGTTTTGTTTGAATTCAACTAGTATAAATTTAATTTCCTCTTAAAAACGGTAACTTTATTTTATTTTATTTTAATAATATCTATGCACACGAGTTATAGGTGTTTCATGCTTTATTTGAATTCATCTAGTATATATGCCCCACTTTTAACAATTAACAATATGGTTCTTACTTCATCTAAAAAGGAAAAAAAAAAAAACATTATGGTTCTTACTCTGTATTTTAACATTGTTTTCATTTTTCATTTTAAGAAATACTTTCTTTAATTTATAATGAAAACAACAATTACTTGTTCCTAATTTGAACCTTTATTTTATATATAATTATACATTATTGTGTAATTTTCAATATATAACTTAGTAGTTGGTATAAAAGTTTGATAAGATTTGTTTTTTTTAAACACGATATGATTTAAATTTATAAGATCTATTTAATGATGTTTACTTACTAATTACTATCATAAGTTTAAGTCACCAACTCAGTTTTTAATACAAGACAATTCTTTAATATAAGTGAAATTTGAACTGAAACATCAAAAACTCAAATCCATGTTTTTCCAACTATCAAAATTTTCAAGCAATGTGTGAACATAGACAAATATTCCTAACAAAGGTAAAATAAAATCCAAGTTTCTCCAACTATCAAATTGTATATATATATAAAAAAAAAAAAAAAAAAAACCTAGATCCCAATTTTGAATTTATTGAAAGCAATGTGAACATAGTCAAAATCCGGGTCGGGGGATCCCAAAAGAAAGGTTTGGTAGGTGGTAAGTACCGACCCAAATAGGTAGACAAAAAGGGGAAAAAGGAGAAAGTGAGTGATGGAAACGAGGTTTCGTCCACATTTCGTCAAGAAAGAGTTTGACTGGGTTTCATTTCTTCTATATATCTATAAAATCAAAGAAAAAAAGAAAAAAATAACCCACCGCCCCGAACGGTGCGGCGCGTTCCACGTGAGGAAAAGAAAGAAAAAAAAAAAAAGAAAAAAGAAAAAAAAGTGTGGGGGATAGCCAAGTCAACGAATTTGACGGCCCGGCTCTTCTCTCTCTCTCTCTCTCTCTCTATCTATCTCATGCTATGCTGGTTTTTTTCTCTTCTGAACTGGTGGGGGCTGTTGATGACTGGCGACCGGGTGGGCCAGTACGCTAGTCTCTGCATGGCCCCACGTAGCATGACATAATATACCACGTTTCATATCTCTCTACATCTACCCCCGGGAGCCATGTTGACTGTCTACCCGTGGGACCGAGTCACTTGCTTAGACTTTCTTCGTTCACCTATTGCCTCCCTCCTCTCTATCATATTCATTCATATTTATTATTTATATACTTCTTCTACTTGATACTACTAGTCTATTTTCTCTACGACTACCCATTAATACATACCTAGTTTTCTTTTGACTTTAGGTAAATAACACCGGGAGAATAGGTGGTTAAAATGGTTTTCTTTTTTTATTCTTTTTAATTTGTCTAGGTAAATATTTAGGAAGTATCAAATGGAGTGTGAAGTCTATAATATTTTGTGCTCAAATCAACATCACAACTATGAAGATATGATAATCACAATATTAAAAAGTATTGTTAAATGAATGATTAAATTTTAAGAAATGGTTTATACTAAAGGATATTTCAGTAATTTACTATGGTATGTGGTCTTAAGTTTGAGTCATGTGTTTACTCTACCCCTAGCCTATTTAAAAAATTATAAAACTTACATATTAGATCTCATCTAGCAGTTCTTAATGTCTTGTGATGAAATCAAACAAGTTTGGGATTCCAAAATTCCTCCATAACATTTTGGGCTCACATATATGAGATTTCTTCCTGTAATTACTTAGCATATGTGGAATAGGAAAATTACACCCAAAACTAATTATTTGGGCACTTAAGACCTAATGTATGTATTTTTACTTTACATTAGTATTATGCTTGTATGATGTATGATTTAATTAAAATTTAGATGTAAACTAATTAAATATTTAAGTGATATATATATGAAAAATATAAATAGTAAAAATAATACAATAAAAATTATTTGAAGTTACGCAATGGATGCACATGGGTACATATCCAAAGAATATAATATAATTTAAAATAAATAATGAAACTTGTAACCACGACGGTTAGAATCCAACTTTTATTCTATTGGATTTTACATGATATGGGTAGAGGCAGAGCTACATCTAAGCTTAGCGGGCCATGGCCCCTCCAAATATTTAAAAAAAAAAAAAAAAAAAAAAAAAAAAAAAAAAAAACTCTTTTACTTTATGTATAGTTATTAAAATTTTTAAATACTTAGTTTCAAAAATAGAACCCCCCCCCCCCCCAAAAAAAAAGGAAAAAAGGTCTAATGATGCTTTTAAAAAATAATTGAATTTGCCAATTGGCCTATTAGTTATACAGACTAGGTAGTTTTTGTTTTCTTAAATTCATTTTTCGTATATATTTAATATCAAACTAGACAAATTTTGAACACTCATTAGAATTTAAAACATGATAAATTCCCCTAAAAATATTATCTAGTGAATATGCATATGACAAAGTAGATAGTTTTTTATACTATATATTTTATAAATTATGACTTAATCTAGTATCAAAATATTAAGGTTTATATATGTGTGTGTATTTATGCATGTATGTGATGGTTTATCTTGACTCTTGACTAATATATTAGTACTACAATTTGGCCCCTCTAAACAAAAAATTCTAGCTCTGCCCCTGAATATGGGTGGGTTGGAGGAGAAAATGGGCAAATGCCCCTTTCAAAAAAAAAAATCTAGCATTTTGCCCTATTTCCAAACTAATTAGAGAAATGTCCCTCTTTTGAAACTTGATTTTCTTAAAATCGAGTTATAAAAAAAAAAAAAAAAATTCTGAAGCCCTATAGTGGCGTTTTAAGGACCTATAGTGGCGTTTTGTAATCCGATCTCCATGAAGTCGAATTAAATGCAATTTTTTTTCTTTTTTTTTTACCTATAACTCGACTTCATGGAAATCGGATTACAAAACGCTACTATAGGTCCTTAAAAAGTCACTATAGGATCCTTAAAAACGTCACTATAGGGCTTAACTCGATTTTGAGAAAATCGAGTTTCAAAAGAGGGGCATTTCCCTAATTAATTTGGGAAAGAGGGCAAAATGCTGGATTTTTTTTTTTTTTTGAAAGGGGCAAAAGCCAATTTTTTCCATGGGTTGGATATGAACTTGAATAAATAATTATTATATTGTGAATGTTTTAATTATAATAACTAAATAGCCGATTATTGTATAATTTTAAAAATTCTTATCCAAATGTATAAGAGGGTTTTTTTTTTTTTTTTTTTTTCTATTTTTTTTTCACTATTTAAATTACTAACAAGAATTCACTAACGGCATAGTACCATGGAAGTGACTCATTTATAGTCAGCAATATTGTTTTATTCACATTTTTCCTCTATTTTTATTGGATTTTGTTAACAAGTTCCTAAACTAAGATCCTTAAATTGTGGGAACAAGTGAATGTGCATTTAGTACGTAGTAGTTGATTATTTTAACCTTTCACTAAAAAAATTAAAAAAGAAAGTTGTAAAATAAAATTAAGAAAAGCACACACAACCACTTTCAATTTGTACGTGTCGCGTTCCAGTGAATTAACAATATATGTATTTTATTTATTTATTTTTTTTATACGTATTTTATTTATTTATTTCAAAGAATCTGCATTACATCTCATCATTAAACATTTAATATTCCTTCACGCATGTTTTAACGATATATGTTAGTAAAAGCTATATTCTTCTTTTAACTTTGATTATCTCACCAGTCACCACTACATATATAAATGATCATACTAGAGAAATTAATGAAGGGTTAGTCTCAAGTTTACACTTTGTGTAACTTTTTGTTGACATCTTTCATGTAGTTGATCAACTTGTTAAGTTAATATTACACCAAACAAATAACTTTTTATTTGATTAATATTTAAAAAAAATTATTTTTGGATTAAATGTTTATTTTCCTTTAATATGCACACAAAACTATGAAATAAATTTTTTTTTTATTTACTATGAAATCCATAAATTAATGTTTTGCATCTAATTTGAAGTATAATTTTTTTTTTTTTGAAGATTTAAGAATGTTATAGATGTGATAGTTATTAATTTTTGATTGTCTTGATATTTTGCAATCTTGAAGTGTATAAAAAGACAATGTAATCCAATAGCAGGCTTCTCAAGAAATACATTTAATAGAAAGTTATAAAGTGGTATAACATTAATAAAAGTTGAGCATTATCATTTTCGTTTCAACTCCTCTCTGCTTCATCACCGTGCATCCTTAGCATAATGATCACTCCACAAGTACAAGTTTTTATGGGTAGAGGGGAGATATGGGTCAAGATTCAAATCTTCAGAAGTGATCTTCACACACATATGTTAAAGTATGATTTCTATCTCAATTGTTTTTATATAAAAAATCCTCTTTATTTTATCCATTTCATAGTTAAAATTTTATTTTATTTTGATCTAATAGTATACAGACTGTTATAAAAAAAAAATAGCATACAAATTGTCACATATTTAAAATTCTAAATGACGTGGTAGTTTATACTATAGTTGTGGATTCCATTCTATTCTTACTAGAACGAATAGAAATTATTGTATTATTAAGAAAATCGGAATGAAAAAACTCCTCATTCCATCTCAGACTAAAATCTAGGTCGTTTCGTCCAATTTTGATTAGTGATTTTGGTTCATTATGTTCAAATACCAATTTGGTCATTTTTTTTTATATACAAAATAACCTAAAACTATGTTGATTGGATTTGATTATTATTATTATATTTCATTAATGATGAGTTAATATGAGTATTATATATATTAGCGGTAATCCCAAAACGGTATGCTAGAATTAACCGATACCTAAATATCCATTCCAAATTCCAATAGACAAACCGAAAAAGGCACCAACATGGAATTAATAACATTGTTTTATACACTTGATTTGTATAAGTTAGGGCTTGTTTGGATTGGGGGGGGGGGGGGGGGGGGAAGAGGAGTGGAGGAGAGTAGAGTAAAGTTAGCTAAAAATAGGTTAATTTTAGGCTAAATCTACTATACTTTACTCTACTCCCCCTTCTTTCTCCTCAATCTAAACAGACCATTAATTTTAAACATGAAATGAATTCCTTTCAAATGATAATTTAAAAATAAATAAAAATTACACTATATGTAACTTAAACCTAACCCATTAATGAAATGTTAGTTTTTTGGTGCACATGTGACACAAAAGTACTCCTATATATATATATAATTTTTTTTTTTTTTTTTGCACTTATTTCATGTAATCCTTTTCCCACTTCTTTTTTAAGATTATAATTGGCTTGGTGAGATCTAAATGCATACCATCCAATTTCTTTTATACATATATTTTTTTTCTTTTTAAATAATTTAAAAGTTACAATGAATAGAAATTTTAAACCTTAAAAATTTTTATTCAAAACACCATAATATGTCAGTTGAAGTACAAAACTCATCTATTGTAATCAAAGCTTGGGGAAGCATCAAGTTCATAGCTCGCCATAAGTTAGTTCGCCATAAAGTTTATGATAAGGTTTCTGTAGATGACACCACTGGTCATTATCATTATCCAAGAAAATTTAAAGTTCTTATCTTAAATTGCCCGGGCTTTATACGAACCCTTTTGGCCTTTTCTACCATTCTTTCTTGAATGAATAACTTACTTTTCTTCTTTACACGACGTTTGTTTTATTATAAATGTTTGAAGGAGCCTATATTATTGTGTAATGTCATCATCAGCCAAATTCAAGTTTCTCTCACAAGTTACTAAAGCATTTCACACTTTATTTAAATAAAAAATGTTATTAATTTGCATTTGACTTTTAGACTAACATTTCCCATTTTGCAAACTTGGTTTATCTGAATTTAAATTGGACTTCCACTAAAAAAAAAGGTGATTTTTTAATTGGTTATTTTGCAAGAAAGGTTTATAGTTCTATCACAGGATATTTCAGAGCAGTTTTATCTATTAATTTTATGATTTGTTAAAAGAATTACCACCTGATTTGTAGATTGTATTCCATACTGATTTTTATAGTAATAATAATTGACTTACCTTTTTCTTTTATATTAAAAAAAAATGGATGTTTCAGAGGGTTGTTATTGATTTCATTGATGCCATATTTGGTGACTTACTTTAGATTATATCAAGTGTTTTTTTTTTTTTTTTTTGGGAAAATTTTCAATTAAATTTATGTAAATGGTTGTTTTATTAAGCAATCAAATCTAAAAATTAAACTTTAATTAAAGTGGTTCATTAAATCGAAAGGTGAACAAACGTTCTCAAACAAGCTGCCCTTCATTTTCCACTTCGCAGTTTATTGTTATCTATTTTTTGGGCTGAAGCTATTATCTATTTAAACGCAGAATTGAGAATTTTTTTGGGTGATTTTTTACAAAGTGATGAAGGAAATTAATAGAAAATGCTTTATATATATTCATCCCAAACCCACCTCAAAATGATTATTCTAACTTCTAAAAGGTAATCATCTGAAGTCCACCTAAAAAAAAAAAATACAACTTCTAAGGTAACTAGATTAAGCCTATTAATTACTAAGAAATGAGTGAAGATGTGTATACCAATTCTTTACTAAAATAATGTATTTTATGTAAATGAACTTCGACTTTCAAGGTCTAGGATAATGTTCATAGACCGTAAGGTAGTAAAATAAGATTTATAAGTTTAAACTATTTATAAAAGTCTTTAAGCATGCTATGAGATTTAATGCTTATTTACAAAACTGCCTCTTTGTTTAATACTCTTAATTATTTGAGGTTTTGTCTTCAAGTAACTCGTTTGCGGTGTACCATTCTAACGGTGAAAATTACTGTACCATGATTAGACTAATCCCAGAAATCTTGGTGATAATACTGCTAATTTTGTCTTTATTTATAAGTTTAATATTTTTTTTCTTTCTGTTACACCTGGTTTTTCAATCTCTTCTGACGTACTTTTGCTTTACTCCCTTCAATTCTATTTAATGTTTCTTTTGAAAATTGTTGAAGAGGGAAGGTGATGGTTTGTAGAGTAACCCCAACCAATAAAAATTAATGGTAGCTTCCTTTGTTTACCTTTGACCAATAAGAGTTTTATTTTGTAGGAAAGATCTTAATTTTCTTGTTTTAGACTTTTGTAGGAAACTTAAACATCAAACCTTTGAACATCTCTCTCTTGGTCAAGAAAAAATGTCGGCCTAATTTTGACCATTGGATTAATTTGAAAGAGTGGATGCACTTAATTAAAAATTTTATAATCTTTTTCACAACTATTAAGATGATATATTGAGATTCGTGCTAACAAAATAATGTTGATAATCGACCCGAAACAAAATACTCTTTATCTTGCTGTTAAAATTTTATTTAATGAATTTAACAATATACAAAGTGTAACATCATTTAAAATTTTAATTGATGTGATACTGGATGAATTATTAGATTTATAACATTTTAATCTTATCTTTGTATGAAAATCATATAATTCTAATCACAACATGTCATCAGTGTGAACAATATTTGTCTTTAACTTATCCCAATTGTTTTGCTGATAAGCCAAACTCATACATTGGACTTGAAAATTAGAATCCATCAATTATTGAAGAACTTTTCCATGCATGCAACATTGTCTTATTAGGAAATTGGTGCACAGAAGGGATATAGTAGGGAAAAGTTAGTAGGTTTCTCTTCTTTCCTCAGAATCTGTTCAAACTTCAAACATACGGCGCCCAAAGTTAAGGGAAAAAGGTTTAGAAGAAATGAATAGTGACAATTCAAATAGAGAATCAAGAGATCCAAAAGAAAAGCAAAGAAAAGAAGAGTAAAGTCGTGCTTTGTTCATTTTCTTTGACAAAAAAAGGCAGGTTTACAACGTGTGCATTTTAACAATGGCTTTAATATGAGTGACTTTTGGTGGTTTCTTTAGGTACCCAAGTTTTATTTCCTCTGCGACCTGATTCTGTATTGTCAAATTTAAGCCTCTTTGTGTACGCATTTTCTTTCTGAAGCTTCATGGTAGTTGGGTTTGAATTAAAGGAATGGCATCCCCAGTTTTTTTTTAACTTGAAGAAAAGTACTTCCCCACCAACCAACGTGCTTGAAGAAAAATGACAAAATTATCAGACGAGTCAATTTACTTCAAAATTTGAATATTTGAAGAGCCTCTAATGAACTCATCAATGCATGAATTTGACTTTCTGATAATTGATTTCTGTATCTAGATCCAGAAATTTTTTTTTTTTTTGGATTTAAAAAAAAAAATGTAAATGATTAAGGTTAGAAAAAAAAAAAATCAAGGTTGTACATTTCTCTCCTCCGCCATCTTCTTTTACTCATTTTTCTTTCCACGATAAAGAAAAACTCAATGTAATCAGAGGTGCACATAGGTTAAGTTATATTAAATTTAGAATTTTTGTCAACTTAATCCGAAGTTAGGAGTCAATTTCGTATCGAAAGCTATTTCAACCTTTTTAAATTGGAAAATATCATTGTGTTAGGTTAGGTTGAGTTATCAGCTTGGGACCATTTTTTTCAGATTTAATAAAAAAAAAATTTGGGTTCAATTTTCAATTATTTAAATCAATAATTAAACACATAATTATAATTTATAACATAAAATACAGTCGGCACTCTTGATGTTTAAGCTAATGCTAAGCAAATCCATGATATATATTTAAAAAATAACCAATTTGGTCCCTAAAGTATATTCTCCTAGAAATGCAATTATTATATGATGAGAATGCAAATTGTCATATTTTTCTCCCTTAATGTTTAGTTTTTTATATTTATTTGATGCCTAAATGTACTCATTATTCTTATATTTTGATTTAGGATGCAAATGGAGGCATTAAGTGCAAAACGTAGCTAATTGGGCGATTTTGGACAGCTTTGACATCGCTTCGTAGTCTAGGCATAACTCTCTCATCCAAGCTCCGATTGAGATGATTCAAGATGCTATGGAACTCCAAGACAAAGCTCTACAACTTTCATGTTTTGAGTTTTGAGAGATACGGGCTGCATCAAGGTTGAAATCGGACTTGAAGTTGCTGCACCTGCACTGCTGACGTTCTGGAATGTTCCTTTGCCTGAAATTCTAATACGCGTATTTGATGTGGTTTATTTTTGGAAGCCTCCAGATCTGGTGCACGAAATTTCCAGCTAAAAAACACCACTTTCCTAGTTGTATAAGGACTTTGTTTTATTTTTAATATTTTTTCTTAATTAGTTAGATTTGGATATTATTATTGAGAATATTTTTAGGAAATTTTGTAGGCTTGGGAAATGGGGAATTAACGTGTGAAAGGGGGAGGAGAAATCAGAATTAGATAGACACACACGCCTCTCTCTCCCCTCTACTCTAATTTTTTTCCTTTGAATTTTCATCATGGCCTTGCATGGCTAAACTTTTGTACTTGGTCGAAAGAAACTGAAGCCTCAGAATAAAACTGTGAGATCTAATTTGTTTTTATTATTCAATTTATGCTTTGAATATCGGATGTTCTTCTGTGCTTATTTTCATGATTGTCTCGTTTAATTACTAGGAGGCCTACTAGTTTATTATTCGTTGCAATCTACTGCTAGGTTAGATATCAAATCTGTAATTGTTTGATCTCTCTAACTTGTGAAGCAATCAAGATTTAATGTTTTGCTATGTCAGAAATTATTAGATTTTAGAAAAAATGCTCGACTAAATTAAATGCAACCGCTTGTGTTTGTGCTATTTAGTTTCATCGATCTCTCTAATTCTTAAGGCTGCTACTAGATTAAACTTTTAGCGCTTGTCTTGGGTTGTTTAGTAGTTAGGGTTTATTAGATCGCTTGTTTTTTTAATTAACTACGACTAAGGAGAGATAAGAAAATAGTTCCAACAGTGAATATTCAAAGTGTGAATTGATATATACTTGCATCGATGATCAGTTGTAAAATTCCGATGCTGGATGTTGACTTGGACCAAGGTTTGTTCTCTTGATTGATTTCGATATTTTAATTTGAATTGTTCCTTTATTGTTTTTCTTAAAATTGTTTTCATTATACTCAAACCTACCCCCCCTCCTTGTTCACATAGCATAAAATTAGGCTAGATACTCTCCGTGGGAACGATCCTTACTCGCATTACTACATATATTTTTAGGAGTATAGGTTTTATTTTTGGTTGCCTACGACAGCACACCATTATATTTAGCATATGGTTCAGGAATCAAATTAGCTAATTTTGAAATGTCATAGACCTGCTTGACAATAGTTCAAACTTCAGAGATGATTGTATTTTACCCTAATTTATACAATTAGACTCATTGTAAACTTGGTTAAGCTTATTTTAATAACTTTATTTTTTTTTTATTGTGTAAAATTACAGCTATACTTCGATGAAAAAATATGATACTTTTAAGAAAACAATACTTTCTCATTTGAGATGAAAATAAATTTATCCAAATAAAGCTTAATATTTTAATTTAATTTTTTTTTTCAAAATTTCAAAATAAATTAAAAAGAACACCCAAAATTTGAAATAAATCAAAATAATAAATAATAAAAAAAATTCTTAAACATAACATAGTTGAAAATTTTGTCAACTAAAACCCAACCGAACTTGATTTAGAATACAACTCAACCTATCAATCCGACTCGACTTGAGAGACTACTGAGTTGAATGCACCCCCTTTTATATGTAATGGTGAAATAATTATATGTATACACAACAACTGAAATTCTAAGGCACAACAAGAATATATATATATATATATATATATATATATAAAAGTTTGATTTAATGTTACCATGTAATATGCTACTCTATGCCCAAATTCAATGGCCTTAAAATTTTGTTACAAATTGTTGAAGCTGCAATAGATTACTGGACGATACCGATCATGAAAGTTCTCATTATATATTTTTTATGAACTCATTATTTTTAATATACTGGTTTCAATTTTTTAATATAAATATAGGCGTTTAATTTTACTATAACAAGTGTATAAGCATCATTTTTTTTTTACCAGATCATGTCGATAAGGTGATCAAGCGTGAATTGTCTTCAATTATTTTATCGCTTAGATCATCCAAATGCACTATTGAATTAAAACTTTGGCATCATTTAAGGATACATGGGACAAAAGTCAAAAACTTATGTCAATTTACAGTTGAGTTGTATTTGAAATGGAGAGATCATTTTCCATTTTTAAATACATCGTCTCAACTTTCAATTTAGCTTCCTTTTACAAATTCTTTTAGAAATTGATTTTTAAAGCCTTTAGACTTTAGTAGATTGTTTTTTTTACGGGGGAAAAAAAAAAAATTCTAATGTCTACACTCTAAAGCATGACTTGATCATAATAATATAGAGTGTTTTAATCTGAATTAAAAGATCCCTAAGAATCTTTAAGTTCTTAAACCCTAAAAAATCCTAATTAAAACATTAAACTTATTAGGATAAACTACGTATTTGGTTTATATCATTTACATTATATTTCAATTTGGTATCTAACTTTTCAATTGTGTCAATTTGATTCATAACTTTTTAGTACTATGTCAATTTAATCTCCGTTATCTCTTGGATGGAAATTATTGATGTGGTTAACGGCCAAAATAAAATATTAGTTTATTACCATATCAACGGAAATTAATTTTTATTTTGGTTATTTACCACGTCAACAATTTCTATCCAAGAGATAAATTGTCATGACACTAAAAGGTTAGAGACCAAATTGACATAATTAAAAAGTTAGAGACTAAATTAAAATATGGTGTAAATGATAGGTATCAAATACGTAATTACCTAACTTATAAACTAAAACCCCAAATTCTAAAACACGTGTACAATAGCTAGAGTTTTTTATATAATGATTTTATAATTAGATCTAACTTAAAGTTAAGGACAAAACTTAAGTACAGTACTTAGATGCTACTTCTTAAATTCCTCTCTTAAAATTCAAACATGTGGCTTTTTTCTCTATGATGGAATTGTATTTTTAGTTAAATACAGCCACATAGCTGAATTTTAAAAGGAGAACCTAAAGAACAACACTTAAATATTGTATTTAAGTTTTACCCTAAAGTTGAATATTCTTTCTCAAGTGAAGAGTGAAAGCATGTTTTGTATTTAATAAAGTGTTAACTTTTAAAGTTATGTTAACCAATTACTCTAAAGTCTAAACATTAGATATATAATGCATGTTATGAATTTGTGGAATGATGTGAGTGATGCACCCCTTGCTTGATTAATGCTGCAAGGTTTCCGAGTCCAAAAGAAGGATTTAGAAATTAGAATAGTTAATCATTTATTGACTAGATTAGTCAGCTAGTGCAGGGCAGGTACAAATTCCTCATTGCGATTTTCTCTTTTCAAAAGATCTAATTAAGACGCATCCATTATTTCTTCATTCGCAGCTCAATATCACAAGTCTTGTTAGCTATTTACTACCCAAGACTCATCCAATGTATCTTTACTTTTTTTCAATTAAGAAAAAAAAAAAAGAATAAAAAATAAAACAAATAGTTCTCTTAAAATTTAAAAATGGACTTATTATGAGGATAAACAGGCTTCTCTCTTGTATTTCAAATCCTTTAGCACCAAGTGAATTATTCTTTTGCCTTTAAACAATAGCTAGCACAACCATATGGTTCATACCGATTTTCTTGGTGATTGGTGAAAGATAATCGCTAGTATTAATAGTACTTAAAGATACGAGACTTTGTTTTCTCTTCTTTTTTATTTGCCCCCAGATTTTAATTGATTTATTTTTCTTGTTGGGTAAGAGAGATCGATAATAATGAAAGGTTGTATTATATAGCATGGGGAAGAGCATCAAAAATAGTAAATCGATCAAAATGTCAACACCCTGACCCCCTAAAACTACGAAAGCTTCTAAATACACACATTGAAGAAAAAGACAGTTGACTGAGATTATCATTGACCATGTGATACTTCCCACGTGGCTTACTTGCATGACACAGGAATTTGGTGTACGGGTTAGGTTGGGACAGCTTGGATTAGAGAAAAATTAGCACACTATCCATCAAGAACCATGCTGTGAACGGCATTGATGAGAAGGTTGGCGTAAACCCACAAATAATTTAAAGATACCTTTCACACTACGGGACAAAATCATGTCAATTTATTTTACACTAATGTTAAGCACACATTTAATTGTAATTAGAGTAGTATTCTTTCACATCTACTCATTGCTGGCTTCAGCAAAAAAAAAAAAAAAATCTACTCATTGCTGGCTTATGATAATATAAATCTATCGATATGGAATATGCTGTTTCAACAGTTGTGAAAAAAACAAATTTGTGCATTTGGAAATTTGAGGAGACTCTGGTAGTATATTTGGTATTACTCTTATTATCATGTGGTGTGAGGCCAATACACAAATGTTTAAATTAGAGTATTATTCTTTCACATCGACTCATTGCTGGCTTATGATAATAAAAATATTCGATATTATATATGCTATTTCAATAGTTGTGAAAAATATTGTGCATTTAGAAATTTAATGAAATCCTAGTAGTACGCGTGGTATTATTCTTAATTATTGTTATGTGAAGTTAATGAGTCCACACTAGATATATACTCATTTTTATTTGGGGAAAAGAAATTGTCTTTAAAAAAAAAAATATCTTAGACTTTAATTTAAAAGGTCTGATTTTTCTGGAAAGCACCTTGATAATTCTTTAATTGGACAAGTCATCTTTGGTTCTTTGTTTCAACCACTTTGGCTTCTTCTGATTCAAAATTTTCCTTTGTTTATTTACGTGGTTCAAACACATTTCTCTCAATTTTCAAACGCCTTTGAGACCGACAAAACCATCACAGTCTTCGCCATATATATATTTGACATGAAACAACAAACCACGATTACCCCTTTTTTTTAATATAGAGTGAAAACAAAAGAAATCCATCATTCATTGTCAACTAGACAGCGAACTCGTTCTTGACTTTAGTCCTCGTGTTTATTTTTTTACCACACACACACACAAACCCCAAAACAAACACACACAAACCCCAAAACAAACACACACAAACATACCGGACCCAATAATATATATTATTTGAAAGCAAGCTTCTTATTTGATGGTTTGCGTATGTTTTGAGTGGGGGGGCTACTCACTCCTTGCGACCTGGTTAATATGTGACTAAATCAATCTTGAGGCCAATTTGGTTCTGTTTGTCTATAATGGGATGTTGCTTTGAAACGGCACCAAATCCTTGTTTTTTTAAAGTTTTTTTTGGCCCTGTTTGATGAGTGAAATTATATACATACAAAGAAAAAGGGCCAATTCTATCTCTCTTGAACTTTCTAGTGAAAATTATAAGGATTAGTTGATAGAAAATTTCGTCTATAGAAAGTGATTTAGTAGTATACATAATACATCTCAACGCATGTAATCTATTTTACTACCAAATTTATCTAGTATTTTGCTGAAATCATATGAGAAAAGATTGGAAAAGAGGAAAATTCAGATTACTGCTTATGGACCCAGCATCAAACCTAAATTTCCCCAGAAGTATGGGAAAAAAAAATTAACCCTATTTGCAATCATTTGTTGTGAGTCTTGTGACTAGTTGTGAATGAATATGAACAAACATATTGAAAACCCAATTCAAACTGATCCTCTAAGATTTGCAAGGTAGGTTAATCCAATGTTTGAAACCCATATAATAAAGGCTTAGATAGCTAAAATACAACTCGGGTCTCTCAAACAAGGTTGAAAGTTGAGACTAGAGCCCCCCTACCGGTACCCCACCCTTTGTGAAAATTGATTTCGATGGTACACTGAGAACAACAAGGCATGTCTACTTCGTTGGGGGGGGGGGGGGGGGGGGGTGTGGAGTTCTTTTCCTTTGCATTAACATTCTAAAGCTTGACGATCCCCATATTATTGAAGCAAGTACAAGTGTACAACATTTTTGGCCGCTAAAAAAGTGAAAGACTCAAGCTTTAAAGTTCATGACTCATTAAGGACACGCTTTAAATATCATTCAACCATCCAAGCTTGTACTTGTTCAGTTCATTAATCGATAGAAGCTACTATACTATAGAGAACATTAGATCCAGCTCCATCTTGTAATAGGTTGGTAGCCATTACACTCTCTTGTTATAGGATGGAAACAATTTCCATCGTGATACACCAATTGTTCTCTTGAGTCTTGACCAAACCCAATTATGAAGAGCGACATATTCCCCTTTTTTTTGGTTGATAATTTGATAGTGTTACCGTGGGAGATTTGAATGCCGAATCTCTTAGTAAAACTAGGAGTTGTTAACCTATTAAGTTATAATATTAACCAATAATTTAAAAAAAAAAAAAAGTGGGATCAAGGGGACCATAGCAGCCCCTCCCCAATATTTTACTTCCTCCAAATTTTTTATTTGTAAATATATTCACAAAAATGACCAATTGGTTTGGGATAAAAAAAATATAGAAGGACAAAATGATGAAAGTGGGGTTGTGGTACTCGTTTGGAAAAATGTTGGAGAAGGGAATTCAAATCCGAAGTCTAACGGAATTCACAAGGTAAGATCTCCTAGCCCATAAAACTCTATGATATTTATATAAGATGAAGATAAGCTATTAATTCCTACTTTCATTTAGGCCAAAATACTTGAATTTCTAGGTCGGTTCATAGTTCATACTGTCCCTTTCAAGAACCACATATTGATGGGCCTAAAAGTTGAAATTCGGACTTTGGAGGCATGGTGTGGGGTGGACCGTGTGCTTTGTGTTAAACCGCTAAAAAATAAAGAATGGTCCAAGAGTTTCCAACTTTCAATAGATAATTGAGCCTAAGGCTGTGGACTTTAATAGAAAAGGCTTCCCTTAAGTGCAAGAGAGAGAGGCATGTAGAAGATGCCTTTCACACCATGTCATATATGGAAACTGGTTTGAAATTTCATGACTTTCTTTCGTGTGTCAATGTTGATCATTTCATTTTAGAGTGATTTCCATAAACTTTCTAGTTTTTTTATTTATTTATTTTTAATTTTTAATTTTTATTTTTATGGTATCCTCTAAAGTTTTTGCAGATTTGTCAATGTATGAAGGCTTTCTTTTTAGACCAAACTATTCAACTAAAATAATAAGCCTATGTATATGTTCACTGCCTCTCAAATCCTTTGGTCATTGTCAAACAAAGTGCTTGGACATTTCGCATTTTGGTTCCTTTTTAAAAAGATTGTAAGTTGTTCACGCAAACCGCGTTAATATAAAGTCTTTGGTATTATTTCTTGGTGGCCATTACTAGACAAACTTGTTTGAGCTTCCTTTTGCTTTGCATAGATTAAAATGACATTTGTTTGCCGTAACAATTCAGGCTGTCACAAAGAACTTGACTATTGGTACATTTGTGCAATGCATGGATAGCGACAATTAAGTGATAGTAGAAAAAGGCCCATGACCATAATCAAAGCTTTAACACTAAAAAGGGAGGGAAATAAAACTAAAAAGTGTTGAATGAGGAAAACGTTTAGACAAATGACATTACTTATTTTTTAATTTTATTTTGAAAAGTATATGCTTTATACTGAAGTTGGTGAGGTTTTATAATCATGGATAGGTTTGATTTTCTCTCTACTTCCTCACTAATTGAGTGGCTTATTTGTTTACCCATTTGTTGAGCCAAATGAGGTGTCCTAAGTGCAAGTTAAGGAAAAAAAAAAGGTCATGAATATGAAGTACATGATACAAATCACAAAAAGAAAATTTCTTGAAAGGACAGGTAAGAAAAATAAATAAATAAATAAAAGAAAGAAAGAATTCTAGGAGAATGCCCACAGAAACCGTGTGAAATGGAAGTCTTGTGGAAGTGGCCAATATATTGTGATAGTCAATAATGAAGTCATAAAGACTAAAGTAATGTAATTGGGAAAGGGACTCATGGATGATTCTGATATTTGATCCTTGTAGATACACGGGTAGTATAGCAATATAGCAAAGCAAGCAATACGAACCCAAGTATGTAAATGAACAAAAAAAAGGAACATTATTAGCATGATTATTATAATAAGAAACATAAAACATAATTAATACTGCAAAGATTTGCAATCACTAGTGGTAAAATACTAGATTTGGAGAATTTAGGTTTTAGCTTAGCTTTTAGTTTTTACTGCTACAAGTTACAAAAGATCATTTTATTGAAAATATGTGATTATAGATTTTAGATAACTTTTTTTTGAGAAAATAGATTTTAGATAACTTAATAGATAAAGTTTCTTGTCATTAAATAAAAAATCTATATTTTGATTTTTACTTACACGAAAAATCAATTAATATTTTAGTATAATGATAAAAAACAATCATTATAGAACGGATGAGATAAATTTAAAATATCATCTTATCTAAAAAATAGAAAAAAGAAAAAAGAAAAAAAAAGGGTGCACCTTATTCCCATCCCACAGGACCCCCACTATTATCAGGGCTCCTGTAGGCCCACAGATGGGTGCCTTTCTGACTGGACATGGAGCGTACTGTAGAGGGCTTGGGCTTTTGATCTGCCTTGGTAGTGAAGTGGTTTCATTTTTGGTACTTCGTCTTAATATGGGTCTAGCTCAAGTTCTCTTTTTGGGTCTTACTGCTACACCCATTTGTGCTCGTATCATTTGTGCTTGTACTGAACCTTTACTCCGTGATGGTATCTTTTTCTTTGCATGAACAATGCCTCTCCCAGCTATGATTGTTATTTTATTTATGCATAAAATAATGTCCCTTCTAATGTTTAATTCTGTTTAAATGTCAATCAAAGAGGAAGGTCACCTAATTAAATAGTTGTATCAATGGGTAATTAGCAACTTTAAATCAGACAATAAGATGATTTAATGAATCCTTAAACTTTAGCTTAAGCCTTAGGTTCGGATCGTGCTGATCAGTAAGTAAAACGGTGAGAGAGAAGAAATGGTTTTTAAAGTTCTAATCTTGTCCAAACTTGTTCATTTCTTTTGTTAAAATGTAAGCCCAAGCCCATCTTAAAAGAGTAGGTAGGGCTTTTATTAGAGAATTAATTCACTCTCTTTACCAGGACGGTGAATATTTTTATTTATTTTTATATAATTTATTTTTTATTGGGTTATTGATAGGAATTGTTACATGAATTTTATTCAATTAAATTGAATACATGGTATTATATTATTGAATGGAAGGACCTGGAAGATCCTGGAAGGACTATTAGGCTTAACTAACGTCATTCTCTAGAAAGATTAAATAATTTCTCCTATAACATGATAAAGTAAGAATTTAATGTCATCACGTTTATGAAGTACTTAATGTCATCACGTTTATGAAGAGTAGAGTCCACTTTCTTAGAAATTAGAAAATTTATTTGAGAAGCCATTTATTTAGAAAGGGGACAAAAATACTCTTCTCCTCATTTCTCTCAAAGTTAGCCAAAAAAATCAACACCCTCTCTATCTAAACCTGTCATAAAAGACAACGAAAATCACTATCATGCTATCATTGGCAAGTCGATCTCAATTGAAGTAAAGCTTGGCAATTTGAGATTTTCCTATGGTACTGAAGAATGAAGATTGATAGTGGCTTGAAAAGGTGCAACTCACCTAGCCATGAGGTTTACTCGATTTTCCTCCCTAAATTGACTTCAACCACTCTAGCTACTTCTCTCATCTATCAGTCTGAGGAAGCCAAAGTTTGATTGAACTAGGTGTGAGGAGAGTTTGCATTTTTATTTTTTTGGTTGTTGTTGCATACTATACACATATTGTAAAATGATGGGAATGGCTATATGGGGTAAACAAAGAAAATTTAAAAGAGGTTTAATAGTTTTGTCATTAAACATATAAAAAATGTGTTGGCTGTTTGATTGTCAGTAGAGTATATACTGCTTCTAATCTCAGCACAAAAAAAAAAAAAAAAAGAGGTAGGAAAGTAGAGTAATAAATGCTCTTAAATAGGTGCCCTAACGCATACTTTAACAAAAGTTTATTAATTATTTATTAGGACTCACCTAATATAATTGCGAGGTTATTTTTTTTCCTCTCTCTTAAACATAAATTTAATTTAAAATTTCTTTAGTTAGTTTTTTATTTTTATTTTTTTTATGGGATTAAGCTAGTTTTTAAGAGCCTTATTGAATGGTAATTTGAATTCATAAGAATCTTAAATTCATAAGAATTAAAAATCTTAACAACCGAGCAAATCTCTAGTTTCAACGAGACCCCAGGATTTGAGTTTGAGGAATCTACACTTTCATAGTGAAACTGTTCCTTTATTTCCTCCTATTGGCGTAGGTATGGGAGGCTAATCGCATTATATTATGTTGGGTCAGAACTCAAAACAAAGTGAATGTGGCGAATGAGACATGTTAGTTCACATAAATTTATTGAACTCATCTTCCCTAGGATCTGTTTTTGTTCTCAACAAAAGAAAAGGCTCAATCAAGCAAAGGAATCAAGAATGTTAGACCATCTGCCTCTAAAGTTCACACATACTCATTATCACTTGCTTCCAACCTTCTTAAACCAGAAAGCAAAAGCACCAAAATGAAGATAATAAAAAATCACAAAAATGCCTAAAAGAATGCTAAAGAAAAAGTGGAAAAAAGAGAAAGATTAAAGTAGCACCTAGGGATTCTTTCTGTGTCCATAAGACATCACTTTACTCATCCGACTGTTTCTCTTAAATCATAAAAATCTTTCACGGGAACCAGATTCTAAACCTCTATCATGTCTCTCATGGGTTCTATCTTCATCTGCAGATCACACTTATCAGAAAATAGACCACCTTCTACATGTTCTTTCTTTTTCTTAATCATTCTACTTGTTCAGCTTCCATTTCTAAGCCTCACAACAGCCCAAGCCATCCATTGTAGAACCACTTGTGGAGATATTCCTATCAAATACCCTTTTGGCATTGATGATGGTTGTGGAAGCCCTTATTACAGACACATTCTTGTCTGTTCAGATTCTGGAAAACTTGAGCTCAGAACACCTTCTGGGAGATACCCAGTTCGAAATGTGAGCTATTCTGAGCGTCACATTTTGCTCACTGATCCGTTCATGTGGAATTGCCAAGACACCGAAAAATTTCGTCCAACAAGGCCATTTAGCCTTGACACAAGCACGCACTTCTCTCTCTCGCCTCAGAATGAATACCTATTCTTCAATTGTAGTGAAGATGATGTGATCATTCAACCAAAGCCTATCTTTTGTGAACACTTCCCTGACCGGTGTGACTCGTCTTGTGACAGTGCTAGTTATCTTTGCAGGCACTTACCGCAGTGTCCCTCTGCATTGAGTGGGAGTACTTCTTGCTGTTCTTACTATCCTAAAGCCACTGAATCTCTGAGGCTAATGCTTAAGTATTGTGCAAGCTATACTAGTGTGTACTGGAAAGATATTGGTTCTCCACAACCATATGATCAAGTCCCTGAATATGGGATTAGGGTTGATTTTGATATTCCGGTTACCACACGTTGCCTTCAGTGTCAAGATAGGGTGAAGGGAGGAGGGACTTGTGGATTTGACACTCAGACACAGAATTTCCTGTGCCTATGCGAGGAAAGAAATGTTACTACTTATTGTCAAGGTATGTTCAAGGTTTTTGAGAACAAACTGCATCTAATTAGAAATTTCATGGTAGATATATATCAGTTCAAATTAGGATGATTTATTTGAAATAGATCTATTTCATGATTTAGATTAAATATTACAAATCTAAACATGTGTCTAGTAAATGCCATTTAAAATTTTGTATAATGTGACCCTCTGTAAATTATCAAATTCGATACCCTTTATTTGATGTAAATTAACTTAGATACCCTTGTGCAGATCATAGCGTTTCTGGGCATAATAGGAGGGTTGGAGTTATTGCAGGTGATTGATTGAAATTTGATATAAGAATTCAAAAGTAAAGGGCTTGAATTATGTGAAGGAATTATTGACTTGTATTATGTTTTTCTTATTGTGCAGGGACAGTAACTGCAGTTTCAGCTGCTGGGGCCTTAGGAGTTGTAGGTGGAGTATGGTACTTGAAGAAAGTGAGAGCCAAGGCACCAGTAACATGTGGGGTTCAAAGCAACGAGAACAGGCTTTTCTGAAGACATTCGCCGTTTAACCAAATACCTTTCTTTTCATTTAATTTTTTGATTGCTTTTTACACTTTTAACATGTATGTTTTGATGGCTTCTGTTTCTTTGTCTATATTAAATTATTAAGAGAGCACATGATTTTGCTTTAATTTTACAGTTATTAGCTACAATTTATGCCTCTTTTTCTCATGCATCCTTCATAATTAATATATATGTTGACTCAAAAGTGAAAGATTTAATGAAGATCTATAAAAAGAGAAGGAGGCAGGTGCGAATCTATCTTTTGCTTGATATCATACAATAATTTCAATCAACCTTCAATTCAAATGCATAGCAGGGAGCAGCAGAGTAATGGCACATATCCATTTGATTTTGTCACAATGTCTATAATAATCAATACTTCACGAACAATAGTTTCTTCTTTTTATATTAAAAAAAACCTAGTTTAAATTAAATATTATAGATATAAAGTTGTATATAGAACCACATCATTTCAAACTTAAATGACACGATACCATGTGCATTGCAAAGTACAAAGTATAAAATCTTAACAGTAAAATAAATTGAGAGACGATTTGATTCCTTTCTCACATAATAATGATTTGCTTTAAATAAATTCATGATAAAGTTTTCCATTCATGTGAGATGAGAGGCCATTACCCCGAAGTGGTGAATAATTTTCACCAAAATATATATATTTGGTAAAAGGTTTTTACATCAATAAACTATTGACTTGGAACTTATTTTGGATAGTTTCAAAATGATATTTATGATTGATTACAAGCCTTCAGATACACGTTCCCTTCCAATTACTCTCGAGAGCTAAATGTTTTACATGCTTCAATGAAGCTTATTGTATATTACTTCAGGGAGGAAGGTAGGAAAAAGGTTGTAACAAAAATACTTAGCCAAATTAACAAGCTTTACCATATGCACATTTCAAAGGACCAGCACTAGAAGTCAGAGCAGGCACCATTAATCCATTAGCAACCACAAATGATTGAGCTTGAGAGTAGTGTGGATCGCAATTTCCCCACCCAGATTGAACAAAATAAGCACCATTGAGAAATACATCCTTAGAAGACCTCCATTTCCAATTCTTCCATCCATTGCTTGCTTCTCTCTTTGTAACCTATCATACAAGAAAGAGATGCCCTAAGAAAATCTAAAGCAATTAAACACATCTATATCATTTTGAATAAATCACTCGCTAGTTGCTTCCAAAGGTTTTAGTGGACATCTTACTCATTTTGTTACCTGTTTGGAAAAGCGAAGATTAGAAGCTACAAAATAGTTTCCTTCACTGAAGATGGTTGGATTAGAACTGCCACCAATAGCATACATACGCCATTCTTCATATTTGTTGTTGGCTACATGGGCATATCCAAACCTGATCCTGCAATATTGACATAATTGATATGAGAATAATGTGACTACTTTTTAACTTTTGGAAATCATAAAAATAGTCTCCCTCACCTTGGCATCCTTTGTACAAGGCCAGCGCCAAAATGGTTAAAGGCTATTGTAATTCTCATAATTTTATCTGCAGTGAAATTATCATTGTGTCCAAGTAGCATCACCTGCAAGCACAATCAATATTTAGTTACATATAATCCAAATAAAACCTATTTAGAAAGTAAACTTAAGTTGATGATGGAGCTCATGGTGGTACTAATACATGTTTTTTCAAGGCAGGGATAGGTTTCTCATCAAATTCTAAGACATTCTAGGAACCAATGATTTTTAAATCAATTGACACTTTCTAGCATTTTTTTATGAAGATGTTCGGGGTTCGAAATTTGGGATCCCCCTCTCATTTAAATGCATATAAAAAAAAAAAAAATTCTAGAAAAAAAGAAAAAAAAGGCTAACCCTAAGTATAACTAGCTGCCTGACCATTTTTCCCCTTTTTAAACTGAAACTACTGGGGTCGAGCCCCAGAAATTAGGCCACCTTAAGGCACGTGGAGGTGAGACCCATTGACCTTAGGACTCAAAATTTTAAAAGTGAACCAATATAGTGAAAGGAAAATGTCATCTCCATACTTTATTATGCTGGGAGAAGTAGTTGTTAGAGATTGTGACGGCAGTTGAAGCATGAATTATGTCAATAAGGCCATCAGTGCAATGGGAAAGAAAGCAATGGTCGACCCAAACATATGAAGATGCAAATATGGAAATGGCATCTCCATCTGAGCCTCGACGATGTCCAACATGTGTTGGGCTACTCCTAACAAGTTCAGATTTCCCTGGCTTACAATCATGAATACTAATCCCATGTATTATAACATGGCTAACACCTTGCACTGTAATGCATGGCCCGTATGCAATCTTAACTTTAGCTCCTCTTCCATCTATGGTCTTGTAACTATTCATAATGAGCTCATTCTTGAGTGTAATGACCATGTCCTTGGCAAAAATGATCCAAAGAGGTTTTGTTTGGATAACACCATATCGAAGTGTGCCTGGTTTTGGATTTACAGGGTCATCTTCAGCTGTTGTGACTACGTATATTGCACCATATTTCCCTCCTATTGCATCTTTGCCATAGCCTACAGCACAATCTGCTAAAGCACCGCGATTTGAGGCCCAATTTGATTTGGTGCGCCAACATGCGTCTATTACATTCGTAATTTTGTTTGTGGGCAAGGAATTAGTAGTGGGGGCATAGCTCAAAGGTGTTGGGGAGTAATTTGTTTCTGAGATTGAAGCAATGTGTGTTAGAGAACATGAAAGCAATAGTAAGAGAAGGGATAGGGAGGCCATGGCTATATTGTATGTGTGAGACAATGAAGTAGGTGGGACAAAGAGAGAAATATAAATAGGTGTTGATGTAGAGAAGTTGGTGCACACGATTTAGGGGATGAATTTATATTTGTTAATTTGGTATGATTTTGGCCACCAAAATAAACGTGGGTGCACGAGCTTAGCTTGGCCGACTTGTCCCACAGATATCATAGAAAATATACGAGTCTCGAGTTTTTTTTTTTTTTTTAATTGAATATTATAATTGTATTCCATGCATATCTACAAATATATAGGGAGGAATTTTCGGGGGTAGGCTTAGAAATATATTATGCACTGACCAGAAATGTCAATAATTTGTATATTTACAAAGCCGAGGAATTTGGTTTCAAATACTGAATACGATTACAATTAGGATTATTATTACTCTCTAAAAAAAGATAAATTATAAAGACGTGGGAGCTCGGAGTTATGTGTTTTCAACATTTGCATGTCCACGTGTTGATCCTTCTACGATCTGTCTCAACCTTCAACGGTAATTTCCTTTATTTGCATCAACATGGAGTTCCCTTTCACTAAGGGGCTTGCTGCTTTGTATTTCTTGGAAAGTCAAATCGAACACTCAATGGACCTGATTGATATATCAGGGCAAAAATTATGTCAACTTAAATTAAAATATTGGAAACAAGATTTAGGGTTTAGTGCCAAAAATAGCGGTGGTCAAATCTTAAACATTAAGAATATCTACTTCCTATTTCTATATAGAAAGATGCACCACGCACCAACTTATTTCACGGGAGCAAGCACTCAATTATACAGGTGGAAGCTAGACTTACTAAGAACCTCCATATGCCTTTCGGTAGAGGCTGAGGCCAAGGCTTTTTGGAGGAAGAAGTTAGCTTTGCTTGGGATTTATGTATTCTTGATGCCGTGTTTGAATGTGACTTAAAAATTGTAGCTGCTGCGGTTTTGAGTTTTCACACTCCACCGGTGGCTATTGATAATGTTATAGTGGCAAAGACTGCAAGATTTTAGATCGGCTCAAGTATCTCATGTGCAGCAACTCAGCATATCTTGGCATAATTCACCAAGGGTATTGATAGTTATGTAACTTGGATAGAGAATAATCCTTATATGATTGAGTCTATTTTGACAGAAGATGTATTGCTTTTATCTTTTTCATAATGAAAGTTGCTATCTCCTTATAAAATAATAATACTAATAATAATAAAGAGTGACCAACACGATATTTAGTATGTTAATGAAGAAAAATAAATGAGTAGATTGTTAAGGAAAGAAAAATGGTGGAGTTACTGTCAATTTTATAATAAAAGGTTACAACCTGGTATTAGGTTGCACTACAAAAAAGATGGCCTATTGCGGAGGGACAAAATCATTGCTAAAGGTACATTTGACATTTAGCGGCGAGTGCTATTGCGGCGGTATGTCTCGTCAACTTTGTAGTGCCGCTGTAGGTATATTGCAGCGGTACGAAAAATGTTGTTGTATACTCACTTTGTAGTGGCAGTTTTGATTTATTGCGGCGGGCAATAAATCGCTGCCATATGCTGTTAGGATTTGGAGATGTCAACTTTTAGCGGCGGTTTAAGTATGACGCTATAGGGTTCCCCTTTAGTGGCTGGCATACGAAATGGTATACTTGCACTTGTAGTGGTGGCTAGAAATGCTACTATATGTCAAACCTTTTGCGGTAGGTGTGAGGTGCCGCTATAGGTCATCATTTAATATAGAACAAATGCACCTTGTAGCGATGGACCTAACCGCCGCTGTAAATGTAAACCTTTAGTGGCAGGCTAGAAGTGCCGCTATAGGTCTTCATTTAAAACATAGCTTTTGCACCTTTAGTGGCGCTTTTGACCACCGCTATAGGGTTTTTTTTTTCCTAGGTTTGAAAACCACTATTAATTTGTTGGTACACTATTCACACCTGTTTCAAAGAACCTGTAATACTTTTATCAACCACATATGTAAGTAATTAACAATACCACAAATGCCTCCAAATTAACATGATACTAACATAGAAATATATCGTCAAATACATAATATTATTTATAATTAACCATCATCGTAAGATTTACAAAAGAAGATGTGGTCCTTTGAATAAAACAAATGCGCAAATTAAGCTAATACCATAAACAAAGTTTTAAAGTGTTTGAAAATATCCTTCAACACAAAGTCCAAAATGCGGTTGTTTAAATGTAGTTCTTTGTACACAAAAAATTTGGGAACACCAAGATAAAACTTAATTATGAGTTGGTTGGCTGATGGGATGCAGTCGATGATTTTTGGAGATTTGAAGATTGTTGGACTGGAGGAACATCTTGCATACAAATTATGACATGGTTAGATATTCTAGACCATACTTCAATAAGTGCATATAAATAGAATAGAATGACAAGAAAATATTGCCAAGGCAAAAAATGCGAAACTGAGTTTATGACATGCTTACACATGAGAAAATAAGCCTTCACACAATGCATTGGGGGAAGAGGCTGACCAAGCCTATTGAAATGCCTTCATACATTTTATTTTTTTATTGAAGAAGTTTATTATTTAAATCAAAATTTTCTTTATGGATCAAATGAATAATAATTTGCCATTAATAATGATTTGTTGATTGCCTCCACACCACAACTATTGAATTTTCTAAAAGCCATGTTTTCAAACAATCCTTTTGTCACCACATCAACATGTTGCTCAAAACAGCTTCATGTTTCAATCAATCTCATGCCTCAAATATATCAATCTTCCCTTTTATAATATGTTCAACATGTGATTGTAAGACTTGTATACTGTAAGAAGAATTGTGCATATATTTGATTATGAGATAATTATTAGTGTCGAGCATACTTTAACTCTTCCTCAGGTAGTACCACACTACCATCTAAATTTTGCAAGAGATAAAAATCATATTGGAAACCATTTGGTAATTAAACTTGTAACCTGGTTTTAGCCATATAATCATATAACTCTCTAGACAATTACTCAAAGTGACCAATTAACAAAGACAAACACTAGCACAATGTAAACCATATATATATATTGAAATCAAAAGGCTAAATGAACAAGAATATGCAGACATATCAAGTTCAAAATCAACAGCAAGATGGAAACCATAAGTGTTATAACACTAGCACAATGTAAAACTGATTCAGGTTAGGTGGTACCATACAAGCAAAGCCCAAAATTTAACATGCTACTAAAAGTCAGTGCAATATCATAAGCATCAAAATCCATGACAATATCTAACCAAATCCCCTAGGCCACTCAACAAGAAGTCTCTTTAAAGCTTCTATAAACATTTAGCAGCAACAAGGGAATATGGACTAGAAAGATTACTTCAATCAAAGTAATAGCACAATTGAATAACAAGTGATCATCCACTGTTTCACTACAGCCCAACTCCATGCCCATTTCCATTTTGTAGCCAACTTCAATTTTAAATTATCTTAAAATTGACATTCTAAAAGTCATTTATCATACTTGTCGACTACATTGTGAAGAAAGTTGTTGCATTTGTTGAAGCATGCGAGCCATTCTTTGCTCCATATCTTTGAATTGAGTAAGTCTTTCTTTCATTTCATCAAAACATGCTAGTTTCTCCTCCATAGTAGCCAAGGAAGCCTTCAATTGTGCAACTTCATTGTCCCTTGCTTCACTTGAATGTACTTGACTGTCTGTGAGAGCGATACTCTTGCTACTTCGAGCACTTGGGTTTGGACCAAATCCTACCCCATGAATACGACCTTTGTGCTCCTTACCCATCACTTTGGCATACACATCATTTGGTGACCATGCAATACTACCAGATGTGTCAGATGATTGCAGTTGATTGGAAGGGTCAGCCAACAATTCCTTCATTTTATCCTAATATTTAAGTTTGAAAAAAACAAAAAAGTTAGAACAGGGGCTGTTGGTAGTTGGAAATAATATATGATACAGTTGAATCAATTTGAAAAGTGTTAAATAACAAGCTTTAAATGAAATGAAGGGAAAAAACTGCTCTTCATCTTTCACTATCACACCTTTCACCTTAATTGATGCAAGACATACTACCAGCCACTACCAAGTATCACAATACAGCTCATAGTAAGTACCAAGTATCACAATTACAACTCACACTAAGTACCACAACAAGCATACACAAGCAGCAACATCAACCCTTAGTATAGCAACCATAATCTATATATTATTCTAAAGATGAGTTACCTTTTTTTGTGGTGGGGGACCATTCTTATAGATCCTAGATCTTTGTTTTTTTTTCTAGACCATACTTTTCAAAGCAATTCTTTGAAAACCAATTCAAAATGGGTAGTGAGAGTGAAGCAGTGAGATCCAATCTTCTTCTTTTCCAGAAATTAAGGTGTAATAGCAGGAGCTAAGGCAGCAGTTATTGCTACTGCTGCAACTGCCATTCCAACCTTAAGTCATTTTTCTCACAATTGCCTCAATCTAAAATAATTTACATCTTTTTTTTTTTTTTTCATTATTTTACAAGTACTAGCCATTGATGAAACTGTCCTAGTAATCTATTTCTTAATTTCTAGTAACCCTTCAATGATCCATAATGATAAATTAACACTAGTAACCCCTCAGTGATCCAAATGATACAATTCTCATAGAAATTACTCACCATTTTGGCTTGCACAGTAGGATTAATTGCAAATCCATTCTTTTGAGTATGCATTATTGGATATAATGTAGCACGCTCTATAGGACATCCATTCGCTTTTGCCTACATCATGAATAGCATATTTATGTAGTGAGGAATATTGGATCCACATAAGGCTATAAGAAAGTGGTCAAAATCATTTACAAATTATTACCTTTTTTTGTAGCATGCACAACAAAGCTACACGAACCAGTAAAGTGTAGGTCATCTTGTTTGGAACGACGGTCCTTATTCTTCTCTGACTCTATCTACATTCAAGAAAATTACATGATTATATATAGTGTGCCTTAAGTGTCTATTTCACAAGTACAAAGGTAAATATATGATCTTCATGAAGCATGTGAAGTTAGATATATACCACTGCTTCATCAATATACCAATGCTCAACAAGTACATCCCAATCTTTTAGTATGCATCCCTTGGGTTAGTTGCTCTTCACCTGTGCTTTGTTTTGTGAATTTGGTATATAATGCTTATTTTTCAACCTACACTTATGGTCCCTCCAAGCCTTCCAAATTTTTTGTAAGGTAAATGTCTTTAGAGATGCATATGCAACAGGATTAGTAGGCACAGAGTACTTTTGCCACAATCAAAGAGTTGAGTTAACAAGTTACAAATGTTTTCATGCTAAAATACTTATGTAAAGCCTAGTACAAAATGTCATAATTACAAGTACTTTAACTTCTTTAATTCCTCAACAAGACGCCAACACTCTTCTTTAAGTTCTTCTGGCATGGCCTTCCAACTAAGATATCTAATTGGGCACATGTGGAGTTTCCACGCAATCGTACCCAACCATCCAGTGAAAGTTCTCACCCCCTTATCAACCGGCTGATGCATACTGTTTAATGGCAACTCTATCACCTGGTCATCGGGAAGATCCCAAATATCCAAGTACTTGCTTGGCCCACGACTGGCACGTGCAACTGGTGGCACATTTGAAATTCAAAGCAAACAATATCAACCAAAGGTTAAAATTAGGTAGATAACGTAAATAAAAGAGAAAGTATGTAGCTTAAACATTGAATCAGACTCTAAGAAGCATTTGCAAATGCAAAAGTTAATTAACTCGAATGCCATCCTTCAATTCTGATTTAAATGTGAATTAAATCCTTTAAAGAAAATCAGGCACTATTAAATGTTGATGCAGTAAAAATTTTAACAATTCCAATCAATAATGTAAGAGTATTATTATATGAACACTGTAAGAGTATAAGAACAATTAGTTAGCTTGTGATTTGTGTTCCTATTCTGCTTCTCAATGTTCTGTTTTGGCTGTCTATGGACAAACTAAGATGAAATCCAAAGCATGAATCACATTTAACAAAATGTCTATAGCAACTGAACTAGAGCAGCACAACTGAATCCCATTAATTCACAATTTGGTTGGTGATTGTAATTTAGATAATAAATAAAATAAACTTTAAAACTAACCTTTGTCCTTAAACTTTGGTTTATTTGATTCTAATTGACCTTTGTCCTTAACATTGAATTACTGATAATGATATTTGTTCTCTCTTGTATTGTTTTGAGCTATAGTTTTTCTTTTTGTGTACAAGATGGAACGAGGTACAATTTAAACTAACTCTGCTGGGATTTGTTAGGTCAGGTGAGGGTTTTGTCATCAATAGGCCTGACAAATTCTTTCTAGGTTCTCTCTCTTTAAATAGATTTAGCTTTAAATTTTGAGTGATCTACTAAATTATTTTCTTTTTGATATATCAGATGTTTCATTTAGAACCAAAACAAGACAAAAGTCTATGTTAACAAAACAAAGCCAACAATAGCAAGCACACTAGCTAACACCAAACAAGCTAGTAGCACATTACATCCCATATCAGAGCAGACTCAAAAAAAGCCCGTTAGCAAGAAGCTTGACCAATAGACCCTTCATACAAGCTCACATTTTTAACCTCAAAACTAGACTAATTACAACCACTGCAATTAACCTCACCCAATATAAAATGACACTGGCACACAACAGAGATGAGGCAATCAAGAGTCAAACTTTAAGAATCCCCAGTTGGTGAATAAGACTTTGTGAAGGATTGTTGCTTGTGCAGCCAATGCACTATGCCCCATTATTTCTTTAACATCCCAGCTAATTTTCTTTATAATCTACTCGTTTGTTAAGCAATTTTCTCCTGCTCTAAATCCCTTACCAACACATTTGTCACTGGAACTTGTTTCTTTTAATTTCCCTCATTTTTTTTTTTAATTATGCTGATTATGCATTGGTTTTACATTGGATGCCCATCAGAAAGGTGTTAACTATGTTGATTACTTTACTGGTGGAGCCTTTATGGATAAATCCTATGAATACATGTGTAGGACTATCAGACCAAAAGCTGTGTCTAGACTCTGGAAGGCCACAAACACAATGTCTCTGCAATATGTTTTCATCTAGAACTTCCAATAATAATTACTGGTTTTGAAGATGGGACTGTTTGTATATGGCATTCTACCATAAATTTGCCACCTTTTCCCAATTCAACTATAAGCTTACTATATCCAAAATTCAGCTCAGCAAAGAGCTAAGCTCTAAGCCTCCAACCAATATTTTTGCTTAGCAATTTTTTTTTAAAAAAAAAAAAAAAAAGCCTCCAAAAGAAAGTGTGCCCTAATCTCTAAAGAAATTCAGTTACTTTTATCACATATTTGTCTATTTCCATTCTAGTATCTAAAAGATTAACAATGCTAGCCTAAACCATGTCCAACCACTAATTTTCTATCCTTCCCCAATTCAATAGAAACTTACATATCCAAAATTCAGCTCAACATAGAACTTGTGCTAACCTTTATTAAAAATTCAGTTATGTTTTTTCTCGGTATAAGCTACAGATTTCAGTTATTTTTATCACAAAATTGTCAAGAAGTTTCCATTTTAGTATCAAAAAATTAACAACAGTATCCTAAACCATCCTCCTACTAAATTTTTGTTCTTTCCCAATCAAACAAAACACTTATTTTTGAATATTCAGCTAAACACTAAATTAGATTCACTTTTGTCCTTGAGTTTATCTCTATTGAAGGTACTTTTGTATAATAATAACTGAAGTGGTTGCATGTGATTGGTTGCATTTCTGCGGCTTTATCATTGCTTAAAAATGTGTATGAGTATACATTTACCTATGCTTGAAATGCCTTATCTTGTATTATTCTAGGATCCTGTGATGAGTGTATAAACCTACACTATTTCCACTAATTTGCTGATTGACTGAGTAATCTTTTTTACTCATTAGAAGAGGGCGTAAATACTCTTTTCGTCCCTATATTTTGGGGTCATTTCTATTTTGGTCCTTACATTTCTATTTTACCACTTTTAGTCTCTAATCCAATTAACGCTTGTTATTTTAGTCCTTTTCGTCACTAAACTAACAGAAAAAGCTGATGTGGCAAACGAAGTGCACTGTTGACATAGTAAATGCTGACGTGGCAAATAAAATAATAATAAAAAATTGTTTATTATTTAATAAATGCCAAGTCAGCAAAAAATAATAAATGCCACCTTAGATCCATGTTAGTTTAGAATTTTAAATTTTAATTGATCAATTTAAAAAAAAAAAAACAGAATTAAAAATAAAAAACACATGAATTTAGATCTAACATCCTCTTCATCAAGAACACAGAAGAGCACAACCCAGAAAAAATCATACAAACCCAGAAAATCAAACACAAGAACACAAGAAAATCAAACTTAGAAAAATCATAAATGAATATAGAAATTAAATAAAAATAATATAAATAAAAAAGTCTTTTGCAAGCTCCAAGCTCTCTCTCCGTGAATAATATAGAAATTAGAATCTTTAATTTATCAATTTCTAATCTCCAAGCTCTCCTTCTCTCGGTGAAAATCTCAAGCGCTCTCTCAAGGTGAAGGTGGAGGTGGCTGATGGTGGTTTCGGGTTAAGTTGGATCGGAGGTGACTGAAGGTGGTTTCCGTTGAAGGTGAGCTCTCTCTCTCTCTCTCTCTCTAAATCCATGGTCGAAATCCCAACTCTCTCTCTAAATTCATGGCTGAAAACCCAGCTTTCTCTCTCTCTCTAAACCTTAGCCAAAACCCAACTCTCTTAGACCGAAAACCCGGCCCTCTCTCTCTCTCAACCTTGGCCAAAAACTCAACTCTCTTTCTCTCTCTAAACCCATGGTCAAAAACCCAACTCTCTCTCTCTCTAAATCTGTGGCTATTTGTAGTTTCGGATCTTGGGTTTTGTTCATCGATTTGGGATTTGAGTTTGGTTTCTTAGAAAGCATAAGAAAATCCATGTTAAGTTTTGTGTTTGGGCCTAAAAAATCTGGGTTTGAGTTTTGTCTTTGTGTAATTGTTGAATCTCTTTGAGTTTTGTCTCTACGTAATTGGTGAAAAAAAACTGGGTTGAGTTTTGGGTTTGGGTTCTGAAATTTTGTCTATGTAATTTTGGGTTATGATTTTGTTGATCTGGGTTTCCACCTTGTTCAGATTTGGTTGTAATTGTTGTATTCATGGGTTGCTGTTAGATTCAAAGCCCAACTTTAGATTTGTTTTGTTTCTTTTCCGTGTTTGAGAGAGAGAGATGAAGATGGAGAAACCAACGAATTACCAGATCTAAATTCAAGTTTTATTTATTTATTAATTTGGTTTATGTATATATGTGGATTGATTTTGTTTTGTACAATATTCATTTATGATTTTTCTAAGTTTGATTTTCTTGTGTTCTTTGTGTTTGATTTTCTGGGTTTGTATGATTTTTTTTGGGTTGTGCTCTTTTGTGTTCTTGATGAAAAGGATGTTAGATCTAAATTCATATGTTTTTTATTTTTTTTAAAATTGATCAATTAAAATTTAAAATTCTAAACTAACATGGATCTGAGGTGGCATTTATTATTATTTTTATGCTGACTTGGCATTTATTAAATAATAAATAATTTTTTTATTATTTTATTCGCTACGTTAGCATTTACTGTGTCAACAGTGCACTTCATTTGCCACGTCATGTTTTTCAGTTAGTTGAGTGATGGAAAGGATTACAATAACAAGCGTTAATTGGATTAGGGACTAAAAGTGATAAAATAGAAATGTAGGGACCAAAATAGAAATGACCCCAAAATATAGGAACGAAAAGAGCATTTACGCCTTAGAAGAGAATCAGCAAAAGTAAAAAACCTAAACACACACACACATACACATCAAATGTTACACACACAGCAACTTGCCCAACCGATATTTTAGCCTGTGGTTGTGGTCACAAAAGTTATAAAATTTTAAAATTAAAAAAAGAAAAAATCTCTCTATTCAGAATCAAATTTCACACAAAACAATTTTCTGGTTATGATGAATGATGATTATTATCAAACATAAAATGGAAACTATATTCCAAAAATGAGAAACAATTAATAGCCTAGAAAAGAGAGGGATCTCCAAATTTATAATAAGAACCGATATTGGTATATGGTATATACTAACTTAGCTTTTGGTTTTTGGGTGGACATTGCACAAACCTATATATATATATATATATAAATTTTCTTTTGGCCATGTAGTTGACACCGAATTGTGTCATTCAGAAATTTGTTAGCTACTTATATATATATAGGTGCAAACCAGGGGTACTGTACCAAGTTCCAACATTGCCCACATGGAGACCCCACTAAAGATATTATCAATAGTTTCTATCTTTACATGATGTCATATTCATATGTTTCTTTTATAGCTCCTATAGAATCTGGATTTTTTTTTAATGACCTTGCTATTGGTTCATTATCATTGATGTGAGTTAAATATCTATACAAAATAAAATCTTATCACCCATTGGCCAATTGCTATGTGAAAACAACATTTTTAAAATGATATATTTGCAAAATTTTAACCCATAACCATCCATGAGTTACTGATTAAAAGCCCATACCTTGTATAGAAACTTTCACGATTGCTTGGTCTGATGCTTGATCCGCATCTTGTGTAGAAGTTCCATTTGATGTTACACTCTTCGCACGCGTGCGCAAATTTGCCTTTCGCTTTGCCATTTCAACTGTCAAAGATTGAAATAAACAACTGTATAAGCACAATAAGAAGTAATGGTACAAGGCAGATTGCAACGGTGAAAAAAGAATTTACTGCTGCAATATTGCAAGGTGAAGCTTAGAATCATACACAATCTGATTTCAATTCTTATTACATACTAGCTTTAATTAGACCTTTCATCATACTTGCCTCATATATCATTTTAAGACAATCTCCATCATGCTACCAAGATATATCTTTCAACTCCAAATGCAAAAGTATGTTAAAATTTCTTTATGCCAATCAATTGAACTACTCTGTATATGACATAATGAACTTAACAACTAACAGATTCTTATCCTATTTGATATACCATTTTCCAAAGAAGCATTGCTAGACAAAAATGTGTTCACCCTAAAGAGGTTGAAGTCAGAATATTTGAAGCTGCAAAACTGGGTGATCATAGCAGTAGTGCACATATCATGGAACAATGGCATGTATCCCAAAAGAGAAAGTCTACACCATTATCACGGATCACACATTCAAAGTAATACTAAAAAGAAAAGGCAAAATTAAGCAAAGCAAATGGCCAAAATAGCAGTCACAGTTTACTACATAGACTACTAAGAAATAACATTGTCATAGGGTAATGCAGAAACAAGAAAGTTAATAATTTCAAGATACTAATATTAAGAAGAATTATTGGCATTTGTCCTGGTGAGAGTCTAAGAATTTCTTTGCCAAAAGACAACTAGAATAGACTTGGTCACTAGAAACCTTTACCAACCATAAGGAGAGTTAACATTAACAATTGACATAGTAAGCTACAATTATTAATAAATAAATAAAAAAAAGCTACTCCTTTCTAGATTATAGGTGCTATGCATATGGGTGGGGTATCAACAGAAATTGTAGAGAGCCAAAAAGTGCAGCAACCAAAGACACATGCAATAAAGGATAGTTCACCTTAATCTCCAAACCAAACAATGCAGCAACCAAAGACACATGCAATTAAGAAGAAGAAACTATCTTATTTTAAAAAAACATAATTGGGTCTGTTCATGAACATAGTAAACATATATTTTTGGCCTTGTATAAGTAATGTTTTATACTACTAACTCTTTAGGATTGTTCAAATGATGACCTTTATTTTTGCTAAAGGAAGGCATATCCCAACTGGCTTGGTCTAGTCCTTCCTCACTTGGCCTAAGCCTTAACTAGACTCATCATCACTAGATGCATCATCATTGGAGTCATCATCGTTAGACTCATCATCATATGACTCATAAACATCATCACTAAGCTCTTCATCATCGATAAAGTCTTCTTCAAGCAATTCATCCTCACTAATCAATGGTGTATCATGAATGGTTCCTTCTTCATTAACTCGAGCCCAAGCATGATTGTCATTTGCATCATCACATGCATCATTAGTGGTTATATTATAAGGGACATTCTCAAAATAGGTATCCATTTCATCATCATCATATGAAGTATTAATACCAACATCAAACACCTCTCTAGGTTTGGTTTTGATGACCACCACCCAATCTTTGTCTCACATCTTCCAGATAAAAAACTTGTGAAGTTTGAGATGCTAATACATAAGGTTTGTCAATCAATCGATCACCTGTGTGTATCAATCTTGAAAAATTGATAAGGAGAAATCCAAACTCATCTTTTTTGCATCCTTTCCCACTAATAATGTCAATCCAATGACATTTGAATAGTACATATCAATACTTGTTAGAGTAGTTCAACTCAATAATATTAATTAGTACACCATAATAAATAGCACCCCTTTTAGTAACAACACAAACTCCACTGTTTTGAGTTTTCCTAGATGCCTTAGAATTTTTGGTGTGAAATTTCAAACCATTTATAACATAATGCTTGAAGTGTTTTGCTTCATTATCTGGATATCGAGCCATCTAACTTTATCAGATAGTTTGTTTTTCTCAGATGCATCCATTGACATTACCTATTATAGACAAAAACTTTTATTATAAGTATGCTATCTAATGTTTTACAACCCAAAATAGTTTTATATATATGCTTTACTTACATAGTCCCTAAACCAATTGTAGAATTTCTCCATGTGTTGTTTTTCAATAACATCATTAGATATATGAAAAGAGAAATCGACCTTGATCTCTACTATGTGTACACTGTGTAGAAAAACGTGTTAGGGTTAAGCTAGAGTATTGTACTAGAATGTCATGGAAGGGTACGCAAGGACATATTACTTACTCGCAGAATGGGGTGACTTCTTCACAATTGAAGAACATATAACGATGTGCTTGGATCCATGAATTTGAATCTAGGGTAATGGTCACCACTGCACCCATGGATTCCTCGACATTCCTTACAGGTTGGTTGAATGCAATTTCAACAAATTTAAAATAACGTGAGCAGAATGTTAAGCATTCTTCCACTATATACCCTTCTGCAATGGAGCTTTCTGGCCAAGTTTTATTATGCATGTAAGACTTAAGTCTTGACAAGTACTTATTGGAAAACCCAAGATCAGTAATGGGAAATTGCTAAGTTAAACAATACTAAATAGATGAAGTTACTATAAATGTTATCTCTCTATGGGATACATCCAATGATAATGAACTGGACCAACCACTTTGGCTTCACTAGCCAAATGCATAACTAGATGTACCATCACTGTAAAAAAAGGAGGAAATATCCTTTCCAACTCACATAACGTCATTGCAATTCTCTTCTCAAGAGCCCTAAGTTCCTCCACAATTAGTACTTTGGAACATATATCCCTAAAGAAACAAGATAAGTCAATCAAGGATCTACTTACTTTAGTTGGCAAAGATCCATGTATTGCTATTGGGAAAAGCTGCTGCATTAAGATGTCATTATCATGGCTCTTCATCCTCCTAATCTTACGCTCTTTGAGTTTAACACAATGTGAGATGTTTGAAAAATAACCATCTAGCACTCTTACATCCTTCAAAACTTGCAAAATACCATCCATTTCATTTGCATTCATATGGAAGCAAACATGTGGCATATGTGTCTGATCATTCCCAACCTTTTCCAAGTGAAGTTTGCTTTTTATACCCATATCTTTTAAGTCTTGGCGTGCCTTCAAGTTATCCTTTGTTTTGTCATCCAAGTTCAACAATGTGCCAATTATATTATCAACTACATTTTTTTCAATATGCATCACGTCAAGATTGTGATGCAAGACATGCTCCTCCTAATAAGGCAAAGAGAAAAATATACTTCTCTTCTTCCACACAGTTAAGTCTTCCTCCTCTCTTTTTCTTTTATTGGTCAAATTAACTTTTTTCTTTCCAAACACATGATCGACTATAGCATCTGTTTGTAACATGATTTCCCCTCTGGATACTGTGATAGGAGCTAATCTCATATTAACATTCCCATTAAATGATTTTTTTTTTGCTTACAAAATTTATGATCACTACCCAAGAATCGCCTATGTCCAATTTAACTAAATTTTCTTCCATATCTTAATCAATGAGACTGACTATCATAGTTACAAGGAGGACATGAAAGAGCATCTTTCGTACTCCAATCTGAGATATCACCATAGGCAGGAAAATCATTAATGGTCCACAATAATGCAGCATGCATTTGGAATGAATTTTTTGGAAGACACATCAAATGTTTCTACTCCAACATCCCATAACTCCTTTAGTTCTTCTACTAGGGGTTGTAAGTACACATCTATATCATTCCCGGGAGAGGTTGGATCGGGAATCAATAATGATAGCATGAAATAAGACCTTTTCATGCACATCCATGGAGGGAGATTGTATGGGATCAAAATGACAGGCCACGTACTATGAGTAGTACTCATATTTCTATACGGGTTGAAACCATCAACTACTAATCCAAGCCTCACATTACGAGGGTTGGATGAGAACTTTATGTATTTAGAGTCAAATGATTTCCAAGCTTCAAAATTAGCAGGATGCCTCATTAACCCATCATTCACATGACCATTGACATGCCACGTCATATGGCTGATTTTCAGGAGACATAAATAATTGTTTCAATCTTGCCTTTAAGGGGAACCATCGTAGAATCTTTGCAGCTTTCTTTTTTCCTTTCTTAGAGGAAGCATTAGTACTTTGTTGACCTTTAGACTCATTACTTTCCTATCTTAGGTTACAATTTGGACAAGCTTCAAGGTTGATATTCTCCTTCCAATATAAAACACAATCCTTAGGACAAGCATGAATCTTCTCATAGCTCAAGCCTAGATCCTTAATAATTTTCTTTGCCTCATAACAATCTTTTGGCAACTTAGCATTTGAAGGAAGGAAATCAAGCAAAAATTACAGCAACATGGTAAATGATTTGTTAGTCCAACCATTAAGACATTTAATGTGGTACAAATGCATAATGGCTAATAATTTGCTAAAATGCTTACAACCTTCATAACAAGGTCGATTAGCATTTTCAAGCAATTTCATGAACTGAAGGGTATCTTCATTAGGACATTCTACAGGACCTTTTGTGGGTTGTTGCACACTAGGGATTTCTTCCATTGTCCTAGATGCCATATCATGTATGGGGAACATGTCATGCAACATGTCACGAAAATCGGCATATTCTATCGGGTTTTCTTGGACATGACTATTAGGAATTTCAGTAGAAATCTTTGCAGATGATGATTCCCCGTTAAAAACCCAAGGGTCATAACCCCTACAAATCTCATTTGACACTAAGTGAGCCTGTACAACATCTGTAGGCCACGAATTTGTATGCACGCATTTTTTATACGGACATGAAATCGTTCCATTTGGGTGTGCATGTTTAGATTCAAAATTCAGAAATTGTTGGACTCCATCTAAATATGCTCGTGACCTTCTATTGGTAATTTTCATCCAAATCTTATCCATTGCTATGAAATGGTTTACAATAAACACCTATCATGTGATTTCATGAATGCACAAAACAAGAGTTAACAAATTATCTTTACTCTAACAAAACAAACCTATGTTCCTAAGAAAACAATGAATTTAAATGCATAGAGAAGTTATCAATACATTTGGTAACTATAAAATCATAAATATCCCATTTCATTTTCGTGTTCCACATGTGTGAGAAAGATAGAAAGCAACCCCTAAAATGAATTAATCAAATAAAAGCAACTTAACAAGAATCAAAGTGCATGACAAAAACAAAGTGCATGACTATATACAAAAATCATAAGCTTATACAACAGAATCAACATAAGATAGATCCCAAGACAACATAATAAGCAAAAGTAGAAAAATTTGCATGTGACTGGCAGCACTAAGATAGATAAGTTACAATACATACAGACAAACAATATACATTGGTCTACATTTAATACAAGCATCATTGCTTATAATTGCACAATGTAATAGATAGCAAGCATCATCAGTTATTTTACCTAAAAATAGCAAAACTAATTAATCACATACCTCACTTCTCTTCATGCTAAACCATTATCAAAATAAAGACAATCTTTCTCTCTATCCAAACAAATGTTTAATTCTTGTAAACCAAGCATTTCAAGATACAAATGTTTTGACTTAACAGCATGGTCATTGATAACAAGTTCTCTTATTAAATCATTGTTATTTTTTTTAGTAAACTATGTAGTAACCGATTATTCCAGTCTCAGTAGTCCACCTGCTCAAACATTGAGAGGCACAAGGGACTGCACTAACTACAATTAGTTCTATAATTTTCTTTTGCCCACACTTTGGTCCTTTAGCAATATTACTTCAATCCACAAGTCTATTCAACCGCACTCTTATTCGATACCACCTATCTTATCAAGTCAATCAGACCCCAATTAAGAGTCCTAACAAGAACATCATCCAAGTTACAATCCTTGTTTACAGTTTTATCATTCTTATTGATGTGGTCTTCTTAAGTTTTTTTTTTTTTTTTTTTTTTTTTTTTTTTTTTTTTTTTTGGGAAGCTTCTTAAGTTCTTTAGCTCATTCTAAAATATAAATTGCCAAACACATCAGTATCCATTCTTCCTAGTCAAACCAGTAGACCAATCACAACTCAATCAGCATATTAAGTTTACCCAACAATATACATTCGCCCAACAATTTATAAGATTCATTACTAACAAAAACAAGCCTATTCCATTTAGGTTTTTCACTGTACAGTCTCTAATATTAATATTCCCAAGAAAGTTTTCATCCTAACAAAAACAATCAAGCCACAAAAAGTAACACACAGCAATAATGCTATATCGAAATTAGACCAAAGAAAAAATACATACAGAGAAATAAGTAAAACACAATTTCATAGAGTACCTTTCCCTTAGTTCAACTTTGAAATCAGCTCCTCCAAATCCAGAATCTACAAAATTTCATACATGCATGAACTTAAAAGAAATTAAGAATAGAACATATTTGAAATTTAAAAAAAAAAAAAAAATCGAAAAATGGGTATTGACGATACCTTAGTGAAGAACACGAGAATGTTCAACTTTGAAATCGGCTCCTCCAAATCTAGAATCTACAAAATTTCATACATGCATGAACTTAAAAAAATTAAAAACAAAATGTATTTGAAATTAAAAAAAAAAAAAATCGAAAAATGGGTATCGACAATACCTTAGTGAAGAACACGAGAATGTTCAACTTTGAAATTGGCTCCTCCAAATCCAGAATCTACAAAATTTCATACATGCATGAACTTAAAAAAATTAAGAACAAAACATATTTGAAATTAAAAAAAAAAAATGAATAATGGGTATTGGCAATACCTTAGTGAAGAACATGAGAATGGAAGAATGGAAGAACATGAGAATGGAAGAAAAATGGGTATTGGCGATATGACTAGGAAGAATGTGTATCGGCAATGAGCTGTGTATCGGCTGACGAGTGGGTCTTCGTGAAATACAGGTGGGTTTGGAAATGAAGAGACAACAAAAGAGATTTTGAGGTCTGAGGGAAAACACAAAGGCACAAAAATGAAAAGACAAATGTCGCTTAAAGGATAGAAAAAAAAGGGAAAAAATTAGACTGCATTCAGGCAGTTAAAGGGGTCTATTGCGGCAGTCCACACCGCCACTATAACTAAGAAGCTATGCCGCAAAAAGTGGCTATTGCAGCGATTTTATGTACTGCCGCTGCAGTATATTGCAAAATGATATATCTATTGTAGCAGTTTGATGGAGCTCTACTATAACTACGTCCAATGTCACTAAAAAATATATATTGTGGCGGTCCAAATGAATGCCGCAATATATCTCATTTATAGGGGCGGTTTGAAAAAGCGCCGCAATATGTGGCTTATAGCAGCATTTTTCGAAACCGCCGCAACAACTAGTTTTTGACCGAATAGTAAATGTGATTAGCATTAAAATCTTTTATGTGTTTAAAATTCATGGAATTCATTTATGCAGTATATACATTACAATTTATAATATCTCTTAGCTTGAAGAAAACTACAAAACTTATTATTATTAGATAGTATTCAAATTCTATAAATTATAATAAAAGTGACTGCGTACCACTTTATGTCATCGTCAATTTAATTCTTGCATCTTCAATTTGTTGGACTTTATGCTTTTTGTACGTTTTTAGACCCCTTAAAAAATAAGTTGTTTAATCTAATTATTTAGCCAAGTGATTACTTAGATAAATTATTAAGATTTAGGTTAACACAAGTAAATCATATCATGTAAATAATGTGGAAATATAAAGAACACAATGATATGATAACCCAGGAAAGCCAAATCGGTAAAAAACCTGGGGAGGATTTAACCTACCTATCCTCAAGGTAAAACAAATCCACTATGAAATAATTGAAGTTTTACAATTAATAGCGACTTAGATCACTAACATCCTATTGCTACTTTGTGTAGAAAACTTACTACCACGACCACGTGATAGCTTCGAGTCCATGGACTACTTCTTTCCTTGATCCATAGCAACCACAAGTACTCCCACTTGTCTTTTCTTTAAGCTCTTGAAATAGTAACTGAAGTGATCACCAAGCTCTTGACATCAATCTTGATCTTGATAACCCTAAGTGTGTATGAAGGTAAACATCTCTAGATATTACAAGAGATTCACACACACAGCATATCAACAACCTCTAAAACGTGGCTAGAGTTTTTCTTTTTATATTTGAAGCAAAACATAAAACCCTACACGTCATATGGGCTTGGGTTAAGTTGGAAAATTCTGTAGAAAAACAATCTGCACGAGTTTCGATCGATCAAGTCTAATTTTTGATCGATTGAGCCTTGCAGAAATTAAATAGTAATTTCCTGCAATTACTCGATTCCAACTTTACATATAACCACACTTTGAGCAGCCTAAATCTAGACTAAATGTTTTGATCATGGTTTGCCAACATTACACATTGAAGTTCTAATACATTTAGATCCTAAAGTCTTAGAACCTAACACTTTTGACCAAAAAAAAAAGCTTTCTACTAAAATTTATTGTTAAATATTACCAAGATTTAGCTAAATCACTAAAATCAATGGCAAAGTCAGGATTTTTTTTTTTTTTTTTTTTTTTTTTTCTCAGGAAGATGATGCTAAGGGTCTGTTTGGATAGAACTTATTTTGCTGAAACTAAAAACACTGTAGCAAAATAATTTTTAAATGTGTGAATAGTATTGTGGGACCCATTTTTAATGAAAAATTGGCTGAAAAGTGTAATTTGTGGAACTCGTGAACAGTGCACAAATGCACTGTTCACTGCTAACTTAGTCAAAAGGTGCGGCTGAAGCAAAAAAAAAAAAAAAAAAAAAAAAAAAAAAAAAAAAAAAAACTGAAAACGCAAAACGCAGCAGGAAACGTGGATCCAAACCGCACCTAAATATAATAAAATTCTTAAGTACAAAAATAACGATTAAAAAAATGCCTTTCATAAATTAACTTTAACACAAATAAGTTGTGCTCTCTACATTCTTGTATTGTACTAAAATAGGTTTTAAATTACTTTACAGAAATACAGCTATAGGAATATCTTAAAACATAAACAACAAAAGTAGAAACTATACACATCTTTATTAGTAAAGTAGTTCTTCGTTTTGTTTGTTTTGGCAATAATATTTTCTAGAAAATAAGTTATTTTAAAAAAATATTTTCTATAAAACTATCTCATTTTCTTATGTTTGGTAGCAAACCTTAAATGAGTTGAAAAATAATTTTCTAATTTCCCTTTTTAAGCTTATTGTGTGATAGAGTTGTCTTCCCAAAAAAAAAAAAAAAATAGTGGAAAACAATATCTAAAAATAAGTCATTTTTTCTCTGTTGACTAAAAATAGTTTTCCGTCAACTAACTTTTTCTTATACTACCAAACAATAGAAAATACGGAAAATCTATTTTTACATAAGGTTTTTCATTAAAACAAACAGAGCTGTAGTAGCATTCATAGGTTAGAGAAAGAGATACCATGGCCTCTCCTATCTCTGTTGGTGGCTAAAATAGACCATTTTAACAAAATATTGTTCATATTAGAAATATAAGAAATAGATTGGCAATCATATGAAGATCCAAGAGTTTTTTTTTTTTTTTTTTGGGGGAGGGGGGGGGGGGGGGTGGGTCCAAACTTTTGAATATGAAGATTTAAATACTAAATACGAGATCCTAGTAAACGAATCTTCAACAAAATAAAGACATCCTACTAAAAGTCTTGTGGTTATAACACTATTCATACGCCTTAATTAGGAGAAACTGAATTCAGATCTCTCTTTCCTTTGTTGCAAGAAAACAAAAATCGAGTAAACAAATCCTAAAATAAGTGAAGGATGGAAAGTGTGATTATAGTTTGATACGGTCAGCCCCCAAACGTGATTAGGGGAAGAAATTAATCACACCAAGGTTGAGCACTGGAGCCCGGCAGCTATCTAGTTCCAAAAATATGATTAGTACGGCCCACTAAATGGCCCCTAGACCACTTGGTGCACATGGATTGGGCAACTAGGTTAGTTTAATGGTTAAAACTCTTACTTTAAAATCGTCTCCACAGTGCACTACACGCTAAATTCAACGAGCCATAAGTCAAATTCTTATCATAATTAATATGGAGACTTACTATAGTCATACTCAAGTAGGGAAGCTACACGGGTCACTTCTCTCTACATTTTTTTTTTAACAAATAAAATATATATGGGGACCTGCTCATATATACTATTGCAAAAACAACTTTTTTGTCACACTTTTATGTTTCACCAATTACAATTTATCATGTGTTTATTTGATTTTATTTATAAAATAACTAAAATTAAAAATAATCAAACACTATTCAAAAAAAAAAAAAAAAAACCAAACACGACATACTTTGACTGGTAAAGTATATAATAAAATACAAAAAATGGAACAAGATGATTTGTGTTCGTCTGTTGCTTGCCAACTTTTGTAGTAAACATACATAGAAGTAGACAATGAGTTACTATTTGTGTGAAACTCATTTGTAGTCCAAATTGATGTCTAAAATATGTCAATAGGAGTATAAAATTCTTCATTTGGCTTGTAGAGGTTGTGACTAGCACGTACCGAAATAATACTGTGTTAAAATCATAAATGCAATCTTGGTTTCATCATTTACAATAGTGGAGGGTGAGGCATGGCTTCATCGTCGATCATAGCATGAAAACAACCTTTGAATCTGCGAATTTTTCAAACTTATTGCTAACCCGCCTTGCAAATTGAAATGACAGTGTACTATAATGATTGAATATATTATTAGGTTCTAAAGACTTAGGAACTAATGTATTTAGAACTCTAATGTGTATTGTTGGCAAACCATGATCAAAACAGGTTGTTTAGTCTTGTTTAGACTTGCTCAAAGTTGTGTCTTTTATGTAAAGTTGGATTCAAGCAGATGCAAAATGAATAGTGCATTTTGGCCTATTTCAATCGATCAAAATTCGGGCAGAATGCGTTTTTTTGCAGAGTTCCAACTCAGCTCTAGTTCATTAAAACGTTTAGGGTTTTATGTTTTTATCCTATGTATATAAGGCAAACACTAGCCACGTTTTAGATGTTGCTCATATTGCTGTTTGTGTAAATCTTTTGTGAGATTTGTGAGGAGTTTTCCTTTACACAAGCTTAGGATTATCAAGAAGGAGATTCGTTCAAGAACTTGATGATCATTCAGTTGCTGCCATAGAAGCTTAAAGAAACACAAGCGGGTGTGCTTGTACTTGCTGGAGAATTCAAGAAAGAAGGAGTCCATGGTCTCGGAGCTTGCACATGGTCATGTCAGTAAGTTTTTACTGGTGAGTAGCAATAGGATGTTAGTAGTTTAAGTCCTATTGTAAAACTTCAATTCTTTCATAGTGGATTCAGGTTTACCTTGAGGATAGCTAGATTAAATCCTCTCCAGATTTTTACCGGTTTGGTTTCCTAGGTCATCATATCATTGTGTTATTTATATTTCCGCTGCTATGCATGATATGATTGTTTGATTCTGATAACCTAGATCTGGAATTTGGACTAAGTAATAACTTGGCTAATTAACTAGGTTAATCTAATTGTGTTTTAAGGGATCTAAAAACATACATATATGATTGACAGGAATTATCTTATAAAACTAAAAATAATTACTTGAATTAATTCAAAAGCAACCTTACAACTTACACCAAATCAAGAATATCGAATGAACAAATAGCTCTTTACAGAAATTAATGAAAAGAATCATTACCAACGGCAATAGCCTTCAAATATTGGTGATGGTTCGCCTTTATTAGTCACACACATTAACAAATTCATCTATAGGTATAAGTATAATGAAACACATTAATATTCTAGTATAGCTAGCTTGCTGCACAACTAGTTGATCCTGATTGGTTTGAAGTTGGTTTTTCATCTTTAACTTTAAGCATAGCTGCACATCCCATATACGCATACATTCCCTTTCTCGCACTTGTTGCCACAACTTCCACAATACTTTTTGTTGGACCTGGGGTTTACACACTCACCTTTGCAACAAATCTCTGAGTACTTACATTTCTTCCCACACTTCCCACAATTGAGCCTGTCTGTTAACACATTCACACATTTCTTCTTACAACAATCTCGCCCCGGGCTGCCTTTGGCATGACAAACTCTAGGGTACTTGTCACATGTCATGACAACTCGGGCATTTTTCTGAGCTAGAAACCGGCTAGTCCGTCGGAGAGAAATTGCTTCTTGAGTTTCATCATCCTCGTTAAGGAATTGTTCATTGTTAGATGTTGTGGCGGAAAGAGTAATGAACAAAGCCATGAGATTGACCAGGACAAAGAATAGCATTAGGGAATTCATGTTTTTGGGTGTGTGTTTGTGTAAGAAAGAGAGATAGAGAGATTATATGGATGGAAGTGGGAATGAACTAAATGAAGAATAAAGGGTAAAAGGTCTGAATGCTTAGGATGGAAAGAATGGAGGGAGGAATAGAAGTATTTATAGAGAAGATTGGAGACGAAAAGATAACGTGTTTGGTTGAAAAAGAATTAAATTGCATATATTCTAACGCTCCTTAGTCCTTACTATTAGTGGAGTGGTCTAATTCAACGGCCTATCAGAGTCAAGTAAACGAAGGTTAGGCTTCGAAAGAAATATTAAACTCCAATTTCGGCTGAAAATGGAGAAAGAATAACTCAGAAGATCCAGCTCGGTATTCTTGCTAATGAGCCCCAAAGGAACACCCAGCTTGCTTAAGGACGCTGTGGATATACAATTGGTTTATAGATATATTTTAAGGCACTTTGAGATAGTTTTGCATGCAATTCATTTGGCCCCCATTCGGTAGTGGAGTATTTGGTCAAATAAGTTGTACACCTTGTACCTTATATTCTTTCATTAAAAAAATTTCTAACGTTTTAAGTCAATAAATAAAAAACAAAAAGTTAGGTGGGTTAGGCTATTTCCTTCCCCTTTTCAAGCAAATCTTTGGGCTTACTCGTTAACAAAATTTGAATATTAATCCAAATTACAGTAACAAAAAGGAGGAATATTTAAATATATAAAACGAGAAGGATGCATAATTGATTTGTTTTGCTTTATAGAATAAGAAATCCACATGTCTTACAAGATGATAGTCTTGAAAAAATATGCATTTGTGAAAAAAAAAAAAAAAAAAAAAAATTCTCATGTGAGTCACTGAGTGGTTTGCGTAATTGAGTTAGTTTGATAATATCTAGTATAACTTTTGTGAGTGTTACATAACTTGATAATGTGTTAACTTTACAAAATATGAAACTCACATCGGCATAGCATAATAGACTTGAAAAAAGATGATTAAATTGAGTTAGGATCAAATTATACTTACTAGTATATATAACTTTTGTCGATATAAATTTTTTTTTTTTTGAAGAACTAAGTTGTTTGTTTTTGAGTAAGGATTGCGATTGTCTCTGTCTCTAAGCAAGTGTGGGTTCCTTCCGTCTTCTCTTAGGCAGTAGAAGTGTTTGTCCTTTACGTGAGTAAGGAGTGTTTTCCTGTTTTTCTTCTTGTAGTCTCCTATGCTGTTGTCTTCGGCATCTCTTTGTTTCTCTTGGGACACCATTGGTGCTTCTCGAGTTTAGGGGGATTTTTTTTTTTTTTTTTTTAATTTTTTTCTGGGGTCTTGGGAAACAGTCTACTCTCTTTTTTCTTTTACCTCATTTTTCCTCCACACTTTTTTGGCTATTCTTTGTTAGGGGTGCATCTTTTCTCATCATGGAAGACCTAGCAGCCCCTGAGATAAACTTTTTCTATCTGAAAAAGAACAAACGGGCTACACCTTGTGGATTGATCATTGTACAGGAGAGTACATGTTGGCTACCAAGTTTCTAACCCCACGTTTTTTGATAATGGATGCGGTGGCTAAAATGTTCAAACAGCTGTGGAGGTCCACCAACGGTTTTAATATTAGGCGCCTTGGAGATCACAAAGTCCTATTTGTTTTTGATAACCTATCTGATGTGGATCACATCATCAAAAATCAGCCTTGGAGTTTCGACAAATACATAGTAGTTATTCAAAGGTATGATGGCAAATCCCTTACACATGAATTAATTTTTAACAAGGCTACATTTTGGGTGCAGGTTCATGACATACCCTTCAGGTACATGACGAAGCAAATGGCTGAGTGTTTATGTGACATTATTGGAGAGGTGCAAAAATCATTAGGGGCAGTGGATGATGAAGGGGGTCACTTCATGAGGGTTCAAGTAACTCTTGATTTAACTCTGCCTTTGTGCCAGGGAAGTGTTATCACTCTCGAAGGAGGAGGTAAGTCTTGGGTCTCCTTCAAGTATAAGCTGATAGGCCACAAACTGAATAATCCCTTATGATAGAAATTAATTAATTAATTAGTCAAGTTATTAATTAATTAATTAATTTATCATGCAAACGCGTGGTAGCACAAACAAATCACCAATAAACTAATAATGCAGCGAAAAATAAATAACATGGTGATTTGTTTACGAATGGGGAAAATCTAACAGCAAAAACCTCATCGAATGATTTTCAAGTTACCACTCTCGAAACTCTACTATTATCACAACAAGCGATTACAAGTAAATGAATCCCAAGTACCTTACCAACCTACAGTTGAATACTTATCCCAATATCCAATTGGACTTTTTTTGTAGTGATAGTTCCCCTTTCAGATGCACGACTCTCAAGTACGTGACTAATCAATTGCGCAGATCCCAGTACGCGACTTCAATCACCAACTAAGAAGGTTGTTGGTTGCAAAGTTCTTCAGTTCATCAACACGATGAAGATCAAGAAAATGCTTGGTCACAAAACCTTATGGTGCACATACACAACAATTTCTTTAAGAGAAACGAGATGAACTAGGGCAAGAATTTCGTCTCCAGTCACAATTTGCTTGAAAAGAGTTTGCTCAAAGTTTGTGTAACTTGTGAACACTTTGACGACCTTTAAAACAATCCTTTTCTATGTTAAGGGTTAGGAGAAAAGAAAGCCCAAAGACAAATTCACAGATCCCAAGAAAAATCAGATTTGAATTCTGAAAATCTTAAACCTCGACAGATAGGAAGTGTTGAGCAACTATTGAGCATGTGTCAAGCATAACGAATGTTGAACAGCTTTCTTAATCTCGATAGATACAGCTGTCGAGCTTTAATGAATTTGCACTATCAACTTGTTTTCTTGGATAGACTTGAAGGCTTCAACACTTGATCTTGAAACATGGTTTCTTGAAGTATTTAAACACATCCTAAATCTACCCAAATACAAGTAAAATGCGTTTTGTCAAAGGATAAGCCAATTACATAAAATTATGACATATGTTCTTAATGTGAAACACATATGTCTTAACATGAGCGTTTACCGAATTTGTGCTACTGGTGTGGTTGTCTAAGTCATGACGACAAAAATTGTGGATTGTGGATCAATAGTAAGGGCACCCTCAAGACTGAGAATCAACAATTTGGGCCAAGTTTATGAGCTGCACCATATAGTTTTGCCGGTAAAGATGTTATTTACATACTCGGCTATTATGAGGATCGGTTTTCGCGACAAAATAAACTACCATGGGAAACAATGGTAGAGGAGGTTGTAAATTCAGGAACACTGATGGAGTAACCTGTTAAGGAAAAGGCGCAATATGGGGGTGATATTAATGTAGAGTCCTTTTCAAATTCAAATTCCCAAGTTGGCATGGAGGGAATTTCACATGAGATAATTCCAAATTCTATTCCTAATATATCTAAGTCAACACTTCATTCAGATTTGGTTACTCCTACATTTTAGGATCAGAGTAATGCTAGGGATATTTTTTTGGAAAAATTAAAGGAGATTGATGCAGAGATATTCATATTTGATTCTCCTAGCCACGCAAGTGTAGGAGGGTCTATTCCATGTAATTATTCAGCCCATGATGCACCATGACCCACCCCTCCCCCCCACTCACGTGCTATTCTTAATCATCCTACATCTGATCAGTTCCAAAATTCCACATTGATAGAGGTCCCAATTCTGGCTAATATTTCTTTGCCTCAATTTGGTACCTGGAAAAGGCTAGCTCGTTCAAGTCTTGGTTCAGAATCCTCTCAGGTCACACACTCTTCTTCCAAACGGCCCTTTTCCTTACTGCAAGATACAAATGAGTTACCTAGCAAACGACGTATGGTTTCTTAATTGGATTTAGGAAGCATTGTTTTATCGGGTGGGACTGATCATCAGCCCTGCCAAGAGCCATGAGTTTCCTAGTTTGGAATTGTCGTGGGCTTGGGAATCCATAGACAATTCGAGAGCTCGGGAATTTAATCCGGGCACAAGATCCTGCGGTCATGTTTTTAGTTGAGACATGGTTGGATGAAGCTAGGCTAAAGTTTCTTTTGAAGAATTTTGTTTTTGATAAGAAATTTGTTGTCTCAAAAATCAATCAGGGGGGGGGGGGGGCGGTTTAGCTCTATTGTGGAAATTTGAATTTGATGTCAAGGTGGTCTCCTCCTCGCTTAATCACATCGATGCAGTGATCAATTCAGGCAAGGTTAACTCTTGGAGATTCACGGGCTTTTATGGGAACCCCGAGACTCATAGGCACCATGAATCCTGAAGTATTCTAAAATATCTAAACCATATTCTTTCCTTACCGTGGTTATGTGCGGGTGATTTCAACGAGATTGTTAAGTCTTATGAAAAGAAAGGTGGCAGAGCAAGACCAGAATCTTAGATGAAGGATTTTTGTGAGGCCTTGGATGAATGTGGGTTTGCAGATTTGGGTTTCACTAGAAAAAAATTTAGCTGGTGTAAGAGGTTGACAGGGGGAGTTATGGTGTGGGAGCGTCTAGATAGGGCAGTAGCTAATACTGAGTGGATTTCTCTTTTCTCGGGGTATTCAGTCACACACCTCAATACGGTCTTCTCGAATCATAAGCATTTAAGCATTCAAATGGAGGGGGTGCCTATCCAAATCCAAAGAATCTTGTCAATTATGGTTTGAACAAGTATGGTTGAATGAAGAATCTTGTCATACCACTGTGGCAGCAGCTTGGGACAATTCCTTCTTCTCATCTAATCCTATGTTTGTGGTTGAGGCCAGCGTGAAACATTGGTAGACAAAATTGAAAGAATGGAGTAAGGCATCCTTTGGAAATATATCTTAGGCATTAACTGAGAAGAAGCATTAGGTTAAGGAAGCAAAAAGGGAAGCGGTGTGTAGTGGTAATGCTAACCATTTGCATGAACTAAAGGTTGAGTTAAGAGAACTTCTCACCAAGGAAGAAAAGCTTTGACAACAATGCTCCAAGCTGCATTAGCTTAAAGAAGGGGACCAAAACACACATTACTTTCATGGTAAAGCTTTTCAGAGGTGTAGGAAAAATGGTATCAAACACCTAAGAAACTCTAGTGAGATGTCATGTGAAAAGGGTGATCATGTTGCACAGTTGTTTATAGAATATTACAGTGAGCACTTCTCAACCTCAAATCTGAGTCAATTGGAGGAAGTTTTGGCCATAATATCTCAGGTAGTACCTGATTCATTAAATGCAGATTTGGTGAAACCTTTCTTGAAGCAAGAAGTAGATGTGGCCTTAAAACAAATGGCGCCTTTGAAAGTGCCGGGGCTGGATGGCATGCCCCCTATTTTCTACCAACATTATTGGGATTCCATCGGTGATGACATGTCTTGTGCAATTCTCTCTTGCCTAAATTCAGGTACTATTCCCGCTTGTCTAAACCATACTTTTATCACCCTTATCCTGAAATTAAAAAACCTGGAAAGAGTTTTTGATTTTAGGCCCATATCTTTGTGCAATATTCTATATAAGCTAATTTCTAAAGTGTTAGCTAACCGTATGAAAAGTCTCTTGCCTTATGTTGTATCAGAATCCCAGAGTGCTTTTCAATCTAACAAAGCCATCTCGGATAACATCTTGGTGGCTTTTGAAACGCTGCACCATATGAAGATAAAAAAAAAGGGGTAAGGAGGGGTATATGACAATGAAACTGGATATGAGTAAGGCTTACAACAGAGTGGAATGAATTTTTTTGGAGAGTTTAATGTGGAAGATGGGTTTTCATGGTAGATGGGTAGAGCTGGTGATGGCAACAATCAAATCCGTCTCATATTCCATTTTAATCAATGGAGTACCTCGAGGATTCATCAAGCGAATAGGGGAGATTTGCCAAGGCGATCCTCTATCTCCCTACCTATTTTTGTTGTGCTTGGAAGGGTTAAATGGACTGCTCAAAAAAGCCGTGGCAGCGGGTGATCTTAGGGGTTTCTCACTTTGTAAGAATGGTTTACAAATTTCTCATCTATTCTTCGCTGATGATAGTTTGATTTTTTTTTTTTTTTTTTTCGTGCAAAGATGGATGATGTGCAAGCAATTCTATCTGCCTTAGCCCAATATGAGAGAGCATCTGGTCAAAAAATAAATGGCACCAAGACAAATCTCTTCTTTGGGAAATCAGTCCTACAGCACCAAAACTGAATTGAAGAATTTCCTCAGTGTATCGGAAATCAAGGAGTATGAAAAGTACCTAGGGCTGCTGGTGATGGTGGGGAGAAAAAAGAAGGAAAGCTTTATTTATATAAAAGAGAGGATTTGGGGGAAACTCCAAGGGTGGAAGGAGAAACTCTTGTCACAAGTCGGAAGGGAGGTGTTATTAAAAGCTATTGTCCAAGCAATCCCCACTTTTGCTATGAGTTGTTTTCAACTCCCTATGAGTCTTTGCCATGAGATTGGGGTTATGATAAAGAATTTCTTTTGGGGCCAATGTGGTGAGAGGCGAAAGATTCATTGGAAAAAATGGGAGTCTTTGTGCTTGCCAAAAATTGAAGGTGGGATGGGTTTTAAAGAGCTTAGAAAATTCAACGATGCCATGTTAGCTAAGCAAGTGTGGCGGTTGGTTCATGACAAGGAATCCCTATTCTACAGGGTTTTTAAGGCTAAGTTCTTCCCATTGGGTGATATTTTTTCAGCTGAAGTAACGCCTGGCGGAGTATCCTTAAGGCACAATACTTAATTGCTGATGGTGCTAGATATAGAGTGGGCAATGGCCAAATAGCCCGGATCTACTAGGATTGTTGGCTGCCAGGGGAGGGGTTAGGCAAGGTCATCCATGCTATTTGTTGATGCGAAGGTAGAAAACCTCATAGATGCTGATTCGGGTTGGTGGAATGTATATCTGTTGGAGAGGTGTTTTCTGCCGTTTGAGGCACACAAAATTAAGTCCATCCCCCTTTGTTTGACATCTCAGGAAGAAACTTTGATTTGGCCAAAATCCAAGGATGGACAGTACTCTGTGAAGCACATATACCAACTGTTGTGTGATATGGAAAGTAGTGGTTCAGCTTTGGGATCAACCAATGAGGTGAACAGAAAAATTTGGTCAGGCCTTTATAGAATGAAAGTGTCGAATAAAGTAAAGACTTTTGCTTGGCGGGCTTGTACTGAGTTATTCCCCTACTTTGGAAAATCTAGCTAGGAGAAAGGTGGTGCTTTCAAACAGCTGCACAAGCTGTAATAAAGAGTCCGAGATTGTGATTCATGCATTCTGGGGCTGTGAGAATGTTAAGGTGGCTTGGGGTACTAACTTTGACGAGTTGCGTAATGCAACAAATCAAGCTTTGTCTTTTGTTGACCTTTTAAGGTTGGTGCTGCAGAATCCTCGAGGAGTTGAAGGCTTTATTATGGTTTGCTAGTTCATTTGGAATTGGCGCTGATAGGCCAAAAATGAATTGACCCCTTGTGATGAATTAATTGTTTAATTAACCAAGTTTATTAATTAATCAAATTAACATGCAAACGCGTGGTAGCACAAACAAATCATCAATAAATTAAAGTATGTAGTGGAAAATAAATCGATACGGTAATTTGTTTATGAATGAGGAAAACTTACATGGCAAAAACCCCACCAGGTGATTTTAAGGACATCACTCCCGAGAATACATTATTATCAAAACAAGCGGTTACAAGTAAAGGAATTCTAGTACTTTATACCAACTTACAGTTGAACCTTTACTCTAATACCTAATTGGACTTGTTCTGTAGTGACAATCTCTCCTTGTAATGCACAGCTCCTAGTACATGACTAACCAATTGTGCAGATCCTAGTACGCGACTTCAATCACCAATTAGAGAAGGTTGTTGGCTGCAAAGTTCTTCAGTTTATCACATGATGAAGATTGAGAAGCTCTTTGGTTACAAAACCCTATGATGTACAAACACAGCAGCTTGTTCACAAGAAAGATGGACTAGGGCAAATTCTGTCTCTGGTCACAATTTGTTTGAACAAACTTTGCCCAACACTTGTGCAACTTGTGTCACCTTTGACGGTCCTTAAAATAATCATTTTATATGTTAAGGGTTGTGAGAAAAGAAAGCCCAAACATACAATCACAGATTGGAGTCAAAATAGAACTGAAACTTTGTTTTTCATAAACCTCGACAGATGCCTATCTGTCGAGCTGCTGTCGAGCCATGGGCTAGAACAGCTCTTCAAGGCTCGATAGATGGCTAGCTGTTGAGCTTTAATGATAGATAGTTTTCAAACTTGAATCTTGGACAGACTTGCATGACTTTAACACTTGAACTTGAAACAAAATTTTTTGAAGCATTAAACACATCCTAGATCTACGCAATTACAAGTAAGGTGTGTTTTGTCAAAGGATTAGCCAATTATATGAAATAGTGACATATGTTCCTAACAAGTGAATCACATATGTCCTAACAGGCGCAATAAAATTAGAACAAATAAGGTAGTCACACGCTTAGAGAAGACCTCTAATCTTGCACAGCATTACCTTGCGAACTTTTAGCAGTAACAGGTGAAGCCTGCAACAAAGAAGTTGCCAAGGAAAGTCATTTGGAAGCCACCAGATGTAGGTCTATAGAAAACAAATTTTGATGGAGCAGTTTTTGAAGACTTGGGAGCAATAGGAATTGGTGCCGTGGTTTGAAACTCCTCCGGTGAAGTCCTGGTAGCCTTGTTTGAGATTATTCCCATGCCCTCATCCATAGTAGCTCTAGAAACAATTGTAGCTAGAAGGGTAACCCTTTTCATCCGTGAGCTTGGTTTTCACGGCTCAATTCTAGAAGGGGATTCAGAAGAATCTATTTTGGCAATAAAGAACCAATGTTTTCAGCATCCGTTGGTGGGTCATTTAGTTAAAGGCATTATGTCTTCAATTAGTACTTTGTAGTACTCATCTTTCTCTCGCACACATTGGCAAGGTAATGTATTAGCACATGCTTTAGCACGACGAGCGAGATTTTCTTTTCCTGTTTTAGTTTGAATGAACTCCATTCCTTCGGATATTCATAGGATTTTTGTATCTGATCTTCCAGTAATAAAATGATTTTTCGGCCTATTATGTCAAACCCGTTTCTCAAAAAAAAAAAAAAAAACTTTTTTCAATATATATAATTTAATAATTTTTTGTTTAATTAGTTGTTAGATTATATTTTCTTTTTAGACCTTCTATATTTGTAAAAAAAATAATAATAATAATAATTATTTCATTCATAAAGTGTTTAACTTTTTAATTCTTTTTAACTTTAAAACTATATACATAAATAATAAGTTTATGAATTGAAAAAGCATTCAACTAACACGATATTTGGCGCAAGTGTTGAATCAAAGAGAATCTTCAATCCCCTGATGGAATTTTGCAAATAACAATGTAATAGAAAAGTTATTAAGTTACGTACAATCGGTATTCTTTGGTACCATTTTTTTTGGCGCCAAAAAGCACAATCCCAATAAAATAGGCTTAACATATTTGGAAAAAAACTGTTACTCATCAAGAAAAATCTAAATCACTCAAGAGTCAAGACCTGGACGAAACCCATGATGAATTTATTGTGAGAGAAGCTGAAAATTACACGGAGAAATGCATTCCCTGTTGGATAAATGCAAGCTCTCAAATCTCAAATATGCCGTTATTGTTAATTCAATCAATATTTAATGAACGAGTACTTTTAAAATCATAAACTAATTCAATTTTTTTCTCAAAAAAAAAAAAAAAAAAAAAATTATATCAAAAGTTAAGATTGACACTATTTGTCATTTTTACATAGATTCAAAATTTATTTTTACCATTCACAATCAGTTATGTGAATAGTTGTGACAAAAGTTGTGAATTAGTTTGTAATTCTAAAATTTTTGTTAATGAATACTGTCATGAACATCCAAATTCATCAGCTTAAGAAAACTATCATTGCCTTTATAAGTTATAACAACAAATCATCAAATCCACCTAGATCCATCAACATACCATGTTTAGCATACAAAGTAAAACTAACCCAATCCTCCAAAAATCTCATACACCTCAATGCCCAGGACATGCTCTAAGAACTAATGTTTTAAGCAAGTTTTCTCCTTTCTCCGGAGAGGTATTTGCAAAATCTTTCAGATTATTATAAAACCAGAGGAGGTCTTTCATTTTCAGACATACTAGAAAGAATGTCACACTTGCATAGTTGCATTGCAATTTGCATCTCTAGTCTTACCTGACCAGTCTCTGAGATTTTTGAATCTCAAATTTTCTTGTTCAAACTTCAAAGGCCACGAGGAAAACAGGTTGCTCTTTTCCAAGTAGACAAAAAACCGTCAGGGAAGCACTTTGACTTAGTTCCTAATATCTTTGACTATTAATTGCAAATATATACTAATACTAGGGAGAAAATGGGTAAATGTCCATTTCAAAAAAAAAAAATAAATAAATAACATTTTGCCCTCTTTTCAAGACTAATTAGGGAAATGCTCATGTTATAACTTGATTGTCCAAAAATCGAGTTTCAAAACGCAACTATAAGGTCCTTAAAATGTTACTATAGGTATGTGGCGATTAAACTTAAAAAAAAAAAAATTTGCATGGAACTCGAGTTCCAAACACCGCTATAGGGTATTAAAATGTCACTATAGGGCTCCAGATTTTTTTTTTTTTTTTTTTTTTAATTTTCAGTTTGTTATAACTCGATTGTCCAAAAATCGAGTTTTAAAATGAAACTCAATTTTTAGAAAATCGAGTTTCAAAACAGGGATATTTTCCTAATTAGTTTGGGAAAGGGGGCAAAATGCTAGATTTTTTTTTTTTTTTTTTTTTTTTTTTTTAAATGGGGCATTTGCCCATTTTGGCCCTAATACTAGTATAATATTGTTTTTTTGATGAATAATACTAGTATAAAAGCAGTCTTGTTAAATTTGGCCAAATAAGAAAAAGAAAAGTAATATGTTAATCACCATGAATACTTCGGTCCGACGGTGACACGATTATTATATAACGTACGTATGGTTTCTCAAAAAAAAAAAAAAGAAAAAAAAAGATGAGTACGTATGTAACTTTATAATTTATATATAAATAACAAAATATGCAAGAAAACTTACACTTCAGTCTTTGGGGGTATGGAAATCATCTTGTCGGGCTCATATTGATCTCATAAAAACAAAAACAAATTTCATGTGAATCTTTCCTTTTTAATTTTTTTAATTTTAATTTTAATTTTTTTTTTATCGCTTGAGTAATGTCATGTCTTTTAATAATTTTATATTTATATGAAATTTATCAAATATATTGTTGGATTACATTTTTTTTATACTTTCCATACTTGCAAAATTTCATGATGATCAAAAATCAAGTGCTCACTCATCTATAAAACATTTAAATTTCAAGTTTTTATAATTTAAAATTATACATAAAATGTGATTTTTTGAATCTAATAATAAATAACATTCAATTCATGTGAAATTTGTCATGTGTTAAAAAAATGAGAACATATCATGACACCCCCCCCCCCCCCCCCGGGCGCCCTTCTACACACAGAGGCATGTGACAAAGTCCCATCAATTATATTGATGACTTGCCTTTTTTTAGATACACATTTCATAAATTTATAAATAGCAATAATAGAAGTTGTGAGTGATGTTAGAAATATCACAAATTTTACTTCATATGTCACACAAACCAAGTGACCAGTTACAAAAAGTAATTCTGAGATCCATTTATTGTATTGTTAAGGAGGTACCAATTACATTCATTATAACATCAATTTTAAAATTTTTTGAAGTAAAGTCAGTAGTTTAGCATTCTTAATAAGTTATACATTCATTTCTAAGAATAGCTACGAAACTAGTTTATCCTAATTTCTTTGAAGTTGGTTTCTTTTTATGCGTAGCTGCACATACCATACACACAGGAAGTCCCTTTCTTGCATTTGTTGTTGCAGTTTTCACAATGTTCCTTGTTGGACTTTGGGTTCATACACTCACCTTTATAGCATATCTTTGAGTACTTGCATTTCTTCCCACACCTCCCACAATTAAGTTTGTCTGCCCTCACATCCACACATTTCTTCTTGCAACAATCTGGCCCTGGGCTGCCCTAAGCATGGCAAACTCTAGGGTACTTGTTACATGTCATCACGACCCAGGAGCACTGAGCAAGAAAGCGACTTGTTCCTCGAAGAAAAATCGGTTCTTGGGTTTCAGAGAATCAAGTATTTTGCTTTGTAGCACTATCTCATCATTGAGAAATGAGTCATTTTCATATGGTGTTGCCCTAGTAATGGCTAAAGCCATGAGCATGACTAGCATAACGAAAGCACTTGGGGACATCATAATTTTGTGTGTGTGTGTAATATAAAGGATACTGGGAGAGATATTTGAAGCATGAAGGAATTAAAAGAGGAGGGAACAGTTTGAATGGATAAAATGTAGCTAGAGATAGGGATTTTTATAGAGAATTGGAAGATCATGATAAGGAAAGTAAAGTTCATAGTTGCATGGGCCATATGGTGTGTTCATTAATTGGTGAGATGGTTTAATTCAATGTTTAAAAATGGATTCAGTAAACGAAGTCAGGCTTCCAAAGAATTTTTAAGCTCCAAATTAGGGGAAAATTGAAAAAGTGACACAAATTACATTTAAGGTGGTAGGCTACTATGTCCTTACTCAGTCCTTACTAGCTATTAATTTCTATGGATCATATAAATAGTTGGTAATAATATCATATTTGATGGGATTTAATTTTAGGCTGTGTTTGATTCAATTGCAATGAAATTTGAGAAAATATTTTACACTCTTGATTGTGTTTAGGTAAACATGAAAATTTGGTCAAATTGAAAATAAATTCAGTTGACCGGAAAATATGGTGACGTGGAGTGTAATATGCTTACCCATAGCTCCACCGTAGCCTCAAGCCTCCTCTCACTAAACCCTTGTCGTCGTTGTCATCATCGCTTACCATTGCTCCACTATGACCCACCCACGAACTAATCAGATCACCCTGACCCACCCACAAACGAACCGATCGAACCACTGTGCCCACCCACCCACTAACAACAACCACCGTAACTAGATTGAACCATCTTTGCTTTGACAAGGCCTTTAGATCTCATCACCAATCTCATCGTCGTTGCTTCTCTCTCTCTCAAGCTCGTCGTCGCTGCTTCTCTCTCTCAATCTCACCGTCGCCGCCTTAACCCTCTATTTTTCTCTCAAATCTCTCTCTATATCACGATCTAGTGTTGGGTTTGTGCCATAGAGATTTTCGTTTTGTTTCTTTGTTTCTTTGGGTTTATATATTGGGATTTTTATTATAATATTTGTTTGGAAGTTGAGAAAAATGTGAGAAATGGTAGAAAATGCATTTTCTAGAGCATTTTCAAGAACACAAACAAACCATAAAAATATTTTCCAAAAGAATTTTTGGAATGTAACCAAACACTAAAAAATATTTCTCTTTTCCAAAAATATTTTCAGTTGAAAATATTTTACACTCTAAAGATATTTTACATTGAACCAAACACAGTATAAGTATTTTAAGCAAATGACAAACTTGGCTGGGCAGATCCAAAAGTAGAATAATGAAAAACCAAAAAGTTTTAAATTTCTATCTTTGCTTTAAAGTTTAAACTAACTTGAAAAGGCCGACAAGTTGTGAATTGTACAACTTTACTCGGATATATCATTAATATATTTTTTAATTACTATACATTGATCACAAATTCACAAATAGTGTCATTTTAACAATTATGAATTAAAATTTGCATGAAATAATTTAGTTTTAAAAAGAGCACTTTAGGAAGAACAGTACGTATATAAGAGAGATTCGGGAAGGCTCTATAAAAGGCTTGTTTAATTCGGAAAGAGCACTTTCTTTTTCCGAGATTAAAAAAACAAAAACAAAAACCCGGTACGGAAGCACATCCATGTAGTCTATGTTTTGAACTTTTATGCTTTTATCATAAAACTATTTGGAAAAGCAGGGTGGACCATATTATTTATTTATTTTTTTTGTTATTAGTATTTTTTAATAGATTTGATAGAAATTTAACTTATAATGCCTAAACTAACTTAGAATCCATTATATTATTGATACCATATATTTAAACTTATAATGTCTACTCCATAATAATGGCTTTTTATTATCAAGTTAAAATATTAATTTATTTTAGTATGACAAGGATTTGGCCTTGGTTCTTATTCGATCCTAAGGGACTTTATTGATTGAACTATTTTAATATTATTATTATATTATGAAGTGTAAACGATAGAAGTATCCTTGATCCTTTATAGGCTTGCAATCTAAATGCCCTTCAACAAGGTGTTTTTTTTTTTTTTTTTTTTTTTTGGGTGGGAGAGGAAATAGCTAATACATTTAGATTTATAATATTTAATTAGGTCATTATAAACTAGACCCAGTTCAAATAAAAAATATTGAAAGAATCACTTTCCATAGAAATGAAGAAATAAAAAAGCCTTAATCACCGCTTAGAAGCAAAACAATCACATGAATATCCATCATACGCTCCATTATATATATTACAAATATTTTATTCCAAATTACATTCACAGTATCTGACTCCATTTTTCTTTTCTTTCTCCTTATAATTTCCCTTTGTATTTTTATTTTTTAAGTTATATATATAGTGAAAGGAGTACTTCCTCCTAAGAGATGGCTATTTTAAATCAATGTGATTAAGAATTTTTATGATTTTGGACTCTTTTGAGCTTTGTGTGCGTGCAAAGATCGTTACAAATTTACTTTTTTGATTTGGAGACAAAATTGTTTTGGAATGATTACAAAATATATGAAAAAATAAAGTATAAAATAAGGCAGAGTTTTATTTAAGGCCAAACTAAAAAAATAAAATAAAATAAAATTACATCCGAACCACACACGTAAATTTAGTTGAATACCTCAAGTTATTTAAAAAAAAGGCTAAAGATGGTACTTATGTTATGTGTGTGTATATATATATATATATGTGATGTATTATATGATTTTTTTGTAAGGAATTAGAAGATGATTATTAAAAAAAAAAAAACAAAAACAAAAACAAGAAGAAGAGAGAGTTTTCAGCCATGAATAAGGATAAGAAATTATTAGATTCACGAGTAGGATTACCCTGCATAAATGGCAATGTTTTATCAATTGAGAAAACTGGGGAGGATCGTTTTAAATAAATGTTCTTCTCATAAACATAATAATTTTTTATTTTTTTGGGATAAGAACTGATACTTGATATCACCTTTGCACATGTAGCGGCAATCACTCAAAGGCGAGCCCCATCCCATCGTTTTTCCATGGATGAGTTTTGGACGAAAAGTCCAAGATGGCAGTTTAGGATGCGGTCAAACGTCTGACCCATTGGTTTAGTTGTTAAATTCAACTCTTGGTTGGGCTTGTCATACTCATTAGTCAATTCACATGCATGGTTACTAAAATGATGCTTTCCTGCTATTTTTTATTTTATTTTTGGTGCTAAAATGATGCTTTCCTGCTGTTGCCTTTGCGGTTTGGGCCTCTTATCAGTTTTTCCTTTAATCAGTCAGTTCAAATTTCCAATGTAAAAATGTATATAGAAATTACATTTTTTTTGTTTGTTTTTTTTTTTGTTGGGGGGGGGGGGGGGGGGGGGGGTTTACATTAAAAAAATTACACAATTTATGAGAATACTACTCGACGTTACATAATTTTTCTTTTTTTGATAGAAGTACTGTGCCCAAATAATCGAAAGTATATCAATCAACTAATAGATAATAGATAGCACAATATTCTCAAATACAAAAATCATGTTTAATTTTGTGTTACAAAAAAAACCACTTACCCACTGTAGGGGTGTGCTTTAGTCCTTTGTGATGGTTTTTAGACCCCTTAAAACAATTGATTTAACTTAGGTAATTAGCCAAGTTGTTACTTAATTCAATTTAACAAATCTAGGTTATCACAATAACAAAGATCATATCATGCAAAGCAGCGGAAAGATAAATAACACAAGATATGATCACCCAGGAAACCAAATCGGTAAAAACCTAGGGAGGATTTGACCTAACTATCCTCAAGGTAAACTTGAATCCACTATCTTGAAAAAATCGAAGTTCATACAATAAGACTTACAAGCCTCCACGCTCGACTTCTTATTGCTACCAACCAGTAGAACTTATTAACACAACCACGTGCAAACTCCGAATCCACGAACTCCTTCTTTCTTGGATTCACCACCAGATACAAGCACACTCGCTTGTGTTTTCTTTAAGCTTCAATGGCAGCAACCGAGTTGATCATCAAGGTGTAGATAAATCTTCTCCTTGAAAACCCTAAGTTTGTATAAAGGAAATCTCCTCTAGATCTCACAAGAGATTTACACAAACAGTAATATGAACAATACTAAAACGTGACTAGGGTTTGCCTTTTATACTTAGGACAAATTAGAAAACCCTAAAAACGTTTTAAAACAACTAGGGCTGAGTTGGAAATTCTGCAGAAAAAACATTTTGCTCGAGCTTCGATCGATTGAGCCTAAGCTTCGATCGATCGAGCCAGGCCGAAATGCATTAATCTTTTATGCATTAGCTTGATTCCAACTTTACATTAAATACACAACTTTGAGTAAGACTAAAACACTTCTAAACACATTATTTTGATCATGGTTTGCCAACAATATAAATTAGAGTTCTAAACACATAAATACCTAAGTCTTTAGAACCTAACACTTTGGTCCAAAAGATGAATGGATTAAGGCTCAAAGAGCCCAATACAATAAATTTGTAGAGAGTGGGCCGAAATGTTAGGCTTCAATGAAGTGACGACACCCTTAATGGGCCAAAGATGGTAAGAGAGCAAGGAAAAATAATGAATAGACAAATATGATGCACAAAAATTCTTCCTTAGCAATGTCCGAGGAGAGTAGTTCTTGAATATATTTCTCTTGGATTTAATTACAATTCCTTTTCTTAATACTACAGTGTTTTCTCTATAGATTTCCCTTCCCTCCTTTTTGGAGGGTCTTTCACATTATATAGCTCCCTTCAGGCGATCTTAGCCCTCCATTTGTTGATTGCCCAGTCCATCACTTGAGTGCTTGTCCCATCAGACGCCTTCCCAAACCTCTTGTGAGTTGTAGCGGCTAAGATAGCACTGTTCATGGATCTTCTCCACATAAATGCAGTTAGGTGGTTTGGTGGGATGCATTGAATGCAGAGGCAGGTAGCATCCTTCCATTCATGTCAGGGCTAACCCCCTTTCCGAAGCCATTTCTCAATAGTAGGACCTCCTCTGGCAATGTGTCACTGACATGGCCTTACTGTCCAAGCATGTGGCCTTCTCGACACGATAATGGGCTTCTTGACCATGGACACGACACATGACACAGGTACCTTACCTAAATTCTCATGCCCCACAATAGCCCCTCAAAAATCTAGCTTTTCTCTTATCCGAGGAGAAAATGGGTTTTTGACTTTGGCCTACTAACCACGCACGTTCCTTTGACTTCCATATGTGAAAGCGCTACTTCGCGTGTCTCGTAACCGTTCTAGCACTTCGGAGTTCGCAATGTCTCATTAAATACTCCAGGCGGCGCTTTGTCCCTTGCATCCTATGGTGAGATGGAGATCCTATGGCTAGCGTTTCTCCTCAAATTTTGGGCAGGATAACTCCCACCTAGTTCCTCCTCCTATATAAGGCACCTGGGGGAGTCATTTTCCCCACTTTGCAAATTTTCGAGCTCTCCAGACTTCCAAACTCTCAAACCTTCAAGACTTTCCAAACTTTCAAGTCCTTCAGATCTAAAAAAGAGTTTCTAAAACTTTTAAGAAGTTTAGGAAGCCACCCCTGTGCTTATTCTCGTAAGTTCTTTATCTTTTAGGTTCTTTTCTCCTTGGCTAGTCTCCTCGGCTCTTTATTTCCTTTCCTTGAAAATTTCTTTCACTTTACCTTAACCTGCTTAGATGGGTAGATTTGTTCACCGGGTAGATTCTCCCGCTTGTATGGAGGGATTTAGGGCCAAGTACCACATTCTCCAGGGAGTAGCCCTGCGGTACTGTGCTCTGGATCAGGTGCTTACCCATAGAAATGAAGGGGAGGTGGTCATTCTCATGATCGCCTTCATAGAAGGGGGGATGACACTTCTTATGGGTAGGGTAACTCGAGATTATTTAATCGCCCATAAGCTATGTCCCACCAGTGTGCGCCTAACCTCTTTAGGATTCTGGGTAGTGTAGATGCTCTCAACAAGCAAATGAGGTTAAACCTCACTTGGCACGACATTGTTTGGATGTACAAGTGTCACCTGCTCTGAGACGTAGGGTATTATCTTAAGTCTAAATCCTTAGTTGTCAGGCTTGTCTCATGCCTCCCTAAATCCAATAAGGGTATGAAGGATGACTTCCTGATAGTCTCGGGGGCATGGCACGATGGTCTTCACTACAGTCCAAGAAGGAGAGCTAGGTGGGGTGCCTTAGGCTTAGGTTTCCTCTTATTTATTTACTTATTTATTTTTTTAACATGGGCATTAGTTTTGCGATTTTATCGCTAACTTTTTTCTTTTGGTATTTTATTTACTTTTGATGGATGGTTTTGTTATCATAATTGTTTTTTTGCTTCTCAGATGTTTTTGCAGATAAAAGACATGTAACTCCCAACCCCAACCTCGTCAACTTCGCGGGCCTTAACAAGGTACTGAGGTCTGAAGTGTTCATGAGTGAAGATAGGCAATTGAAAGCTATCCACCTTATCCTTGACTTCGAGCCCCTATCGGATAAGTTCCAAGACGTAGGCCACGCGATAAGAGTAGGCAATCCTCGGCTAGCCCGAATTGACGTCTCAGTGCCCACTTTTCTAGCCCGAGAAGATCTCCCGCCAATCGAACTGCCTTTCCACCATTCTCCCCATGAGATAGTGACTCTGAGGGAAGAAATAGCTTCCTCACGCTTGTCACTTGAGGCTGAGACAAACCAATTTTGCCTTAAGGAAGAAAGAGAGGTGCAAGAAAAGCATGTGGAGATCTTGGACTCTAAGGGTGAGCTTGACAAGTCTTCCATAGTTCGCTCCCCTAGACTCATAGTTGCCTGGGTGGATAGCAGTTTCGAGGAGGAAGAAGAGATGACCCTGAATGCGAGGAAAGGCCTGAAAGAGCTTCTTGTTGGAAGGAATAAGGGGTCGTCATCTAAGGATGCCTTAAGGTCTTATCCCCTTCTTGCTCTTCTCCCTCCTCTTTCTCCTTCTACAGTCGGCCTGCTCCCCATTCCCAATTTGAAGGAGAAAAGGAAGGAGAAGGAGATTGTCGAGGAGGGGGAGGTGGTCCCCCAAAAGGAGCCCAAGTAGTTAAAAATAGCCAAAGACAGAGGGCGAGCCTCCTCAATGAAAAGTAGGGAAGCCGAACACTCAGCCATCATGCGCCATCCAACTTGGAATTCTCGATTGGAGTTGGATGGCAAGGCGGTACCCCGGAGCTCCTCCATCAGAGAGTTTCAAAGAGGCCACACCCATCACGTGGCTGAGGCTCTGGAGCGTCCTCTCCTTTTACCCAAGGACATGGATGCCTTGAAGCACATGAGGCAACCATAGCTTTTCTTGTCCCTGAAGAGGGACCTAGTCCTGGCAAACTCCTTAGCATACTTTACTAAGAGTGGTTTCCTTTCTTCGCCGCCCCCCCCCCCCCTCCCCTCCCCTCCCCTCCCCATTTTTTTTAACGTACTCCTCTGTTATTTATGTGCAGGCTATCCAAGAAGTGTTTGTGGCCGAGGAATGGGTCAAGGATGCTCGAAATGACGCTAGAGTTGAGGCTAACCTCTGCGCTGAGGCCAACAGGGCCTTAGGAACTGCTGAGCAAAAGAATCAAGAGCTCAATGCCAAGCTGACCGTGGAGGAGAGGGGGCAGAAGAGTGTTGAGGCCGGTCTACAAAATGTCCAGGACTAAGCTGAGTATTAATGTAAAAAGCTCTATCATATTGAGATAGAGCTAGCCACACAAAAATAGCTAGTCTTAGAGCTGAAGGCAAATCTGCAGAGGGCTAAGGAAGTAGCTAGCTCGGACGGCCAAGGAAGTTGCTGAGGCTTTGGAGCAGGCATCCTATAACTGTGGGGTACAAGAAACTGAGATATGGCTAGCAGAGGAGTTGGCGGAGGTGTGCAGGGACTATTGCAAGGAGGTGTGGGTAGAGGTGCTTAACCGAGCAAGAGTCCCTGCTGCCTTTGAGTGAAGGAACGCTGAAAACATCTTCTACCCAAAGGACATTCGAGAAGTTCCAGCAGTGCTTCCTCCTTCCGCTGCTCTTGACCTTCCCCCCTTTGAGCAACCCTCCACTAGCCAGGCCTCTCTTCCTCCTCTTGAAGTCTCCAAAGGGCCTAGCAAGACTGGTGACCAAGGCTAGGAGGTTGAGGTGGCCAAGGACAAGGAGGCTGGCCAGGATGGTCTTCGGCCTGAGGACAAGGACAAGGGCAAGGTGGTCAAGCCCCTACTAGAGGCCAAGAATACCAAGGCTGCTCTCACAATCAAGGATTCTATCTCCAAGGCCAAGGATGTTGAGCCCAAGTCCAAGGCAGTGGATCCCAAGTCCAAGGTAACTGATCCCAAAGATGACCCTTCCCAAGCCAAGGCGTAGTTTTAGGATCTTTTTCCTTTACTTCTCTCTCTTTTTTTTTTTTTTGGGGTACTTTTCCCTTTTTCTTTTTTCTTTGTTGTGACAGTTTGCAACTATTTATAATGTACCCCTTTTCTTTTGTTTAATGAAAAGATATCAATTTTTGCTTCATGAATCTTTATTTTCTTTGCGATATTTATCTATGGTTGGTATAGTTATTGCTTTGCCCTCTGATGAGACTCGAGATTGATGATGCCTTTAAGGGTGAATACCCAGATTTTAACAGAAGCTAACAATAATGAATTGTTGCTAATTCAAATGAATTAAACGCGTATAAACAGTGAAAAGAATGGCTATGTGCTGGTATTGAAAACTGTGCAATCAACAAAGGGGTCTAAATTTTTAAAGAGAAACATAACACTTAGATAAATAATGAGAAGTATCAACTTACCCAGGGCATGTGGTCCAAGGAGCCAAACACAACCAAGGTTCTTGTTTAATACTTAGAGAAATAAGGTGAAGTATTAATTAACCTAAGGCATATGGTTTGAGGAGTCAAGCACAACCATGGTTCTTGTTTAATACTTAGAGAAACACTAGAGAGTGTTAATTTACCCAAGACATGTGGTCTAAGGAGTCAGGCATGGCCAAGGTTCTGTTTAACACATAGAAAAACACTAGAGAGTGTTAATTTACCTAAGACATCTGGTTTGAGGAGCCAGGCATGGCCAAAATTCTGTTTAACACTTAGAAATAATGTGAAGTATTAATTTACCCAAGGCATGTGGTTTGAGGAGCCAAGCATGATCAAGATTTTGTTTAATACTTAGAGGAATAACCAAGAATATTAATTTACCCAAAGTATGTGGTTCAAGGAACCAGACATAACTAAGGTTCTGTTTAATATTCAGAAAAATACTAGAGAGTGTTAATTTACCCAAGTTATGTGGTTTGAGGAGCCACGCATGGCCGAAGTTCTGTTTAACACTTAGAAATAATACGAAGTATTAAATTACCCAAGGCATGTGGTCCGAGAAGCCCAGCATGGTTAAGATTCTGTTTAATACTTAGAGGAATAACCAAGAATATTAATTTACCCAAGGTATGTGGTCCAAGGAATCAGACGTAACTGAGGTTCTATTTAATATTCAGAGAAATACTAGAGAGCGTTAATTTACCCAAGGCATGTGGTTTGAGGAGCCAAGCATGACCAAAGTTCTGTTTAACACTTAGAAATAATGTGAAGTATTAAATTACTCAAGGCATGTGGTCCGAGGAGCCAAACATGGTCAAGATTCTTTTTAATACTTAGAGGAATAACCAAGAATATTAATTTACCCAAGGTATGTGGTCTGAAGAGCCAGACATAACTGAGGTTCTGTTTAATATTCAGAGAAATATTGGAGAGTGTTAATTTACCCAAGGCATGTGGTTTGAGGAGCCAAGCATAGCCAAAGTTTTATTTGACACTTAGAAATAATGTGAAGTATTAAATTACCTAAGGCATGTGGTCCAAGGAGTCAGGCATGATTAAGATTCTGTTTAATACTTAGAGGAATAACCAAGAATATTAATTTACCCAAGGTATATGGTCCAAGGAGCTAGACATAATCGAAATTTTGTTTAATATTCAGAGAAATACTGGAGAGTGTTAATTTACCCAAAGCATATAGTTTGAGGAGCCAAGCATGGCCAAGCATCTGTTTAATTTACCTAAGACATGTGGTCTAATCGAGGAGCAAGGCATGACCAATGTTCTGTTTAATACTTAGAGGAATAACCAAGAATATTAATTTACCCAAGGTATGTGGTCCGAGAAGCCAGACATAACCGAGGTTCTGTTTAATATTCAGAGAAATACTGGAGAGTGTTAATTACCCAAGGAATATGGTCTGAGGAGTTAAGCATGACCAAGGTTTTATTTAACACTTAAAAATATAATCAAGAATATAAATTTACCCAAGGTATGTGGTCCGAGGAGCCAGACATAACCGATATTCTATTTAATATTCAAACAAGCAATAGACACAACACATGATATCATAAATTAAAACATGGTAGAGATGCATTTCATTAATAATAGTACGTGCTCATATATATATATATATATATATATATATATATACTATTGCATCTCTAGTCTTGCATAGTTGCATTGCAATTTGCATAGAGTTGTCTTCCAAAAAAAAAAAAAAAATATATATATATATATATAGTGGAAAACAATATCTAAAAATAAGTCATTTTTTCTTTGTTGACTAAAAATAGTTTTGCATTAACTAACTTTTCTTGATACTACCAAATAATAGAAAATTTGGAAAAACTATTTTTATACAAGGTTTTTCATTAAAACAAACAGAGCTGTAGTAGCAATCATAGGTTAGAGACAGAGATACCATGGCCTCCCCTATCTCTGCCGTGGCTAAAATAGTGCATTTTCACAAAAATATTGTTCATATTAGAAATATAAGAAATAGATTGGCAATCATATGAACATCCAAGAGTTTTTTTTTTTTTGGTGTGGTGGGGGGGCGGCGGCGGGCTGTCCAAACTTTTGAATATGAAGATTTAAGTACTAAATACAAGATCCTAGTAAACGAATCTTCAAGAAAATAAAGACATCCAACTAGAAGTCTTGTGGCTGATTTAGCCTCTTCGTTTTAATATTATGGAAGTATTTCATTCTTAAAAAAAAAAAAAGTCTTGTGGTTACACTATTCATACGCCTTAATTTGGAGAAACTGAATTCAGATCTCTCTTTCATTTGTTGCAAGAAAACAAAAATCGAGTAAACAAATCCTAAAATAAGTGAACGATGAAAAGTGTGATTATAGTTTGAAACGGTCAGCCCCCACACGTGATTAGGGGAAGAAATTAATCACACCAAGGTTGAGCACTGGAGCCCGGCAGCCATATAGTTCCAAAAATATGATTAGTACGGCCCACTAAATGGCCCCTAGACCACTTGGTGCAATTGGATTAGGCAACTAGGTTAGTTTAAGGGTTAAAACTCTTATTTTAAAATTGTCTCCACAGTGCACTACTCGCCAAATTCAATGAGCCATAAGTCAAATTCTTATCATATTTGATACGAAGACTTACTATAGTCATGCTCAGGTAGAGAAGTCACACGGGTCGCCTTTCTCTACTTTTTTTTTAACCAAAAAAAAAAAAAAAAAATATATATATATATATATATATATATATGGGGACTTGCTCATATATACTATTGCAAAAATAAATTTTGTCACATTTTTATATTCCACCAATTACAATTTATAATGTATTTATTTGATTTTATTTATAAAATAAATAAAATTAAAAATTAAAAAAAATCAAACACTGGATTAAAAAAAAAAAAAAAAAAAAAAAAAACCCAAACACGACATACTTTGATTGGTAAAGTATATAATAAAATACAAAAAAATGGAACAAGATGATTTGTGTTCGTCTGTTGCATGCCAACTTTTGTAGAAAACATACATAGAATAGTAGATAATGAGTTACTATTTATGTGAAACTCATTTGTAGTCCAACTTGATGTCTAAAAATATATCAATAGGAGTATAAAATTCTTCATTTGGCTTGTCGAGGTTGTGACGTAGCACGTACCAAAATAATACTGAATTAATATCATAAATGCAATCTTGGTTTCATCATTTACAATAGTGGAGGGTGAGGCATGGCTTCATCGTCGATCATAGCATGAAACCAACCTTTTGAGTCTGCGAATTTTTCAAACTTATTGCTAACCCGCCTTGCAAATTGAAATGACGACAGTGTACTATAATGATTGAATATATGGTTGACATGAATTATCTTATAAAACTAAAAATAATTACATGAATTAATTCAGAAACAACCTTACAACTTACACCAAATCAAGAATATCGAATGAACAAATAGCTCATTACAGAAATTAATGAAAATAATCACTACCAACGGCAATAGCCATCAAATATTGGTGATGGTTCGCCTTTATTAGTCACACACGTTAACAAATTCATCTATAGCTATAAGTATAATGAAACACATTAATATTCTAGTATAGCTAGCTTGCTGCACAACTAGTTGATCCTGATTGGTTTGAAGTTGGTTTTTCATCTTTAACTTTAAGCATAGCTGCACATCCCATATACGCATACATTCCCTTTCTTGCACTTGTTGCCACAACTTCCACAATGCTTTTTGTTGGACCTGGGGTTTACACACTCACCTTTGCAACAAATCTCTGAGTACTTACATTTCTTCCCACACTTCCCACAATTGAGCCTGTCTGTTAACACATTCACACATTTCTTCTTACAACAATCTCGCCCTGGGCTGCCTTTGGCATGACAAACTCTAGGGTACTTGTCACATGTCATGACAACTCGGGCATTTTTCTGAGCTAGAAACCGGCTAGTCCCACGGAGAGAAATTGCTTCTTGAGTTTCTTCATCCTCGTTAAGGAATTGTTCATTGTTAGATGTTGTAGCGGAAAGAGTAATGAACAAAGCCATGAGATTGACCAGGACAAAGAATAGCATTAGGGACTTCATGTTTTTGGGTGTGTGTTTGTGTAAGAAAGAGAGATAGAGAGATTATATGGATGGAAGTGGGAATGAACTAAATGAAGAATAAAGGGTAAAAGGTTTGAATGCTTAGGATGGAAAGAATGGAGGGAGGAAGAGAGGTATTTATAGAGAAGATTGGAGACTAAAAGATAACGTGTTTGGTTGAAAAAGAATTAAATTGCATATATTCTAATGCTCCGTAGTCCTTACTATTAGTGGAGTGGTCTAATTCAACGGCCTATTCGAGTCAAGTATACGAAGGTTAGGCTTCCAAAGAAATATTAAACTCCAAATTCGGCTGAAAATGGAGAAAGAATATTTCAGAAGTTACAGCTCGGAATTTTTGGTAAGTGTTTATACAATTGGCTTATAGATTTATTTTAAGGCACTTAGAGATAGTTTTGCATGCCATGCATGCTTATCATTTGGCCCCCATTCGATAGTTTTTTTGCCTTGTATTCTTTCATTAATAACATTTCTAATATTTTATATAAGTCAAAAAATAAAAAATAAAAAAGTTAGGTGGGTTAGGCTATTTCCTTCCCCTTTTCAAGCAATTCTTTGGGCTTACTCGTTATCAAATTTTGAATATTAATCCAAATTACAGTAACAAAAAGGAGGATTATTTAAATAAATAAAACAGGTAGCATGCATAATTGATTTGTCTTGCTTTATAGAATAAGAAATCCACATGTCTTAAATGATGATAGTCTTGAAAAAATATGCATTTGTAAAAAAAAAAAATATATATATATATATATCTCATGTGAGTCACTGAGTGGTTTGTGTAATTGAGTTTGATAATATCTAGTATAACTTTTGTCAGTGTTACATAACTTGATAATGTTTTAACTTTACAAAATATGAAACTCACATCGGCATAGCTTAATAGACTTGAAAAAAGATGATTAAATTGAGGATCAAATTATACCTACTAGAATATATAACTTTTGTCAATATATATAATTTAATAATTTTTTGATTAATCAGCTGTTAGATTAAATTTTCTTCTTATAATTTCTATATTTGTAAAAGATCAAAACAAAAATAAATTAATAATTATTTCATTCATAAAATTTTTTACTTTTTAATTCTTTTTAACTTTAAAACTATACATAAATAATAAGTTTATGAATTGAATAAGCATTCAACTAACAAGATATTTAGCACAAGTGTTGAAACAAAGAGAATCTTCAATCCACTGATGGAATTTTGCAAATAACAATGTGATAGAAAAGTTATTAAGTTACGTACAATCGGTATTCTTTGGTACCATTTTTTTTTTTTTTTTTTTTTTGGCGCCCAAAAGCACAATCCCAAGAAAATAGGCTTAACATATTTGGAAAAAAACTGCTACTCATCAAGAAAAATCTAAATCACTCAAGACCTGGACGAAGCCCATGATGAATTTGTTGCGAGAGAAGCTGAAAATTACATGGAGAAATGCATTCCCTGTTGGATGCAAGCTCTCAAATCTCAAATATGCTGTTATTGTCATGAACTTCCAAATTCATCAGCTTAATTAAGAAAACTTTCATTGCCTTTATAACAACAAATCATCAAATCCATCCAGATCCATCAACATACCATGTTTAACACACAAAGCAAAACCAATCCAATCCTCCATAAATCTCATACACCTCAATGCTCAGGACATGCTCTAAGAACTAATGTTTTAAGCAAGTTTTCTCCTTTCTCAGGAGAGGAATTTACAAAATCTTTCAGATTGTTATAAAAACCAGAGGAGGTCTTTCATTTTCAGACATACTAGAAAGAATGTCACACTTGCGTAGTTGCATTGCAATTTGCATCTCTAGTCTTACCTGACCAGTCGACTCTCTCTCTCTCTCTCTCTCTCTCTCTCTCTCTCTCTCTCTCTCTCTCTCTCTCTCTCTCTCTCTCTCTCTCTCTCTGAGATTTTTGAATCTCAAATTTTCTTCTTCAAACTTCAAAGGCCACGAGGAAAACAGGTTGCCCTTTCCGAAGTAGACAAAAAACCGTCAGGGAAGCACTTAGTTCCTAATATATTTGACTATTAATTGAAAATATATACTAATACTATTATAATATATTTGAAACCTCTGGTTGACTATATATATATATATATATATATATAAAATCAGAACTCACAAGAAGTAGTGGATTTCCTATAAAGGTAGACTTGTTAAATTTTGTCAAATAAGAAAAAGAAAAGTAATATGTTAATTACCATGAATACGTCGGTCTGACGGTGACACGATTATTATATAACAACTAGTTGAGTACGTACGTAACTTTATTATTTATATATAAATATCAAAATATGCAAGAAATGTCCTGGTTTTATAAAATAAAATGGACAGGGAAAGAATAAAGGGAAAGGTATTGATTGAATAATCTTTGTATTTTATCATTTATATGTCTCAAAGTGATGTACAATGTATTAGTAAAAAAAAAAATGATTTACAATGTGTGTGTATATATATATATATATATATGTATATAGGTATACACGTACACACACAAAAATATTAGTTCCAAAAAACATAATTATATAGTACTATTAGTACATGATAGTTGACTTATGGACAGCGAATTGATTATCTTAAAATCAAAGACAGTTAATCTTTCTTGAATTTGTCAAGAATTTCATAACTCAACTAATATAAAATTTTTTGTGTTTTGAAATGAAGATATTTAGTGTTTAGATTTTCATTTCCTCCAATTATTGAAATATCAAAAATTAAAAAATGTTTCTTGAATTTAATCATAATCATGCACTAACCAAGATATACAATATGAAACATGTGCTAATATTTTCATACTTTCACATTCACATATGAGAGCATGAAAGCTTGTGTAAGGTTGAATTTATTCAACCATCTAATTGGCTTTATTCCGTGCCAAATTTGCTTGTAATTCAGCATTTAGTAACCCTGTATTTAGGTGGGATTGTTGTAAGGGTAGTGAGTGAGATAGTGTGAAGATTGCTCAAGAGTGTGCAAGAAAACAGAGTGTCGCGGCTGGGACTCGCGACTGGACTCGCGGCTTCAACCCGCCAGAAGATGCACACGTGCCAAGCATGCTGGAAGATGAACAGTCATGCTGGAAGATGAACAGTCATGCTAGCTGGAGCACTACAGGACAAAACAGGACAACTGGCCATACGGTTAACTCGCGACTGGAACTCGCGACTTAGTCAAGCCGCGAGGTCAAGCCGCGAGCCACCCCTGTTTTGGAAAAACCTGACGTTTCGCATTCCACTCCTCTTCAGTATAAATACCCTTTTAACCCACGATTGAAAGAGAGCTTCCAGAGAGAATTTTGAGAGAGAAACCCTAAAGAAAAACCAGATTGTTTTACCCACAATCTCTACCTTAGAGTCTCATCAAAATCCCTCACTCTCTTCCTCTCCATTGTCAAATCCTTGAGAGGCCATTATACCAAACCTGGTTCTCACCATTATCATCTCTGTGAGACAGACGTTTGGAGTTCTGGGAAGCAGTTAGGAAGGAGCCAATATTCATTGGTTGATGCTACGGTGTAGTAGCGGAATCCGGAAAGCTAGAAAAGAAAAAGGTTCGGCGCAACCTCGTTGGAGCAAGAAGCTTGGAGGGCTTAGGTGCATTGGGTAGATTAGGCTTGGAGGGTCTATTGCTGTACTTGTATCCCAACTGTATTTTCTAGTGGATTGATTACCGCTTGGAGGGCGGCGGAGAGGTTTTTCGCCGAGGTCTTCGGTTTCCTCATCGATAACATATCTGGTGTTATCGCTGTGTTTGCATCTTCCTTCCTCTCTATCTCTGCCTTTACATTAATCTGCTGTGGTTTATTTTGATGTGGCTTAGATAGTTGTTTAATCAATTCCATGTTATAGCATATGTTAAGTTTCCGCACACTAGTTGTTTAACATATTGCATGTGTTGATTAAATTGGTTTTTGGGGGTCTAAACGTTCAAAAGTGTTTTTGTACACGTTTTTGAACTTTCAATTGGTATCAGAGCGGGTACACATCTGTTTGGTTTCATTACCATTGTGTGATCCTTGACTCCCTTTCTTTTGAGATGGATAGGTCTCAATCCCTTAATGCACCTCCATATTTTGATGGAAGTAATTATGCATTTTGGAAGGTTCGTATGAGAGCCTTTTTATGCTCTATTGATGAATCCGTGTGGGATGCTGTTGAGGTTGGTTGGGCCAAACCTGAGGCAGCCAAATCCACATGGGATAAGGCAGCACTTGCTGCATCTAATGCTAACAGTAAAGCACTAAATGCTATTTTCTGTGGTGTGTCTCCAGATGAATTTCACAGGATTTCTCACATTATTATTGCCAAAGATGCATGGGAGATTCTGGAAACAACTTATGAAGGCACGAAGAAGGTGAAAGATACCAAGTTACAAATGCTGACCACTCGGTTTGAGGAGCTCAAGATGAGTGAGGATGAGTCTTTCGACTCTTTCTATGGGAAGTTGAATGAAGTGGTCGTCAGTAAGTTTAACTTGGGGGAGAAGATGGAGGACTCTAAGATTGTAAGGAAGATCCTTCGATCATTGCCGGAAAGCTTCCGTGCCAAAGTGACTGCTATTGAAGAGAGCAAGGATCTTGACGACATCAAGGTGCAGGAGCTGGTTGGTTCTCTACAGACCTATGAAATGTCGCTGCCAAATCAACGGAAGGGTAAATCCATTGCTCTAAAGACCGTTAATGAGAAGGTGGAAGATCAAGGCTCGTCAGGAGAAGATATGGTTGACAAGGATGTAGCCTATCTTGTTAAAAATTTCAAGAAGTTTTTGAAATTCAAAAACAATGGAAAATTTGATGATAAGAGAAATTTCCAAAATCCTGGAAGGGAGAAGAGGGATTTCAAGAGGAAAGATGGAAAAGAATCCCAATCCACACAAGGTGTTACTTGTTTTGAATGCAACGGGCATGGACACTTCAAGAGGGAATGCCCTAATTATTTGAAATCAAAAGGCAAGGTGTATGCCACGACCTTGAGTGATTCAGACTCATCCGACTCAGAATCTGAAGAGAGCTGTGATGGAGAAGGGAACTACTCAGCTTTCATGACTATTGCTCATGTTGAGTCTTCGGATGAATTGAATTTGCTTGTTCAAGACCTTGGAGAACATAGTGAGGATGACTCACTAGGAATTGCTGAAGAATCTGAAGCTGAAGAAGAAGAAAGCACAGCAACTCTTCAAGAAAATTACAACTCACTTTTGGAGAAATCAGGTGAATACACAAGGGTAGCCAAGGCTGCTGTGAGAAAGATGAAGAAGGCTGAGGAGGACTACAAAAGTCTCCTAATCCGGTATAGGGAGGCCAAATGCGAGATTGAAACTCTTAATGGTGAGCTGTCCGAAGCCTACACTAAAGTGAGATTCCTTGAGAATGAGGTTGTTCAAGCAAATGCAAAAATAGAGAGGGTCACCACCAAGAAGCTTGATGATGTTATATCATCTCAAAAGAGCTTCTCAGACAAATCCGGACTGGGATATACCGGAGGAAGTAGCTCAACTGGAAATGTCACTAAAGAAGTGAAGTTTGTGAAGTCCAAAGATCCAGTTGTAGCTGACTCTACTAGTGTGAACCTCGAGGTGGAGAAAAAGAAGAATGTGGTGGACCAACGGATGCTGAATCATCGGAATCAGTCTATGGGCAGGTCCGAGTCTCGTGCCAAGTCACGTCCACGACCACAAAGAGGTCCTAGAGGAATGTATGTGTGCCATTATTGCGGACTTCAAGGGCACACTCGACCAAATTGCCAAAAGCTGAGGGCAATGAACAGTGCAACTCCTCAAAGGTCAGGAGGACCAAGAGTTGATAGGAGAACTTGGGCAGGGGATCAACCTAGAAAGCAAAATGGAGATCCCGGAATGATGGACGTGATGAAGATGATTGGTGCATTCACCAACTGCTTGGAAAGCTTCTCACGAAGGTTTGAAAGCCCTAACTCCCGTACCCAATCCTTTAAGGAAATCACCCCAAACGCAAGTGCCGTGTGGGTGAAAAGGGGTACTCATGCATAAGCATTACAACATGTCCATGCATTAATACTTCCTATGCTTTGTGACTATGTTTGTTCGGTATGCTTGTTGTTTTTGATTTTGTTTGTTTGTTTGTGAATATTTCTTAATTGTGTTTTATCAATCTTTTTGTTTCTTGAGTCAAAAATCCAAAAAATGACATAAAAAATTTGAAAATCAAAAAGCTTGATTAACTTTGTTGAGTTTTGTCTTAAAAACTCGTTTTGCCTTGTACCTTTGTGCTAATGGCTTTGTGCATTTTCGAGCATTGCTTGTTTTCATGCACTCATATCACTATGGGAAAAATCTTGAAATCTATGTGATTGTTGTAAATAGATCTTCAAGCTTGTCATGAATGATTAGTGAATGGTTATGTTGATCTTGAAACATGCATAGACTTGTGTCTATATCTCTTCCCATTTTTTTTATTTTTTTGCTAAAAAGAGCTCACTAAATGTAAATCTCCAAATGAAAAGAGATATTGAGCTGCAAAAGCCTGTCGCACATTCTAGTATTTGACTAGGAAAAAGGGTAAGCGACCTTATATCAAAAGTGAAATTTCTTTCAAAAAGGCCAAAGGCCTGTTCTTCAAAGAAAAATGTTGTTTATACCTCTCACAATGAGAGATGATTGCCTCAAAAGATCAAATGTTATGGCTGAAAGTGGAGTCAAATGAAAGGCTCCAAGTTATGTTATCAAGTTGTGTGGGAAGTCATATATTCATATTTCTATAATTGAGATTGGTCACATGATCTAGTGCTAATTGTGTATGCCTTGGTTGAATTGATCATTGAAGCTTCACATTAGACAAAGGATTATTTCATTGTTGATATCCACACACAACACACAAGTTTATGTTTGATAAATGCCATATTCATTTGTGTGATTGTACTTGATAAAATGTGTTTTCACATGCTCAATCTTTGTTAATTCAAGCACAAAAAGATTTTTGAGTGTTTTAGGTGTTTTTGGAAAGTATTTTGCTGGAAAAATCTGAAAATTTCAAAAATACAGTTTTGCCCTGTTTTGGCGGCTCAGTCGCGGGTATGTCAAGTCGCGAGCCTCAGCCGCATCTTCGCTGGTCAGTTTTGGCGACTTGTTCGCGAGTGGAAGGTCCAGTCGCGAGATTCACTCAGAGATTTTCGCGGCTCAGCTCGCGACTCACTCGCGGGTAGACCTTCCAGTCGCGAAAAACACTTAGAAAAATTTTTTCAAAATTTTCCTCTTGTTTGCTTTGGCGGCTTGAGCTGGCGACTGTGTGGCGACTTGAACCAGTCGCGAAAATCGCGTGTTTTGCAGAAACAGGTGCAGTTTTTAAACTTTTTCAGTTTTTCCCTCGAATTTTTGTGACTGTTCATCTTCTCTCTAAACACTCTTCCTCCCAAACACTCCGTGTTCCCTTTTCCAATCTCTTGTGTTGCACTCTTACAGCCCAAAATCGTCAAGATACAGGTATGGGTTTTCTGATTTTCACTCCTTTCTACTTGATTCTGTGCTTTTACCCTTGATTTTTCGCATTTGCTTGTGTTTTTTTTGGAAATGGGTTTGTGGTTCGGTCTCTGCTCTTTGTTCTTGCTTTGCTTGTGGATGTTGTTGATATAGGTTGTGTTAATGATAGTCTTATTCCTATTGCTCTTGTGCTTAGCTAAGTATTCCTTTCATTTCAATCTGAACTTTGAGCTGTTGATGTTACTCTTGGTTCTGTTTGAGGTTGTGAGTTTTCCTTTGCTAGATTTGCATGTCTTAGATTGTTAATCTGTGGGAAGATTCTGTTAGGCTCAATATATTGTGTGTATGTCATATCATTTTCCATAATCTGCCTCAATGTCATTTATTTGCCTTCAGGATAGCTTCACCATGTTGTTCATGTGTTTCCTATCCTAGGCTTGGTTTATCCATATGTTTGAACTAAATTGCTTGCTGTTTAAGTATTTGAAGTTCACTTGTTTGGTTGATATCTCTCTCTGTTTACTACATGGTTCTGACTGGTTCTGCACATATATTGCTATATGTTGTTGTGGCCTTTTCTGATTGTTCACAGATGGCTCCTTCACCCCAGAAGAAGAAATCTACTGCGAAAAAGGCTGACAAAAGACTTAAGATGGATCCTAGATTGTTTAGGTCAGTTCATCATTTTGAGAGATACAAGGATAACTTCTTGAATGCAGGAATCATTCAAGAGAGATTTGTGGATTTGGAAGATTTAAGGCAAACTTTTATTCCCAGTTGTTTTGAAGGAAGAGGATGGGAAAAGCTTTTGGGTGGTTTCCCTGTTGTGTGTGAACCCTTAATTAGGGAATTCTACTCAAATGCTGTGATAAAGGACAATGAATTGAGTTGCTGGGTGAGGGGTAAAGAGTTTGTCTTAGATGCTCATGTCATAGATGATGCTTTAGGACTTGAAGGATTAGATGATGAAGAATTCATCAATTACAAGGATAGGAGTGTGTCTATTGAAACAATTCAACAAAGGATAGGTGGGCAGAGAGAAGGAAAATGTTTGAATACCACTGCTTTTCCAGTGGACATGAGGTGCCTTACCATAATCATGATGTTTAATCTCTATCCCATTAGGAAATTGACTACAATCAACTGTGCTAGAGCAGTCTTTCTGATGGATCTCAAGGAAAAGAACTTCATAGACATAAGTTCCCACATTTATGACACCATTGTGGATGAGACCAGAACAACCTCTAGGCCTAAATTGATCTTTCCAAGTTTGCTTATGAGGATTTTTAGGAGTAAAGGAGTTCCAATCCCTCAAGACATCAGTCCCATGTCTACACCCTCTGCAATCAACAAGCTTACCTGCAAAAGGATAAGTGTTAGGCTTCCAGGAGAAGAAGATGAAGGTGATGAAGGAGAGGCTGCTCCAATGGAGACTGAAGCAGAAGCAACTGGACTTGCATCAACTTCAACACCTAGGAGAAGTGGCAAAAGACACAGAGCTTCAACCTCTGCAGACATACCTCCAGATGCTTTCCAGATCATTCTGGAAAGGCTTGATGGGATCAGGGCAGTCCAGACTGAGCATTCTGACAGGATGAGAGCCATGCAAGACCAGATTGATGTCTTGGCTGCTACACTTGACAGCTTCACAACTCAGCATGACAAGTGACCCTTTGGCCATTCCATGTCAAAAAGGGGGAGAAAGCTCATTGATAATTGAAGCAGAAAAGCAGCTCTTGAGGGGGAGTAATTTGTTGAGGGGGAGTAATTAGTGTTTTTATGTTTGTTGATTTGTACCCATATGCTTATGTAAGCTTTTAGGGTTATGGCTTTATGCATAGTTTGTAGGCCTTGTGGTATGTACCATGCTTAAGTGCAGCCTTTATGCTATGTTGAAATCAGTACTTTAATCTAAATGTTCTGCATTGTGATTGTTGTACTGTCACTCTTGTGCCCTTGTAGGATTGTTCCTAGATGCATATGCCTTGTGTGCTATGCATTGGTTGAGTGTTGAACATACAAGTGTCCTGCCTTGTGCTTGTTAACTTGTATGTCCTTGTGTTCATTCCAAGTGTGAATGAACACTGTGATCACTACTTTGTGGTGTTCACTTGGTTGATCAAGCCATGGTTTGTTCATTAATTCCATCTTATGCTTGATCTCATATTGCCTGTTTCATATGCATTAATAATTTTCTGCTTACAATGATCATGGTGTATTGTTGTGTTTCAGGAGTTTATGTTCATATGATTCAAGTGCTTCACAGCTTCTAGAGTTAGGTGTGAGTGAGTTTTGTTCAATTGTTCCCAACTCACATGTTAAGTCTAGAGTCTGTTTTAGGGTTTTGTCACGGAATAGCCAAAGGGGGAGATTGTAAGGTTGAATTTATTCAACCATCTAATTGGCTTTATTCCGTGCCAAATTTGCTTGTAATTCAGCATTTAGTAACCCTGTATTTAGGTGGGATTGTTGTAAGGGTAGTGAGTGAGATAGTGTGAAGATTGCTCAAGAGTGTGCAAGAAAACAGAGTGTCGCGGCTGGGACTCGCGACTGGACTCGCGGCTTCAACCCGCCAGAAGATGCACACGTGCCAAGCATGCTGGAAGATGAACAGTCATGCTAGCTGGAGCACTACAGGACAAAACAGGACAACTGGCCATACGGTTAACTCGCGACTGGAACTCGCGACTTAGTCAAGCCGCGAGGTCAAGCCGCGAGCCACCCCTGTTTTGGAAAAACCTGACGTTTCGCATTCCACTCCTCTTCAGTATAAATACCCTTTTAACCCACGATTGAAAGAGAGCTTCCAGAGAGAATTTTGAGAGAGAAACCCTAAAGAAAAACCAGATTGTTTTACCCACAATCTCTACCTTAGAGTCTCATCAAAATCCCTCACTCTCTTCCTCTCCATTGTCAAATCCTTGAGAGGCCATTATACCAAACCTGGTTCTCACCATTATCATCTCTGTGAGACAGACGTTTGGAGTTCTGGGAAGCAGTTAGGAAGGAGCCAATATTCATTGGTTGATGCTACGGTGTAGTAGCGGAATCCGGAAAGCTAGAAAAGAAAAAGGTTCGGCGCAACCTCGTTGGAGCAAGAAGCTTGGAGGGCTTAGGTGCATTGGGTAGATTAGGCTTGGAGGGTCTATTGCTGTCCTTGTATCCCAACTGTATTTTCTAGTGGATTGATTACCGCTTGGAGGGCGGCGGAGAGGTTTTTCGCCGAGGTCTTCGGTTTCCTCTTCGATAACATATCTGGTGTTATCGCTGTGTTTGCATCTTCCTTCCTCTCTATCTCTGCCTTTACATTAATCTGCTGTGGTTTATTTTGATGTGGCTTAGATAGTTGTTTAATCAATTCCATGTTATAGCATATGTTAAGTTTCCGCACACTAGTTGTTTAACATATTGCATGTGTTGATTAAATTGGTTTTTGGGGGTCTAAACGTTCAAAAGTGTTTTTGTACACGTTTTTGAACTTTCAGCTTGCACTTCAGTCTTTGGGGGTATGGAAATCATCTTGTCGGGCTCATATTGATCTCATAAAAACAAAAACAAATTTCATGTGAATCTTTCCTTCATTTTATTTATTTATTTATTTATTTTTTTATCATTTGAGTAATGTCATATCATTTAATTAATAATTTTATATTTATATGAAATTTATCAAATAAATTGTTGGATTATATTTTTTTATTTATTATACTTTCCATCCTTGCAAAATTTCATGATGATCAAAAATCAATTGCTCTCTCATCTATAATACATTTAAATTTCAAGTTTTTATAATTTAAAATTATACATAAAATGTGAGTTTTTGAATCTAATAATAAATAACATTAAATTCACTTGAAATTTGACATGTGTTAAAAAAAAAATGAGAACATATAATCTGTTAGGTTCTAAGTACTTAAGAACTAATGTATTAGAACTCTATTTTGTATTATTGGCAAACCATGATCAAAACAGATTTTATAGTCTTGTTTAGACTTACTCAAAGTGAATGCGTTTTATGTAAAGTTAGAATCAAGTTGCTGCAGAAGTTATAGTATGATTCTGCCTAGCTCAATCGATTGAGAATTAGGTTCAACCAATCGAAATTCAAGCAAAACGTTTTTCTCCATAATTTTCCAACTCAGTCCTAAATCCATATGATGTGTAGGGTTTTATGTTTTGCCCTAAGTATAAAAGGGAAAACCCTACCCACATTTTAGGTTACTCCTTTTGCTGTGTGTGTGAATCTTTTGTGAATTTTTTGTGAGATCTAGAGGTATTTACCTTCACACATACTTAGGATTATCAAGAAGGAGAATTCAATTCAAGAACTTGATGATCATTCAGTTGCTGCAATAAAAGCTTAAAGGTACACAAGCAGGAGTTCTTGTACTTGCTGGAGAATCTAAGAAAGAAGGAGTCCGTGGTCTCGAAGTTTGCACATAGTCATGTCAGTAAGTTTCTACTAGTGGATATCAATAGGATGTTAGTGGTCTAAGTCACTATTGTAAAACTTTGATTCTTTCATAGTAGATTCAAGTTTACCTTGAGGATAGCTAGGTTAAATCCTCCCTAGATTTTTACTGGTTTGGTTTCCTGGGTCTTTATATCTTTGTATTCTTTATTTTCTACACTTTACATTGATATGATTATATGATTGTGTTAACCTAGATTTGAAATTGGGACTAAGTAATCACTTGGCTAATTAACTAGGTTAATTCAAATGTGTTTTAAGGGGTCTAAAAACAAACAAGTGGTATCAGAGCAGGTTGCTCTCTTGTTGAAGATCTTTTGATCTTTAAGCTGATCCTTGACCCCTGTTGTCATGGATCACGGACATTTTCTGGTTATTCCTTCTCACTTTGATCGGAATAATTATACTTATTGGAAAGTAAAGATAAAAACATTCCTAAAATCAATTGATGAGAGAGTCTGGAACTCCATTGAATATAGATGGGAGAAGCCCACTACTCCTGTTAGTGAGTGGCAAACTTCTTAGAAAGAAGCAGCAGCCTTCAATAACAAAGCTATGAATGGAATTTTTAATTCTGTTTCTATGGTGGAATTTAAGAGAATCTATAATGTTGAGATTGCTCATACTACTTGGAATATCCTCCAAACTGTGCATGAAGGTACAAATGTTGTCAAAATTAATAAGTTGCATCAATTAACATCTAGATTTGAGAGTATTAGGATATCTGATGATGAATCATTTGATGAATTTTATGCTAAACTTAATGACATTGTTAATTCTACATACAACTTGGGTGAAATCTATGATCAACCTAAAATTGTTAGGAAGATTCTTAGATCTTTAACAAAAAGACTTTAGACCCAAAATGACTGCCATCACTGAAAGCAAGGATGTGAACTCCATCCCTGTTGATGAACTTGTAGGATCTCTTCAGTACTATGAGTTGGACCTACCCAAAACTAGCAAATCCAAATCAATGGCCCTTAAGTCTGTTGATGATGTTGATGTTGGTGGATTTGATGATGAGCTCTCTGCTACAGAGATTGCTTACCTTGCCAGGAACTTTAGGAATTTCCTTAGAAACAATAACAGAAAGGGAAGAGGTAAGAACACTGCTAAACCTAGAAATTTTAGGAAGAATGATCCCACTAAGGTTAACAACATTGAAAAAACTAGAGAAAAAGTAGGTCAATCTTCTAATAATTCTATGGGTCCTCAATGTTTTGGATGTCAAGGGTATGGTCACATGAAATTTGAATGTCCTATATACTTGAGGTCTAAGGGTAAGGCTATGGCTGTAACCCTTAATGATGATGAAATTTCTAACAATGAGTCTGGTAGTGATGAGGATGGAAACTTCATTACTTTCATTGCTACTGCTGTAGTTAATAAAAGTGTTGCTGTTGAGGAGAACCCTTCTGATGGGGAACTCTCTAAGGATGCAAATTTACAAGAAGCCTATAATAAACTTTGCAAAGTTGCTGCAAAGGATGCGATGAGTGTTGAATTAGGCATAAAGAAAATTGCTTCTCTTGAACTTGAAAAGAATAATCTGCTTGTGAAACTTTTTGATGCTAATGAATTGTTGAATAATGTGAAGGCTGCGAACTTACTTTTGCTTGATAAAGTTAAGAATTTAGAACTTGAATTATCTGTTGCTAGAGAACAAACTGATAGGTCTACAAGCTCCAAACTTAATCACATCCTAAGTGTTCAAAAGTCTCCCTGTGACAAAAATGGCTTAGGTTTTGTAGAAAGCATCTCTGTGCCTGCAACTCATTCCATAAACTTTGTTCCTTCTTCTTCTTTCGAACCCCTTGTGAGTAAGGTTGTCAAATCCCCTATGAGTGAGGCTAAATCTGTAGAAGTTACACCTCCTAGGAAAATTAAGGTTGATCTTCATGAGTCTAAACCTAAGGCTTCTAACCCTTCTAAGGGCAAGACACACGATAAGCCTGTATGGCTTTGTCATTTTTGTGGAAAGTCTGGGCACATTCGTCCAAACTGTTACAAGTTGCAAGCTGCTAAGCGACCAAACAAACCAAAAGTACCTGTGCCTCAAGCACAAGATCCTACGGTACTTATTGGTAAATTGGTAAAGGCTCTAAACTTTTATTCCAATCCCGGAGTTGGTAATCATTCTAATGTGAATAAGAACTTCAATGCTTGAGGTGCATCTTAAAAGTTTTGGATGCAAAAGGCTCAATCTAAGTGAGTATTTTTGATATGGTCCTTATGCTTCATTGCTCTACTCTTTGTGACCATTGTTCTTTGGTTTTTTTTTTTTTTTTTTTTTCTTTGTTTCTAGGATTTGCATTACATTAGATTCATGCATTTCATTCTAGTTTTTTTTTTTTTTTTTTTTTTTTTTTTTAGGAGAAAAAAAAAATGAAGCAAATTATGTTTTGCATTTATTTTCTTGGTTATTGAAAACAAGGTTGGTCAATTTATTTTCACATAACATGTCTTTGTATCTTGTTTAGCTTGGATAAGCTTATTTATTGCACTTTACTAGTTGAAACTTTGTAGTGCATGTTGTGTGTGAAAGATGTTTATAGTTTTTGATCACTTTGTCTTGATCTTGAAATCACATTTTTTTGACTGTCGGACTTGAACCTTTGGAGAAATGCATAAATAACCATCTCACCACTATTCGATAGCCAATCATGAATACCTTAGTGCATATCATAAGATTTTGTGCTCGAGAAAGTGTAGTACATGCACAAAAAGAAAATAAGGTGTAGCTTCAGTTAAATTCCTTAAAATTGGTGTGTACATTATTGGAATTAAAGTTAAATCAATCAAATAAAATTAGTGTGTACATTATCCCGGCTATTTTAATAAGTTTCTGCTAAATTAAAATTTGTGTGTACAATATGAGGCAAATCAAGAAACTTACATGATTGCAAGCTTATGATCTAGGAGATGTGAGAGTTATATGATGTAACTCTTTAGGTGATAGTCTATTTCAAACACTATATGATGAATTTTGTAGACTTTGTGTTTGATTTCTATTCACATATCAGTTCACATATAACTCAAGTTTTTGCTAGTTGCACAGATTACATAAGTTACTCTTTGCTAAACATTGTACATGTTATTATGTGTTTTTGGTTTGACCAACCAAGTTTGAAAAATTCCTTGAGTTTTATGCAAAACATATTTGATGCTTGAGAATCTAAGGGGAATGGTTTGAAAATCTTAATTTTGGGAGAACTGGGTTTAAAACATGTGTTTTTGAAAAGTATTTCATCTCATACTCATGCATGTGTTTCATATAATTCAATGCTTTAAAGAGTTTCTGTGTAAAAATACTGTGTTTTTCAAAAAACTGTTTTTTCTAGAATTTCGACCGATCAAACTTGTTTTTCGATCGATCGAAATTGCAATTAAAACTTGCTATGAGTCTCTGTCTGTTTCGATCGGTGCTCGATTGGTGTTGGATCAATCGAAGCATTTTCGACCGATCAAATCTAATTTTCGATCGATCGAAATTCGTATGGGGAGTTTTTTAAAACTTGAGTTTCTCACGTGTTCATACACTTTTTCAAAACTTTTCAAACTCTTTCTCTCTTTATTCGATCAGTCTAAGGCTCCAAGCAAGTTTTTTTTGTCATTTTCCTTCATAATTTTTGCAAGGTTTTCCTTCTACAAGGCCGGTAAGACTATTTTGCCTTTTCTTTTTCATTTATTTTATGTTTTCATGCATTAAATCATGCTTTTTGGGGAAAATTTTGAACCTCTTAGTTTTTGGGTTTTTTGTTGATTCAAGCCATATTTCTTGAAATTGATCAATGGGTTTTTGTTATAAGTTGTTATATAACTGATCTTGATGGTTTAATTTGATCAATTTGATGGATTGTGAGAAATTGAAATTTCTAGGGTTTGAATCTACCCGATTTGGGGTTTTTGTTCAAATTGAGTTTAATTGATGAAATTGGCTTGTTGGATTGATTAATTTGATCATTATAAACTGTTTTCTAACTTGTGTGATGATCAATTGGTCAATTTAGTATAAATTGAACAAGTGGTTTTTCAAAATTTTGGGGGGGTTTTTGTTATAAACTCTATGCTCAAGCCAATTTTGTGATTCTAAATTTAAATTGAACTTGTTATCACTGCATTAGAGCATGCATCATGACATTTATTTGTTCATGCATCATATAGATTGTTATTTCTATATTTTTTTTGTGCTAACTTGCAGTCTGCCCTTAGTTTTTCTTTTGTTCTTTTTGGTTTTTTTTTGTGTGCCTTGTCCTTACCCTAGCACCATGACTAAGAAGACTAGAGCCAATAGGAAAGCCTCCACTTCTTCTAATCCATCTTTTGAGAGTGATAGATTTCTGAGCATGAAAAACCAAGAGTTGTTTGAGACACTAAACCTTAAGAGAAAAATTTGGGCTGAGCGTAAGGTTTTGCTAGATGAGATAGATCCAGCCATTAGGACCAAAATGACAAAAAAAAAAAAAATTATATAATCACTCTACTTGCTTCCCCCCCCCCCCCCCCCAAAATTCTCGGTGGAACTTATAAATTTTCTTTTGTCATTAAGTTGTTATATTTTGTAGTATACTTATTGAAATTTAAAATATGATAAGTTATCTAAAAAAACTATCTTGTACACACACACACACACATGCATTTATGGGAGGTTGTTTTAACTAATATATTTAGTAGTTAGGACCACAACTTAGTGCCCTAGTGTTGACCTAAACCTTATGATTTTAAATTTTTTAAGTTTTATTTTGAAATTCCTACAAAAAAAAAAACTTAGGGTTGTGTTTAGATGGCAACATTTGGATTTGGATTTTAAATCAATGGATTTAAATGCCTTAATTTGAAATCCATTAATTTTAAAATTCCTTGTTTGAGTATTTTTATACAATGAAGGATTTGAAATTCATTATTTGAAATTCCATTGTTGGAATACCTAAATTTGGATTTGGATTTGGAATTAAGATCATAAAATATTTTTTCCAATTATTTTTTTTTCTTAAACCTTCTACATTTTTATTTTAGTAACATTTTTAATAAATACATGAGGTAATGAAAAAGCCATTGACAATCCAATTCACAAAATGATAACTAAAAATCTGTCATCATAACCAACTAATAATTTGCTATTAGTAACAACTTGGGCTTGCAAAATATGAATTTATCATATGACTAATTGAATTGAGAAATCCCTATTTGAAATTCTATCAGAAATTTTTTCAAGCACTTGCCATGCCTTCTTTTTAAACCCTAGATAGAGTTATCCTTGCAAAGAGCATGCCAACTCATTAAAACAACCAGGGCAATCATTAAACCCTAGAAGCTTATTTCTTAAAGTTCAAACTGCTAAACACTACTGTTGGAATTTGGTTGATTTGGATGCCTCTTTAGAAGGAGAAGAAAAAGGCTTGCTACAAACAGAAAATTGGAAGAACTCAACAAATTTTGATGTTTAGCAACAACATATTCTTTTTTTTTTTTTTTTGACTAGAAGTTGATTTGACTGATACTAAACTTGAAAAAAGGTGCATGAAGTAAGAGCAGCTGTCACGACCCAAACCCAATACCTGGATTTGCGACCATGACCAGCATAATAATATCAAGCTTGAACCTGATATTAACAAGAACCAACTACACTTTTAAACAAAAGCTTTCCTCTTTCTTTTCATTGTTATTTCTTTACTTTAATATATAATTTTTCACTTAATATTCAAAGCATCTACATTGTACTCCAAGGGATAACTTAATCCACCAGTCATTCAATTTCAGAATTTCACATAATACATCTCTTAATATATTAAAGTACACAACTTTCATTAGATCCTAAAATACACAATACTACAAAGCTAAGCATCAAACTTTCAAAACAGGGGCAATTCTTTTAAAGCTAAAACTAGTTCCTCCCAAAACTCGACTAAGGCTCCCTTTGCTCCAGAATAAAACTTGTTGACTGAAAAAGTAGAAGGGGTGAGCTAAATAGCTCGATAAGGGTAAGTTACATGAGAATTTAATAAGAATGCATGTAAACCAAAGCATTTCATTTTATGGACATTCAGATAGGAGAACATCTTTTAATTTCATGCATATTATTTTATATACTTTAGATTTTGTAAGCATAACAAACATATTTCATTTTATGGATATTCAGATAGGAGAACATCTTTTAATTTCATGCATATTATTTTATATACTTTAGATTTTGTAAGCATAACAAACATATCTTTGTCTAAAACATGATTGTATGGAATATCTCTATTCAAAACCTTTTAGTGCATAATAATCTTTTTAAAATAACCTCATGACTTACCAAATGCTCATATCACTTATCCCTTACCTAAAAGCAGAGAAATCAAGAGCCTAAGGTCGAAGGAGCTCAGACTTGGACGCTGGTAATACCTATACCAAATATCAAAGCTTATTACTATTAATTCTACCTTAGCATAAACTTATACATACATCTCTAAAACCTAGCTCTCAAAATAAAGGAAATTCTAATCCTACCTCAAAGAGGTTCCCAAAACACAAGATACATATATCAAAAAACATGATTCACATAACCAAAGAAAAATCATTATATTCACGTTCATGTTCAATCATATAACGAAGGAAACACATTCAATTCAATTGCAAGGGTTTAATAATTCATTAGGTTTTTACAGCTTGTCTACCAAATGCAAAGTAAATGATTTTTTCCAAAATGACATTTTCTAAATAACCAAATGGCAGAGTATTAACAAGCCATTCTTTGATTTTCTTACTTGCATTAGCATTCTTAATTAAGTAACCAAAATACCCCTGGGCAGCCATAAGGCAGCATAGAACTCAGTCATTGCAATTACAATTTTGTGTAGTCATTTAGGGTTAAACTTAAAACTTAAAACAAGGACTTAGCTTCAATCAGCACATGAAAATTAATATTCACACTCTTCAAAGCTGAATCTTATAAGTTCAAGGAATTATGTATAAAAATAAGTAAATCAGATTTCCAAAGATTGAATAAGTACATAATCCTCATTAATTAACACTACAGTTTGTTGGGATATTACAGCAGCCCACACACAAACAATAAACAACATAGCAGAATAAAAAATCAAACTTACCTCTCCTGCCATAGAGGACAAATATAACTAGCCCCCTTTTCTTTTTTCTTCTTAAAAAAAAAAAAAAAAGTATAACTAGTTTATTTGCAAGAACAAAAACACAAAGTAAAACTTAACTTTGGTCTTCCAATAAGCAGGTTTCATAGTGACATATATAGGATATACCAAATTATGCACTAAAGGTGGCCTATAGCAAATTTATTTTAGAACCTACTATCATCAAAATGAACCCAAAAATTGGTTGAACAATATGAAACTTTAGTGCATGTTAACTCTCTACCTCTATAAATACTAGTGTCGTCTAATGAAAATTGTATACAACAAAAAGAGAGAGAGAGGGAAAAAAAAAAAGAAAAAAGAATGAGAGGATGATGAAAAACACATCAACTAAACTAGGACAATTAATCAAGAAACACAAGTAATTAATTGTTAAGAGATCAAAAAAGTTGGACTTACCAGCAAAATATGTGTGTAACCCAATCGACCTTGTTTCCATAAGAAATTCAATACTTTCAAAACATAATCAGTCTCAACCTCTTATTTTACATTGTAACTTGAATCTTCTAACATAGCATCAAAACTTTTTAAATTTTCAACGAAAAGAAACCTTAAAGAATGAAATGTTGCTTCATATGACATGAGAAGATGCATAGCAAAGACATGAAGTAAAGAATATTTTAGTCTGATGGTTATAACTATGGTTACCTCTCTACTTTGAGAAAAAATCTTTTAACTTACAGCTGAGACCTATTGATTTCTATGCAAGTATTCTTCATGCATAATCATCAATTGTTTTGCCACTTGCCTAATTATCAAGAATTCAATAGCATATATGGACAACAAGTCCAAGCCAAAAAAACCTATTTATATCAAATAAGATTCAAAATATTAAAGTAGGTTCTTAATAAACAATCATTACCCAAAGAAATTCATTTCATTGACCAACATAAAAGCACGTCGCACCAAATATAGCCTGAAGCATAATTTTACATTGAAGCATGACTTCTCCAACTGAACTATATATATTCCCTTGAAGGGAACAACCCTGGCCTAGCAATATATATATATATATATATATGTATATAAATTCCCATTTAGAAGTCAAACCCAATTTAAGATGAAATTTACTCTTCTAAAAAATAAGGACTAAAATTATAGTTGTACTTGGAAAAAACAAACTGAGGCTCTAACATACTATATACAGCCAAATCAGCTACAATAATGGTGACTAGATTTAAGGCGATGTGAAGAGAGGGGGGGAGAAGCATTATACTAAAAAGATAACAATACTAACAAATATGTACTCCTAATAGACCATTAGAAAACCATCCTATTAGCCATAATTATATTTCCTCTGTAATGGAGAGGTAATTAATGTTATTGCCAAGCACAAAATTGAGCTTGCAAAGTTTAATTGCTACATGATCAACATATTTGACTCCAGTCCTAAAAAATCCAAATATAATAAACATGACTAGCCATCTGAAAAAACCTACAAGAAGAGAGCAAATCAGTTCAAACCTATAAAGTGTAGATAATACATGAACTCTCAATGTCTACCATCTTCGATTTCTGTGTTGCTTCCGAAAAAACAAACAAAGAATTTGGGGAAACAAAACAAACATGGCAATTAAGAGATTTTGCATATTTTATGGAATTAGGGTTTTGATCCTAACCTTCCAGTTCCACTATATCAAAGTGATTTTGATCTTTTTGAGAAACCTTCACTGGTGAGTAAAGCCACGAGACAGAGACGGAGATCACCCAAGTGAGATGAGAAGCGGTTTGAGAGAGGAGAACGCAAGAGAGTCCAGGGCTCAGATGAAAAAGTGTGTAACTTTTTTTTTTTTTTTTCTTTTGGCTTTTATACTAAACCCGCTTGAACGGTAGCAGCTTTTTCATTAAAATAAAATAACAGTTAGGATTAGAGCAAGTAAAATCTATGGTTCTGATTTTAGCAGGTACCGTACCCACCAAAAAAATATATGGGTACCGTAGAATGACCTGATTACAAAATATACGAAAAAAGAAACTATAAAATAAGGCAAAGTTTTATTTAAGGCCAAACTTAAAAAAAATAAAAAATAAAATAAATAAATTATACCGACAATGACTTCTGAATACTTTCTCCAAATTACATCCGGACCACACGTAAATTTAGTTGAATACCTCAAGTTCTTTCCGTAAGTGATGAAAATAATCAACAACAAAAAAAAAAAAAAAAAAAAAAAAAGATGGTACTTATGTTATGTGTCTATATATATATATATATATATATATATGTGAGTGTCAGTGTGTGTGATGTATTATATGATTTTTTTTAAAGAATTAGTAGATGATTATTATAAGAGAGAGAGAGAGAGAGAGAGAGAGAAAGAGAGAAAATAGAGTTTTCAATCATGAACAAGGATAAAAAATTATTAGATTCACCAGCAGAATTACCCTCATAAGTGGCAATGTTTTATCAATTGAGAAGACTGGATAGGACCATTTTAAATGATTGTTCTTATAATAGACATAACAATTTTTTTTGTTTTTGGGGATAAGAACTAATACTTGGTATCGCCGTTGCACATGTAGCGGCAATCACACAAAGGTGAGTCCCATCCCATCGTTTTTCCACGGATGAGTTTTGGACTAAAAGTCCAAGATGGCGGTTTAGGATGCAGTCACGTCTGACCCATCGGTTTAGTTGTTAAATTCAACTCTCGGTTGGGCTTGTCATAGTGATAGTTTGGATTGCGCTAAAAACCATCACGTGTTTATGTTTTAAATAGTGGGTCTTGTGTATTGTTCACGGAACCCGCAAGAACCGAAAAACTAAAATTTTACTTTAAAACTGGGTCCTATGATACTATTTACATATTTAAAAATTATTTTGTTACAGTATTTTCAGTTTTCAATTTTTAGTTTTCAGCAATAAGCGGTATCCAAATAGACCATAGTCACTTTTCTATTCACATGCATGGTTGCTAAAATGATGCTTTCTTGCTATTTTTTATTTTATTTTTGGTGCTAAAATGATGCTTTCCTGCTGTTGCCTTTGCGGTTTGGGCCTCTTATCATTTAGTAGGGTTTTTTTTTTTAATTGATGTTAACAGTTTTTCCTTTAATCAGTCAGTTCAAATTTCCAATGTAAAAATGTAAATAGAAAGGGAAGGGGTGGCGGAGGTTAAAAAAAAAGGAAGCAAAATAAAAGTTTTGCATGTTGTATTTTTTTTTTTTTTTTTTTTTGGGGGGGGGGGGGGGGGAGAGAGAGAGAGTTTTACATTAAAAAAAAATTACACAATTTATGAGAATATTACTCAACGTTACATAATTTTATTATTATTTTTTTATAGAAGTACTATGCCCAAGTAGTCGAAAAGTATATCAATCAACTAATAGATAGCACAATATTCTCACATACTAAAATCATGTTTAATTTTATGTTACAATAAAAACCAATTACCCACATATTTACGTATTTGTAATGTGTAATGTGGTTTAGCATAGATGGAAATTACAATTGCAAGCATTAAGCATGCTCAAATATTATAAGATAGAGAGGTAATTCTATACCTTATTGTTAAGGATATATTTTATGAAATTGGCTAATCCTTTAACAAAATGCACTTTACTTGTAATTGGATAGATCAAGGATGGATTTAGTACTTCAAGAAATATGTTGTTCAAGTCAAGTGTTAAAACCATGAAGATTGGACCAAAAAACAAGTGAAGAAGAGCTATTCATTAAAACTCGACAAATATCTCAACAGAATTAGTATCTATCGAGATTTAAGAACAAAACTCAACAGAAGTTGAATCTGTCGAGATCTACGAAATCAGAATTTTCAGATTTGATTTTTTGCTTATGCTGACATGTATGTGTAGGGTCTATTTTCTCACAACTCTAGACATATATAAGACTTATTTTAAAAGCTGTCATTATGAAGAATATATGTAGAAAGTGACCTAATGTCTTATTCTCTCTGCAAGAAGTTACTGCGTCTTTTGCACCTTAGGGTTTGTAACCAAATACTTCTTGATCTTCATTGTTAATGAAGTGAAAAACTGTGCAGCCAATAACTTTCTTCAAGTTGCTGGAGTTAGTCACATATTAGGATCCGTGCATCATTGGTTAATCACATATTGGGATTCGTGCATTAAGGGTGACATTCATATATTGAAGAGTTCAAAAATTTTGAAGCGATATAAGATCTCTATTAAGAGTTCATCTATGGGGATTGTAAACTCTAAGGGCAAAAGTTTTATACTAGATCTAAAACTTCTCTTTACTATATTAAATTGCTTTTCATGAAGGTTTCCCCCTAAGTTTTTACTGTGAAACTAGTTTGTTTCGTTGGTTTTCCTGAGTCATCATATCTTGTCTTATTTATTATTCCATTGTGCATGATTTTGACATGATATTAATGTTTGTTTTAACAAGGTCTATTCATAATAAATCTAATTAACAACTTGGGTCTAAAACTTGTTAATTCTATCAATTGGGGTTTAAATTTCCCAACAAGCTATATTAGAGCGGGTACACTCTGATTGGATTAATTTCTTGAGTGTGATCCTTAACCCCTGTTGTCATGGATCATGTATAATCTCTCTTGATTCCTCCTTTGTTTGATGGTACTAACTATACGTACTGGAAAGTTCATATGAAAGTTTTTTTGCATACTCTTGGTAAAAAAGTATGGCAAGTTGTTGAAGTTCGCTGGATTAAGCCAAAAGAAGCGTCGATGAATTGGGATGAAGCAATAATCAAAGCAGCAAATTTCAACAATAGGGCCTTGAATGCTTTGTTTTGTGGGGTGACCAATAAGGAATTTAAGAAAATATCATCCACAGAAGTTGCCAAGGAAGCATGGACCATTCTTGATGATAGGCCAAAAAATGTATTGACCCCTTCGGCAAATTAATTAAATAATTATCCAAGTTAATTAATTAAGTCAATTTAACATGTAATAGCGTGGTAGCACAAACAAATCACCAAATAACTAAATGCAACGAAAATTAAATTTGACACAGGTGATTTGTTTACGAATGGGAAAAACCACCAAGGCAAAACCCCACCGATTGATTTTAAGATCACCACTCTCGAGAATCCACTATTATCAATCACAAGTAGTTACAAATAAAAGGAATCCCGGTACCTAATACTAACCTACAATTGAAACCTTACCCAATACCCAATTGGACTTGTATTGTAACAACAATCTCTCTGTTCAATGCACGAATCTCAGTACGTGACTAATTAATGATGCACGAATCCCAATACGTGACTAACACACCCAACTTGAGGAAGATTGTTGGCTACATAGTTCTTCAGTTCATCAACAGTGAAGATCATGAAACTCCTTGGTCACAAAACCTTTGGCATAAAGATGCAGTAGATTCTACAAAGAATATGATGAACTAGAGCAATTTCTGTCTCTGGTCACAATATGCATGAGTTATCACTTTGCATCACTTGTGACAGCTCTTAAAATAATCCTTATATATGTCTAGGGTTGTGAGAAAAGAAACCCTTCATAAATACTCAAGGATATGTGTATAATTAGATCTGAAAAGTCTGATTTCATAATTCTTGACAGATATAGCTTGTGTCAAGCTTTAGCAGTAATTCTCGATAGAAAGGATTCTATCGAGACTTCTGTCGAGCTTTAATGAGTAGCACATTCTTCACTTGTTTCTTGGTCAGATTTGCATGGTTTCAATACTAAACTTGAACACTTGTTTCTTGAAGTACTAAACTCATCCTAGATCTACCTAATTACAAGTAAAGTGCATTTTGTCAAATGATTAACTAATTACATCAAACATGTCCCTAACACTTGAGACCACCTATGAAGGTACCAAGGCAGTAAAGACCGTGAATCTTCAAAGACTCACTAGTAGTTTTGAAGAAATAAGGATGGAGGAGGATGTGACATTTGATGAGTTCTATGCTAAACTCAAGGATATTGTGAATTCTATCATCAACCTTGGAGAATCTATAGCAAAATCCAAAATTTTTAGGAAAATCCTTTGGTCCTTACCTAAAAGATTCTATGCCAAGGTCACTGCTATTGAAGATGTGAAGGACATTGATCAAATTCCTTTGACTGAGCTTGTAGGAAACTTTCAAACCTATGAGATGAGATTAGGTTTAATGGGAAAAGGTGGAAGGAGTAGAAACTTGGCTCTTAAGGGTATATAGGAAGAGATTGATGACTCTGAAGATGAAGATGAAAGAGAAGATGAAGATGAAGATGAAGATGATGATGATGATGATGATGATGATGAGGATGAGGATGAGGATCTAATCTTCATAGCTAATGAGATTATCAAGCTTCTTCAATATAGGAAAATGGATAAGGAAAAACCTCCTAGGAAATCTAAATCCTTTAGGAAGAGCAAGAATGAGAAACCCCTTATCTAGTGCCATGAGTGTAAGGGTTTTGGTTATATGATGATAGAGTTCTCAAACTATCTTATGAAGGAAAAGACCAAAAGGGAAATGGTTGGTTGCTACCTTGAGTGACACTGAGAATGACTCTTCTAATGAGTATGTGGATGAATGTGGTCATTTTATGGCTTTTGCTGCGACAACCGATAAGATGATTATGGAGAGTGCTAGTAATAATGGGGATTCTTCATATGATGAAGTACCCAAGAAGTTGACCCTTCAAAAAGCCTATGATAAGCTATGCACCGAATTTATAAAATCTGAAAAGACTTTTCATCTTTGTAGAAAAGAGCTTAATGAGCTAAAAACTAAAAAAGTTGAACTGGTAGTCAAACTAAATGAGACTACAAGGTTAGTTGAGACTCTTGTTATGGAGAACACCTTATTGGAAGAGAAGGTCAAGAATCTCGAGGATGAGCTTAGTCAAGCTAGAACTCAAATAGGGAGGATGTCTAGTACAAAACTTAATGAGGTATTGAGTGCGCAAAAGCCTAGTTCTGATAAGACTAGCTAAGGATATGCTGTTTCCTCTAGCCTCTCCTCTTCCACGACTTATGGATCAAAGATTGTCTTTGTGTCCCAATTTGAGAAAGGTGATAAAAGTGTGAAATTTAAAACTGATTTGGCTAATTCTAAATCCTTTGTTAGACCTCACTCTAGGAAGTCTAGTAGTTCAAAAACTACTCATGTTTGTCACTATTGTGGTGTTTCTAGATACATTCGTCCTAATTACTTCAAGTTGTATCCTCATAAGCAAGCATCCAAATAGTTACAGGTTCCTTCTCAAGGAACTACACCTTTGTTTGGAGAGTTATTAAATGCTTTGAGCTTTTTAACTCAATTTTAGGAGAATTCTAATTCTTCTATGTCCTTTAGTAGACATACTAGGACACGTGTCTCTTCATGTTTATGACCAAAGACTCATGTTGTGTGGGTGAGAAAGGAGCCTAAAACCTAATTGTCATTTCTATCTGTCCTCTACTTTAATTCTTTCTATCTAAAGTTGTACTCACTTTTGCCTAATTTCTTGTACTTTTGGAATCATGCTTTCATGCATCTGCATCTTTCTTTCATGCTTTCATGTTGTTTGTCTGTTTTTATTTAGTTGTTTATTTTTTAATTTGTTTTGTTTTCAAAAAAAAAAATGTGTGTTTGTGTATATTGGTACTTGTGTACCTTGGATGGCCATTGAAACAAAGTTTTCTAAACTTTGTATCTCTTGTAACTTAGATGAGCACCTCAATGCATAACTAAGCAAGTGAGCTTTGTGGCTCATGTTTGTAATGAGTACGATTAAGTAATCTCTTATACTTAATACTAATATCACTCTTTTTGACCAGAAGGACTAGAAAATCCTCAGAGAAATGCATAAATAACCATCTCACCACTAAAACCCGCCAATCATGTATAACATTTGTGTGCTTCAGCATAGTAAAATTGTGATATTTTGGCTTACATAATTGGGTATTTCTTTTCTTTTTCTTATATGCCCATGCATGTTATGCTCAAAAAGAAAAATATGCAAAGAAAAATAAAAGCAAAAAGAATCAAAATACTTTTAAATATGATTGCAATCATGTTTCTAAGAGATGTGAGAGATATAGGATGTACCTCGAAGGTGATAGTCTCTATCAAGTAGTTATGATTATGTGTGAGCATATTTTATTTTTCTCATATCTCAAATTGTCATAATATGAGATACTTATGCACTCTTGCTATGTTTTCACACATAACATGCAAATTCTTTACTATTTTTGATACATAGGTAGGTACAATGTGATTTGGCCATCACAAGGAATGCATATATTAATATATGCCCACTAAACTATCTTAACTTGTTTTTGAAAAATAAAATTGGTTAGTCTTGTTTAGTGTGTGTGTGTTTTGTTTAGGAATGCTTTACATCTAAAGTTTGAAGTGTGGTTTGAGTGCTTAACATGTTGCTTGGATGCTTGTTTGAGTAGTCATCTTGTTACTTTCTCATCTTATGTGTTTTTCCCCTTGAAAAACCTCTTTTTTGCGTTTTCAATAGCTTCTCGACAGATACCTCTTCTATTGATAATTCTGGGTTTGATCTCGACAGCTTCTCGATCGATAGGTCGATCCATCGAGCCAAAATCTTATGCTTTCTGTTTGCTCGACACATCCTCGACAAATTCTCAATCCATCAAGATTTCTAGGTTTCATCTCGATAGAAGCTCGACAGCTTCTCGATTTGTCGAGACCCTCTTGCATGCATTGTTTTTCACATTTTTTGCATCTTTCTATTATCTTGTCATTCATAACATCTTGTTTCATTACATTTATGCATTTATATGGATTCCTTTTGCCCCATTGATCATCTTTATGTTTCTCAGGTGAAGTTTTATAGTTTCTTGTACCCTTTGTCAATCATGACAAAAAGGAGGAGAAAATGTGGTTTTTTTTTTTTTTTTTTTTAGATTCTACATGTTAGGGGGAGAAATACATGTCTTTGTAAAGGGGAGTTGTGTTTCATCCTGTGAGGGGGAGTGTTTACGTCCTTGTTGTTTTAGAAGCTTCTTTTAACTTCTTGTACACTGGTCTTGTGACCATTTTTACATACATTGTACTTTATTTTCATATATACATGATGATGTATGTTTTTCTTCACCTATCTCTATATGTGTTGTTTCTTTTCTCTCTTTATACGCATGTTTCTTTATGTATGCAATCTTTATTTCTGCTTCTCACATGATGCCTAGATGAGTTTTGTTTAAGTGTTTCAGAAAGACAGGTTATAAAAGTCTATCATGCCATGAGCTCTTTTTTTGCAAAGTTTTTCAAGAGTTTGTAGTAGGTATATATTTATTTTGTAATGTAACAAGTGGTTATGAGTTGAGTGATTTAAGAGTTCTCTCATGATTATTTGTTTTGTTATGGTTTTGTCGTGGATTGCCAAAGGGGAAGATTGTTAAGGACATATTTTATATAATTGGCTAATTTTTTGACAAAATGTACTTTACTTGTAATTGGATAGATCTAGGATGAATTTAATACTTCAAGAAACATGTTGTTCAAGTCAAGTGTTAAAGCCATAAAGATTGGACCAAGAAACAAGTGAAGAAAAATTGTTCATTAAGCTCAACAAATACCTTGACAGAATCAGTATCTATCAAGATTTAAGAATGAAACTCGACAGAAGCTCTACAGAAACTGAATTTATCGAGATCTACGAAATCAGAATTTCTAGATCTGATTTTCAGCTCATGCTGACATGTATGTGTAGGGTTTCTTTTCTCACAACCCTAGACATATATAAGACTTATTTTAAAGGCCATCATTATGGAGAATATATGCAGAAAGTGACCTAGTGCCTTATTCTCTTTACAATAAGTTACTACGTCTTTTACGCCTTAGGGTTTTATAACTAAGTACTTCTTGATCTTCATTATTGATGAAGTGAAGAACTTTGTAGCCAATAGCCTTTTTCAAGTTGTTGGAGTTAGTCATGTACTGAGATCCGTGCATCATTAGTTAGTCACGTAATGAGATTCGTGCATTAAGGGTAGTGTTCATATATTGAAGAGTTCAGAGGTTTTGAAACGGTAGAAAGTTTCTACTGTAAGTTCATCTATGGGGATTGTAAAGTCTAGGGATAAAGGTTTTGTACTAGATCTAAAACTTCTCTTTACTATAGTGAATTACTTTTCAGGAAGATTCCCCCCCCCCCCCCGCCCCCCCGATTTTTTATTGTGAAACTAGTTTGTTTCATTGGTTTTCCTAGATCATCATTTATTGTCTTATTTACTATTCTACTTTGCATGATTTTGACATGATATTGAAGTTTGTTTGTTTTAACAATGTTTATTCATAGTATATCTAATTAACAACTTGGGTCTAAAACTTGTTAATTCTATCAACAGGGGTCTAAATTTCCTAACACTTGTAATCTCGAAAAAAAAAAAAAAAAAAAAAAAAAAAAAACCAATAATTAAATAGTATCACACCAATTATACCAAAAACAAGATAAGCAATATATTTCACACCAATAGATATGTATGTTGGCAAAAGCGTATGAAAGAGTGATCATCTTTGCCTTTATTTGTTACCTAAAATCATACTTCCTCCTTTGGTCCTTTGGTCCTGTGTATGTATTACTATCACATTTTATCCCTAGACATTTATATATATGAAGGATAACATCTTTGCTAGTTGTTACTACCAGAAAAGCACTCGTACAACTCTTTAATTAGCATAGCTACATAGCCCTTACTCACATGAACTTCCCTTGCTGCACTTCTTGTTGTACTGGCCACAGTATCTCTCATCACTGGATGGGTTCACACATTTCTCTTGGCAACACATTTCAGAATAGTTGCACTTTTTTCCACACTTCCCATAGTTAAGTTTGTTTTTCATCAGATTAACACATGTTTGTTGCAGCAATTAGGCCCCAGGCTGTTCTTATCGCGACAGAGTTTAGGGTACACTTCACAAGTTCTCACAGCTTTGACCTGTTGGGCAAGAAATCGACCCCTTCTTGGGTTCCTCGCCTTATGGTAATTCATGTTCATTAGCGTTATCATTCTTTATGTTGACATGTGATTCATTATCAACAGTTGAAAGAGATATGGCTATACACAGTTAAAACCAGCAAGTTGAGCATGATTTTTGATGAGTTCATTGCCATTGTGTATGTGTATGTGTATGTGTATGCATGTGCAGAGAGTGGAAGAAAGAGAGGGTTAATTATATATATGAGTAGTTTGAAGATGGGAAAGAATATGTGATGTTAAAGCCTTAAAGGTATTTATAGAGGGGTATATGATGACATGTAAATTGTCTTGGAGTAGTAGTCTCTATCAACAGCATATGAAATTAAAGTAAATGGGAGTTAGGTTTCCAATTGAATTCATATTTTCCAATGTAAGAGAGACATTTGAGAAAAGAAGAGAACCAAAAATTGGTACATATTTAGTGTGTTGACTAGTGCATTGTAGCAGGCGTTCAGGAAATTTCCTTTGATCGCATAGTTAGGGGATGTATACTAGGTCCATGTGATTTAGGTCCCTCTCCCTTTCTCAGCAAGTAAAGCAACTTTTTTTTCTTCTTCTGAATTTTATATGATTAATAATAGAGATATTATAAATTTTATTATCTGACTCTAATCACAAAATAAAAAATAATTAGAAAATTTATTTATTATGTTATTGATGTGAGATTAATCATCATTCTCATTTCAATAGTAAAAATTTTCATTAAAAAAAAAGAGTCCATAACTTTAGCATATTTCATTCATAGTTTGAACCCTTTAAAAAAAAAATCTATTTATTTATAATTTGATAGTTACAAAGGGAGGGAGATTTGAACCCTATATATTTTTGTTGAAAACACTAGGATATGCTAATTAGCTGAACTACACGGCTCTAGGCTTCATAGTTTACACCTTAAGCCTCCATTTATTGCATGGAGAGAAATATATTACAAACAATGAAGAATTATCCCATATCAGCCTTATAAATTATAGGAGAAATTTCATTAAAAAAAAAAAAAAATTTGCATGGGATTATATTATGGAAAATTATTAGGTACTCTTGAAGTAAAGAGAAATGGTGTTTTAGAAATACTTAAGAATTACTCTTATATTATATACGGGACAATTAATAGTATAGTTTCTATGTATGCACCAAAGGCATGCATGTATCTACAGTGTAGTTTCTTTGTATGTGCTAGAGGCACACATATATTTTGTAGGAATGTAAACAAAACAAGTTAGTATTAAAAATTTAGGAATATTCATTTAAATTTATTTCAAACATAAGTTGAGTTCAAATCATTAACAAATTCGATTATATGTTAAAACTTGGTTTATTTTCTTATCAAACAAGCTCAACTAGTAAAACTTGTTCGTGAGCAATTAGTAAAACTTTTTCTTTTGCCATATATAGTAAACACCATCACTAAAACTTTGTACTCCTTCAAATCTATGCTAATAACTAATCAATAAACTATGTTTTTTTTTTCCAATAATTAAATTATCGTTGAAATCATATTATTAGATTGTGTATATGTACATGTCACCTTACCAACATCTTGAGATAACCCAGAAAAATATATGTGGAGGCTTTCAATTAATAAATTTTCGATGCGTGTGGCGGGATAACAACACTTACCTAAGGATTAATCAAGCACTCTAATGGTCCTATACATCTCCGTCAGGAAGGGGAGAAAAAAAGTGTGGAGCATTTACAAGTGTGACAAACACAAAGCCCAAAACCAATGTTGCTAATTAAAAGAAGTATTTGATTTGATTCATTTGGATCAGTTTTAAAAGTACTCAACTTTTGCAATAGCAAAATGAATATATGCAGCCATGTCTCCTCTACATTTTGACTTAGATTAGATGTAATCATAGTCATACACTAATTCTAATGTCCAAATGTTGGGGCGAGGTTTGGCTATTTTGTGGTGAGGTGAAGTGAAGTTTACACAAATTTTAGGAGCAGAGAATAATGAACGCTGGCGTTTTCTTTCTAATCTAGGCTTGGTAAAGTTAAATCTCTGACCCAAAGAAAATTAATTTAGAAGGACGAGAGCACTGAAGCCCGAAATTTTCAAACTCAATCTGTGTCACACACTTAAGGTCTGGGCTTGTTTTGGGCTAGTTATGACATGCTCTTTTTTCCTTTACCAACATAGGAACTTAAATGAATAGTACTATAACGAAAAAATATAGTTTCAACCACTGAATTTTCAAATTCTTCATTTAAAAGAAATTTAGAAGTTCTAAATGACAAAAACAACATAAACGTGAGTCAATCAGAACACAAAATTAAAAATTATAACCAAATAAAGTTTTAGCGCTTAATATGTATCCTTATAATTAGGACTAGAAATGTGTGATTATAGTTAATTAATTATGATTGACCCTTTAAACAATTAGTTATGACTACTAATGTGCTATGATCTCATCGGTCTAGAATTAGGATAGGGGTGCACCATCATACGTAGGATGGTTTAATTTGAAAAATTCTTTTATTTTAAATTATCTTTCTAATGCCGCAAATTTTATCTCAATCAATTAAAGCAATACAAATAATAACAATCCAAAGTAATAAGGCCAAATTATCTTCAAGTGTCGAAACTTGATTGGAGCGTGAAGAATTTTGTTCTTACACATCTCTAGTAAATACAATTTAAAATTAATTTATATAAAAAAAAAATGTGGAGGAGGTGCAAACAACCTACAGAATTCACTAATTTAATTTTCATATATTAACAAATTTATATGAATAAAAAATAGTATATGTATGTGTGGGGCCTGAAATTTGGAATCCCAGCCCACTTCACATTAATGGCCCAAATCCCAAGCCGAGGAGCCCTACTGCCGAGGAGGTATGAGGAGAACCCCTTAATGGCCCAATAATACAGCCGAGGACAACCTCACGCTCAACGCCTCACAAAACGCCTGAAGAAAAGGACAAACTCAGTACAAGAGCAGTACAAGCTAGAAAGCTGCCAACACCATAACGTGGAGCCCAGCACCTGACAAACCCATACCCCATACCGTGCTATCCAGCTTTTTCCAACTACTCTGACGTGAAGACTGATAGGACAAGTAACTGCCCCAAACAAGAAGAAACTGACACGTAGATGAAGAAGGGAAATCAAATACTAGTATAAAAGGAGGGGGGGGGTGCCCCGGAAAAAGGGGAAGAAGGAAGAAAAAGGAGGAACGGTGAGAATGTAATGCTCCTCGGACTAATTCCGAGGAGCCAAACCTTTCAAACTACATTGATGCAAGGCTCAGCTATGCAGTCCAAACTCATCTTTGTATAATTACTCATGAAACCGGGGCCAGACCGAAACCCAGCGCCCAAAGGCAGGCCTTTCCAAACCCACTCTCTACAAATCATATTGTTCGGGTCCTTTACACACGAGCCCAACGTCATCCTTGGGTCGTTAAAAATCGTGTCCTTACAGTATGTATGTATGTATATACTTATGTTAATGTTTATGTTTATGTCTATGAAGTTTTGAGTATCCAAATAATAAACGCTGCAACTAAAAACATTCATGTAGTTATAAATATATTGACAAATTAATAATATAAAAAAATAATACTCCCACCATCCAAATTTTTGGTCATGTTTTCCATTTTAGGAAGTTGCAAAATTTTGTTTTGTTTCTAAATTTAAAAGCTATAAATTTATTGAGTTTTATATTTTGCTCCTACCAAAGACAAGCACTTTAAATAGTAAAATTTTTTAGAACTTTGTTTAAGGGTAATTTTGGAAAATTTTATATTTTTAATTGAGAAACAAGATAATTAATGATATTTCCTTAAAAAATTAGGTTTTCTAAACAAGACCAACAATTTAGGATGGATGGAGTAACTTTGAGTTTCCTATCATTATAGTTCATTTCTCTCAATAAAGAGATTTCTAGCTAGTTGCTTTCTTTGAGTAAGGAGACACATAGGGAGATCAAAATGTTGAAAAAGTTTGTGGGGGTATTGTATAAAGTGAAGAAGCATTAATCTGTTTATTCTTCTCTTACCTTCTTCATCACCCATAACGTGAAGCGATGTATTTTAGTTAAATTCTACTTCTCATCACTTAAATAGTGGTTGAAATTAATATAAATAAGCGTTCTGCAGTGATCTCCAAAAATACAAATGTTTGTTTTTGCTTTAACTATGTTGTTCATGAACATTAATTATTGACGTTATATTCTAGAGAATTATTATTTCTTTGATATATTTGCAATACTTTAAGTTTTTTGAATATATATATATATATATATATATGAAAAATAACCGATAAGTTAGAATTTATTAGCAACCAATAAAAAGAAAATAATAAATAAATTTAAATAGAAAATAAAAAACATTTAAATATACATAGTGAATGTGTAATGTAGATTTTTATAGTTTCAAAACTGCTTAAAATTGAATTTGTTTGTGAATACGTGGGAGAGACTTGGCTCTTTGAACACTTAAATAGTTGGCTCTTTGAATACTTCAAGACTTAACTAAAATTGCACTTGTTTGTTTGGAAAATTGTGATTGTATCAAAAAAAAATTACAACGAAAGAAGAGTCAATGAAATCAATAGTAAGTGGAAGAACACAACAAAACAATGTTGAATTATCTTTGGATACTAAAACTTGTTTAGAGCTTAGAGACTCTTAAGCTTAAGCACCTCTCGTAAAGGATGAGGAGGCATAAATATTTTAGTCTTTATTTAAAAAAACAAATGATGATGAGGTATAAATATCCTAATAAATTCATATGTCGACAATTCAATTTCCAAATTTCCCTATTCTCAAAATTTGAATAAAGATTAAAATATGTCTGTGGGCTCAAAATAAAACAAACACAATGTACTTATCTTTATTTTTATGTTTATGTTTACAATATACATATTAAATAAAAATAATATTTAATTTTCATAACCCATAAATATTTGTATGAAAATTATACAAGTAAGAATTAATCAGTCCATTTATAATAAAAATTATAAAAAATTTATATATTAGAAAATAAAAAACATTAAATCACATTCATATTGGATGTGTATACTGTTGTTTAAGGTATAATTGTGAGCACCCTAAGATGTGGCCTATGAATGCTACCACGACTACCAACTAAATGGCTCTCTTGGGTTCTGTTCAATGTGAACTTATCCTAACACTGAAGTTTGAGAATAGGCCATTAGTTTAGTATTATGAGTAAAAAATTAATCTTAAATTTCTAAACCTTAATTAGTGGCATATTACAATTTTCTAACATGGGAATATCTTAAGCAGTGGTAATCGGAGAATATTCAATCAAGATTTCTTTTACTCTTGCTTCTAGTTGCATCCACTTTTCTTTTCCCACAAGTACAATTGGAGTTTATTAGAAGATGTAATATCCCGCACCTCTAACCCTAATGATTAAGTATGTCAATATCATTTCCATTAATGATAATCAAGTAGTATCTTAAGGAAATGGAAATCTAGAAATAAAATAGGACACTTAAATAATGTGGAAGGTAAATAACAGTAGTGCTGCTGAAAATATTGAAAAAGTAGGGGACATAGTGCAATTAAGAAGAAACTTAAGGACCATATTGTAAATAAAGATATTAGTATTTAGCCCTTGACACCTCTTGCTTCCTATTACAACACCACCAGTCTTCCCTCACACCACCTCCTACTTCCCCATGCATGAAGGCTTCCACCACATGACACCACCTAGCTTGCTTCCACGTACTTTGTCATGCAACCATGTTGTTTTAGCTACTGAAACGAGTCTTTTTCTGCCCATTTCGACCAAAAAATTTGAAGAGAGATGGAGGGAACTCGTGAGATAAGCCTAAAGAAAATGAGCCAAGTTGATATTCAGCCAAGTCCAAACCGAATCTAATATTAGTTTTGTAGGCAATGCTTCCATGGAATTGTTTGCCTTGGCTGTGCATATCTCTTGTTATGTAATTCGATATTTAAGTATCCTTATTGGTATTCCATGATTTATGTAGCTTCAACTTCAATTGCCAAAGACATAATGTAAAATAAATTAAATATGGTTAGGAGGGACATTTTGCTTTGCATCAGGTAGAGCCAAAATCCCTTCAGGTTTAAGCAAATGTGATTTTCTTTTGGTTTACTTGTGTGGTCTTGTGATTGATTATTGCATTGGGTAAGGTTCATTCGGGATTATAGAAGGTTCTTGTTATGTGTTTGGAACATCTTGTGTTATTGTATATTTAATTAAAGACCCAATTAGCTGGCTATCTGATACTTGAGGATATCTTCATAATAAACTCTTGAAATAAAGAAATAGTATTATATGAACGGACCTCTAAAAATGGATAGTGATATACTTATTCATCCTGTTCGGTGATCTATCATTTAAATGCATATGTCTTATTATACCTTTCCACCATAATGGACTCTTATCACTATTTATAATAATGCTTCATATTAGATTATTGATCAGAAAGTTATGTAATGTATGTGAACCATGAAACTTAAAGAATTCCTTTGTAGATTCAATTTCATTGCAAGAGATCCGAAAATATATTTCTTTGTTAAGCTATGGAAAGTTTGAGTTTTGAACTCATTGAAACATGGTGATCTATGTATAAGGAAATTGATTTTTAGTTCCATCTGACATGACATGGTTGTGAACATGAAAACCATGATTTTTCTTTGGTTATGTGAATTATATTGTTTATATATATATATATATATATATATATATGTAAATTGTGTTTTGGGAACCTCTTTGAGGTGGGATTAGGATGTCCTTACTTTTGGGAGCTAGATTTTTAAGATGTATCGATAAGTCAACACTTAAGCTAGAATTAATAGTAACAAGTTTTGATCATTGGTTTAGGTGTTACTAGCACCCAAGTTCAAGTTCCATCGACTTTAGCACTCATGTCTTCTGCTTTTAGGTAAGAGATAAGTAATACAGACATTTGGTAAGTCATGAGGTTATTTTAAAAAGATTATTATACATTAAAAGGTTTTGAATAGAGTTATTGCATACAATCATGTTCTAGACAATAATATGTTTGTGATGCTTACAAAATCTAAAGTATATAATTTAAGCATATTGATGCTATTACTTATTTCACGAACATGATATTCAAAGAAATTGTGGAAATGCTATTATTATGAAATGCTATGTAAAACTATGAATTTCAATATGATGTTTAAGTATGAAATGTCTTCGGGTTATGTCCTTTGGTATGATTTAAACTCGACCGGTAGGGTTTAAATTATTGTCTTTCTATGGAAAATGTTATCTAATTGGCCATTAAAAGTGGTAAGGTCTCTGCTATACCTACCCTTGTTGGGAATGGCCAACTTATGGAGGTTGCCAACCAACCCCCATGGTTGATGATCTGTGTTATGATATGATCCCAAGAATCTCTAGTATTGTGGGGAATGTTGGATGCTTGGCATAGTGTGTTGTGCTGGAAGCCTCACAATTCTGTATAAACTTAACAAATATAGACTAACCAATATGTTATTTATGAACAACTATATTATTTTATGATCATGAGATAATGATTCTATTGAAATGAAAAGTTATAAGCCCTCATGAAAAGAATTTTCTAATTAAAAGTTTGTGTTGTTCTTTAAAGATAAAAGTTTTTGAAGTTCTAATGTTCTTTAAAGATAAAGTTTCTTTTGAAAAGTTCTGTTGTTCTTTAAGATAAAGTTTCAGGTGAAAGTTTATGCCAAAAGTTATCAGATATATGTTTTTTATGAAATGTTAAGTTTTGTGAATATGAAAGTTATAATCTTTCACGAGAAGAATTTAGTAAAGAAAAGTAAATTATTCTTTAAAGATGATGTTTCTGATTTAAGTCAAAGTTACAAATTATCTGATTTCAATAATTTTTGAAATTGTCAGTTTTGGAACTATGAAGGAAAAAGTTATTTTGTAATAAGAATTTATATGATTTTAAAGTTAATATTAAGTGTGGTGACTTTGTAAGAAACGAAAGAAATTAAATCTGAAAATTTTTTGTAATACTATTCAGATAAGAAAAATGAGAGCAATTATTTCCTACAAAAAGTGTATAAGCTATTAGTATTAATAGTATAAAATACTATGTATGAAAAGATGTTCTCCTATCTGAATATCCATAAAATAAAATGATTTGATTTGCATGCATTCTTATTAAACTTTCGTGTAACTTGTCTTTACTAAGCTATGTAGCTCACCCTTTCCACTCTTTTAATTTGCATGTTTTATTATGGAGCAAAGGGAGCCTTAGTCAAGTTTTAGGAGGAGTTGGTTTTAGCTTTAAAGGTATAGACCCTAATTTGGCAATTTGATGTTTACTTAGCTTTGTATAAATTATGATTATTCATAATCATGTATAAACAATACTTAATCTCTTATTGGGCTTTATTTGCTACCGTGTATTAACGATGTTATCATGTATAAACAATGGTCATTTGTATCATGTATAAATGATACTTAGTCTCTTATTGGACTTTATTTGTTATCGTGTATAAACGATACTTAGTCTCTTACTAGGCTTTATATTGTTCATTGTGTATTAATGAAGTTAATTTGTATCATGTATAAATGATACTTATTCTCTTATTAGACTTCATTTTTTATCATATATTAACATTGTTATTGTATATAAACGATACTTAGTCTCGTATAGGACTCTATTTGTTCATCGTGTATTAACGATGTTATCATGTATAAAAGATGGTAATTCATATCGTGTATAAATGATACTTAGTCTCTCTGGGAGGCCAGACTAATTGTTATCATGTATTAACGATGTTATTGATAATAAATGATGGTAATTTGCATTGATACTTAGTCTCTTATTGGATTTTATTTGTTATCGTGTATTAATAATGATGCTTTGCATCGTGTATAAACGACGTCTTTTCTTTTTGACTTTATCGTGCATTAACGATGATGTCTTGTGTTGACAACTCTTAGTCTTTTGACTTTATGTTTTTTATTGTGTATTAATGATGATGCTTTGCATTGTGTATAAATGACGTCTTTTCGACTTTATCATGTATTAATGATGATGTCTTGTATTGTGTATAAATGACTCTTAGTCTCTTAATGGACTTTATTTGATATCATGTATTAACTATTATGTTTTACGTCATGTATAAACAACGCTTAGTTTTTCTGGGAGGCCACCCCAATTGTTATCATGTATAAACGATTATGTTTTTCATTGCGTATGAATGATGATTAGTCTTTGTCATTGTGTATAAATGATGGCAACTTGTATCGTGCATAAACAATACTTGGATTCAAGCTTTCCAAATACATATATGTAGGAGCATACCATATTTTATTCGTATTTCCTTATGAGTTAATGCATTTTCGTGAAAAAATGACTTTTCCTTTCTATAGGCCTTGCTCTTATTGAGATAAAATAACTTGGATGGAAGACAACTTAAAATGTAGACATGGATAGTCTTGGAAGAGGCGCAAATTAAAAAATATTATGGGACCTTACTTGTAATACGTCTTTTGATGCTCAATGTTTCATGAACGAGGTGATATGTTCCTTGTTGTGAGGAACAAACGAGGTCTTGCTGGTTGAATCTTTTGATTTTGGTCCTTCTTTTGGATGGTGATCTATGTGTTTGTCTCGTTTCCTTTTTTTATTGACCATTCCTTTGGATGCACACACATCCTTTACGTTCACATATTTATGTGCCTTGTGAAGCAACTCTATCATTGTCTTAGGTGGAGTTTTGGTTATGGAGAAATGGAAGTCTCCACGCAACAATCCAGCTTGGAGCACGGTCAATATAATTTGGTCTTCTGCCTTATCAACTTACAATACTTCCTTGTTGAAGCAATTCACATATTGCCTTAGTGATTCTCCCTACATTTGTCGGATATTTAGCTAGTAACCCGTGGGCTTCTTCTGGTGCTGTCCTCATATGAAATGAAGAACAAAGCTTTCGCTTAGTTGTTCAAAGTTAGAAATTGTACTGAACCACACTCTAGCCACACCTTTTAGAGTGGTTGGGAATGCTCTATGCATGACCTCATCTAGTGTCATCTCTAGGTGCATCAAAGTCTTGAAGGATTTGACATGGTCTAGGGGGACTTTCAATCCATCAAAGGTTTCGAGCTATGGAAGACGAAATTTCGGAGGTAATGGACGATTCAGGACTTCTGTGGTGAAGGGTGAATCTGTTCTCCAAATCATACCATCTAGGTTGGATGCAAATTTGTCCTTCACGGCGTGTCTTAGTTCATCCATTTTTCTCTTCACGTAGCGAAACATCTCTTCCATCCTTGAAGAATTTTCTCCCTTAAGTGTTCTTCTCCTATGATTCAATGGATCAGTCGTCTCCCCATCATTGTTGTTCTCCTACCTTTCTTCATTCCTTCTACCGTGTCAATTCTTCTATACTTGTTGTTAGTGTTTGAATTTGCTGTGTTGCTTCAATAGAATCCATTTGGTATCAAGAGGAATTATTTTGTAAAGAAAAGGCCAACTGTATGGCTTTGCAAACGTTTCCCACAGATGCTGCCAAACTGTTGATGCAAAAAATCGTCAGTTGAATTCCTCATTAATTTAGATGGACAACCTTAACACTGTAGCTATGAGATCCTATAAAAAAGGATAAATATACTTGGAGCACACCAGTGTGGTATGAGCCAAAGGGCCTCCGACGAGTTAGTTAGTAAGATCAAAGCTTAACTATATGGAGGAATTGCTATTTGGCTAGAGAGTTGTAGTGCCTAAGTTGCATAATAGTTGCCTATCTTTGTTCTAGTTCTTTGTGCCATATTATAGGTCTTTGCCCCTCGTTAAAAGTGTAATTGCTGACCTTAATGGTCTTTAATTTATTGGCAATAAATGCTGAGGTGTTATAGAATTCAATGATCTTTTACCCATTGGTCTACCCGTTACGCCTTTTCCTGTCTGGCGCATTAATCGCTACTTATATCATTTATGGGAAACTCATTTAATGTTTGCTGTAATCTTCCTTTACATGGACCATACTGGTTCTTCTCTTCTTCTGCTATACAATTAATGGACGAGAGTGATTTTTCTCCTATTCAAGTAATAAGAAAATTTTCATTCGGCTTGTAGAGGTTGTGACGTAGCATGTACGTACCAAAAAAAATTCTGTGTTAAATCATTAAGGCAATCTTTGTTTCATCATTTACAATAGTGGAGGGTGAGGCTATGGCTTCTTCGTCGATCATAGCATGACAACAACCTTCGAACCTGGGAATTTTTCAAACTTACTGCAAATTAAAATGACAGTGTGCTATAATGTTTGAACGACTGGCATGAATTATCTTATCAAACTAAAAGAAATTACATGAATTAATTCAGAAACAACCTTACAACTTACACCAAATCAAGAATATCGAATGAACAAATAGCTCATTACAGAAATTAATGAAAATAAACATTACCAACGGCAATAGCCATCAAATATTGGTGATGGTTCGCCTTTATTAGTCACACACATTAACAAATTCATCTATAGCTATAAGTATAATGAAACACATTAATATTCTAGTATAGCTAGCCTGCTGCACAACTAGTTGATCCTGATTGGTTTGAAGTTGGTTTTTCATCTTTAACTTTAAGCATAGCTGCACATCCCATATACGCATACATTCCCTTTCTTGCACTTGTTGCCACAACTTCCACAATGCTTTTTGTTGGACCTGGGGTTTACACACTCACCTTTGCAACAAATCTCTGAGTACTTACATTTCTTCCCACACTTCCCACAATTGAGCCTGTCTGTTAACACATTCACACATTTCTTCTTACAACAATCTCGCCCCGGGCTGCCTTTGGCATGACAAACTCTAGGGTACTTGTCACATGTCATGACAACTCGGGCATTTTTCTGAGCTAGAAACCGGCTAGTCCCACGGAGAGAAATTGCTTCTTGAGTTTCATCATCCTCGCTAAGGAATTGTTCATTGTTAGATGTTGTAGCGGAAAGAGTAATGAACAAAGCAATGAGATTGACCAGGACAAAGAATAGCATTAGGGACTTCATGTTTTTGGGTGTGTGTTTGTGTAAGAAAGAGAGATAGAGAGATTATATGGATGGAAGTGGGAATGAACTAAATGAAGAATAAAGGGTAAAAGGTTTGAATGCTTAGGATGGAAAGAATGGAGGGAGGAAGAGAGGTATTTATAGAGAAGATTGGAGACTAAAAGATAACGTGTTTGGTTGAAAAAGAATTAAATTGCATATATTCTAATGCTCCTTAGTCCTTACTATTAGTGGAGTGGTCTAATTCAACGGCCTATAAGAGTCAAGTAAACGAAGGTTAGGCTTCGAAAAACTCCAATTTCGGCTTAAAATGGAGAAAGAATAACTCAGAAGATCCAGCTCGGAATTCTTGCTAATGAGACCCAAAGGAACAACCAGCTTGCTTAAGGACTCTGTGGTTATACAATTGGTTTATAGATATATTTTAAGGCACTTAAAGATAGTTTTGCATGCCATGCATGCAATTTATTTGGCCCCCATTCGATACTAGAGTATTTGGTCAAATAAGTTGTACACCTTGTACCTTACATTCTTTCATTAATAAAATTTATAACGTTTTAAGTCAAAAAATAAAAAATAAAAAGTTAGGTGGGTTAGGCTATTTCCTCCCCCTTTTCAAGCAAATCATTGGGCGTGCTCGTTAACAAACTTTGAATATTAATCCAAATTACAGTAACAAAAAGGAGGAATATAAATAAAACGAGAAGCATGCATAATTTTTGTTTTGCTTTATAGAATAAGAAACTCACGTGTCTTAATGATGATAGTCTTGAAAATTTATGGGTTTGCAAAAAAAAAAAAAAAAAAAAAAACCCAAGTAAGGGGTTTGCTTAATTAATTGAGTTAGTTCGATAATATCTAGTATAACTGATTACTTAACTTGATAATGTTCTTACTTTACAAAACATGAAACCCACTTTGGCATAGATTAATAGACATGAAAAAAGATGGATTAAAAAAAAAAATCCTTCAATTAAGTGCTTTGCTCAATTGAGTTAGGATCAAATTATATTTACTAGTATATATAACTTTTGTCAGTATACATAATTTTATAATTTTTTGATTAATCAATTGTTGGATTATATTTTTTTCTTATACCCTTTATATTTGCAAAAGATCAAAATGAATATAAATTAATAATTCTTCTATAAAATGCTTAACTTTTAATTTTTTTTTTTTTTTTTTTTTGTACTTTAAAACTATATTTACATAAATAATGAGTTTATGGATAGAATAAGTATCCAACTAACACACATTTGACATAAGTGTTGAAACAAAGGGAATGTTCAACTAGTATTGATGGAATTTTGCAAATAATATATAATAATGTAATAGAAAAGTTATTGTTAAATATTACACATTGATACACCATGTTGAATATGCTAGTATGGAAGCGGAAGCATAAAGTATAGAACACAAGAGCACACGAGAGTTAGGTAATTTAGCTTAACAGCCCACGTCCACAGAAAAAAACCTAAAGGATTACATCAATAATATATTAAAGTGTAATACAAATTCTGTGTTACAATGAACCATAATATATCTATATATAGTAGGTTAAACTCTAAATTAGAAAGATTGGAGTTAGGTCTATTACATTGAGTTAACATATCTCTAACAGTTATTAAGTTATGTAACATTATGTAAACAACAATCGGTATTTTTCGGGACTTTTTTTTTTGGGCCCAAAAGCACAATCGCAAGAAAATAGACTTCACATATTTGGGAAAAAAAAAAAAAAAAAAACTGCTACTCATCAAGAAAAAGCTAAATCACTCAAGATCTGGATGAAGCCAATGATGGATTTATTGTGAGAGAAGCTGAAAATTACATGGAGAAATCTAATCCCTGTTGGATAAACGCAGGCTTTTATATCTCAAATATGCATTTAGGGTCCGTTGGGGAGTAACTTATTTAGTTAAAATTAAAAACTTTTAGTTGAAAGTACTGTAGATAAAACTAAAAGTTAGCTAAAATAATACAGTAAGATTTATGAATAGTACAAAAAAGTGCAAATGGACTAATAAATAGTAGCAAAAATAAGTCAAATAGTAAAAGAAGTTACCCAATATAGGCATATCCCAAGCGCAACCTTAATGTTAATTCAATCAATATTTAATGAATGAGTAATTCTAAGATCACAAATTAATCCACTTTTTTGCCACAACTATTCATGTGAAAAATTATGATTGGTTGCTTGTTATTTTTACATAGACTCACAACTTTTTTTTACTACTCACAGTTAATTAGGTAAATAGTTGTGACAAAAGTTGAGTTAGTTTGTAATTCTAGAATTTTTGTTAAAGAATATTGTCATGATCCACCAACATGCCATGTTTAGCATACAAATTGAAGCAAAACCAACCCAATCCTCCATAAATCTCACACACCTCAATGTTGAGGACATGCTCCAAGAATTAATGTTTTAAGCAAGTTCTCTCCTTTATTAGGAGAGGAATTTAATTACAAAATTTTTTCAGTTTGTTATAAAAAACAAGAACCAGTGGAGGTCTTTCATTTTCAGCCATACTAGAAAGAATGTCACACTTGCGTGCATAGTTGCATTTGCAATTGGCAACGATAGTCTTACCTGATCAGTCGACTCTCTCTCTAGCTTTGAGATTTTTGAATCTCTAATTTTCTTGTTCAAACTTCAAAGGCCACGAGGATAACAGGCAACTCCTTTCCGAGTAGACAAAAAACCGTTAGGCCGGGAAGCACCTAGTTCCTTTTTTTTTTTTTTAGCACTTAGTTCCTAATATTTCTGACTATTGAAAATATGAAATATATACTAATTAATAGTAGTATAATATATTTGAAACCTACGGTTGACTATATATATATATATATATATATAATCAGAATTCACAAGTAATGGATTTCCTATAAAGGTAGTCCTGTTAAATTTGGCCAAATAGGAAAAAGAAAAATAATACTTCCGTCTGACGGTGACACGCTTATTATATAACAACTAGTTGAGTACGTAACTTTTATTTTATATATATATATATATATATATGTGTGTGTGTGTGTGTGAGAGAGAGAGAGAGATGTCCCGGGTTTATACAAAATATAAAGGACAGGGAAAGAATAAAGGGAAATGTAGTCTTGAATAATCTTTGTATTTTATGTCTCAAAGTGATGTACAATGTGTTAGTAAATGTAAAGTTGAATTTATTCAACTATGTGTTGACTTTATTCCATATCAAATTTGTTTGTAATTTAACATTTAGAAACTCTGTATTTAGATGGAAATAATGTAAGGGTTGCGTGTGAAAGAGTGTGAAAATTTAATCAAGAGTGTGCAACAAGAAGGTGACTCACCAAAATGAAGCACACGTGTGAAGCATGCAGGAAGATGAAGAGTCAAGCCAACTGGATCACTATAGGATAAAAAGTACAGTCTGGCCTAGTCCGATAACTGGCAACTGGAACTCGCTACCCATCCCAGTCGCAAGTGACTCGTCAGTGCACCTTGTTTTATTGAAAAGTGACTTTTCACATTCCATTTCATACCCTATTATAAATACCCTTATACTCAAAAAATGTAGAAAGCTTCCAAAGAGAATTTTGAGAGAGAAACCCTAGAGAAAAACAAGATTGATTTATTCATAATCTTATACAGTTGATTCTCCAAATTTCTCTACTCTCACTCTCTCCATTGTCATACCCATGAGAGGATCATAGACCAAATCCTTACCTCACTAAATTTAGAGTAGTGAGAAGGTTTTTGGTGTTTGGGAAGCAGTTCAAGAGAGAACCAATTCATATTGGTTGATACAATGAGCTAATTGTGAGATCCAAAAAACTAGAGAAGACATGGTTCGGCGCAATCTTGTTGGAGCAAGAAGCTTGGAAGGCTTAGGTGCATTGGGTAGATTAGGTTTGAAGGGTCGATTACTATTCATGTATCCCAACTAATTTTCTAGTAGATCATTTATCGCTTAAAGGGTGGCGGAGAGGTTTTTCGCTGAGTTCTTTTGTTTCCTCTTCGATAACACGTGCCGGTGTTATCTTGTGTTTTGCATCTCTCTTTCCCTTACTCTTAGCTTTTAATTTCTACTGGTTGTGATTGATTAATGGCTTAGAGTAGTTTGCTTATTCGGGTATTGCTTATATTTCATATTCCGCACATATATTGTTTGAATATAACCTTATGTTGGAAAATTTATATTTGGGGGTCTAAACACTCACAAGTGTTTTATATACTTAGTGAGTTTTCAATTAGTATCAAATAGGTACACCTTGTCAGATTTATATATCCTTAGTGTGATCCTCAACCTCTAGGATGGATAGGTCTCAATCCCTCAATGCACCTCCCTTCTTTGATGGGAGTAATTATGCATTTTGGAAAGTGTGTATGCGTGCATTTTTGTGCTCCATTGATGAGAGTTGTGGGATGCTGTAGAAATTGGTTGGACAAGGCTAAAGGCTGCCAAATCCTCTTGGGATAAGGCAGCTCTCACGGTGGCTAATGCTAATAGCAAAACACTTAATGCTATATTTTGTGGTGTCTCACCGGATGAATTTCACAGGATTTCTCATGTGTTAATTGCCAAGGAGGCATGGCAAATTTTGGAGACTACATACAAAGGCACCAAGAAGGTGAGGATACCAAGTTTCAAATGCTTACCACTTGGTTTGTAGAATTGAAGACGAGTGAAGATGAATCATTCGACTTATTCTATGGAAAGTTGAATGAAATGGTAATCGGGAAATTGAACTTGGGTGAGAAGATGGAAGACTCCAAAGTAGTAAGAAAGATCCTTAGATCATTGCTGGAGAGCTTCTAAGCCAAGATGACCGCCATTGAGGAGAGCAAGGATCTTGATGAGATAAAGGTCCAAGAACTTATTGACTCTCTTCAAATATATAAGTTCACTCTACCATTTTAAAAGAAGAGCAAATCCCTTACTCTTAAGACAATCCATGGGAGAATTGAAGCTCAAGATTCCTCGGAAGAGGACAATGTTGAAAAAGAAGTAGCATTCCTTGCAAAGAATTTTCGCAAGTTCTTTAAGCTCAAAAAGGATGGGAAGTCCTTTGAGAAAGGAAAATTCTCCAATTTCAAGAAAGACAAGAAGGACTTCAAAAGGAAGGATTCCAAAGACTCTTCTCCTTCTCAAGGAATCACTTGTTATGAGTGCAATGGGCATGGTCATTTAAAGGAAGAATGCCCTACCTATTTGAAGGGAAAAGGTAGAGATCTTGCTACAACCCTTAGTGATTCGGATAACTTAAACTCCAATTTTGAAGAAAGCTATGATGGGGAAGGAAACTACTTCGCTTTCATGGCCATTGCACCCGTAGATTTTTTTGGAAGATTTAAGTATTCTAATAGAAGAGCTTGGTGAGCATACCGAAGTGGAATCTATTGGTGTTGGAGATGAATCCAATGATGATGAAGAAGAGTGTGTTTATGAAGGAACAAATAGATTGCAAGAATCCTACAATGCACTTCTTGAAAAGAGTGGAGAATATGCAAGAGTGGCTAAGGCAGCCATTAGAAAGATGAAAAAAGCCGAAGAGGACTATAAAAGCATCCTTGCGTGGTACAAAGAGACTAAGTGTGAAGTTGAAGGGTTAAATGAAGAACTAAGGAATGCCTATTCCAAGATAAAGTTTCTTGAGTTTGAGGTTGTTCAAGCAAATGGCAAAGTGGAGCGTGTTGCTTCCAAGAAACTTGATGAAGTGCTTGCCTATCAGAAGCCCTCTTCGAATAGAAGTGGCTTAGGGTACACCGAAGAAGGTAGCTCAAACTCTAAAGTGTCAAAGGAAATGAAGTTTGTCAAGGCTAAAGAAGCATCAACTCCTCTTGTTGACAATGTAAAATCTGAAAAGAAGCCAAATGTGGTAAATCAAATGGTTTTGACGAAGTTTCCCAAGCCAATTGTGGCTAAGCCCAAGGCAAGAGAAAAGTCTCTTCCTAAGAGACAAAGAGGTCCACAAACGCAACACTATTGCCATCATTGTGGAATCTTAAGGCATACTAGACCAAATTGCTACAAGCTCCAAGCATTGAAGAATGCGGATCTTTAACAGCCAAGAAGACAAGGAAAAGGCAATGGGAAACCCAAGCAACCAAAAGGGCAAGAAGGAGAACCCATTATGAGTGATGTGATGAAGATGATTGACACCATCACCTCATGTTTGGTCAACTTCACCTTAAGGTTTGAGAATCATGACTTAAGTACCCAATCCTCAAAGGATATCACCCCAAACACACGTGTCGTGTGGGTGAAGAAGGGTACTCATGTATAAGTATTATAACATGTCCATGCATTAATTCTTTCTATATAATGTGACATTGTTGTTTGTTTGTTTATTTTACATTCTGTCATGTTATTTATTTATTTATTGTTTAAAAGCTTTGGTTGTTTGTTGTTTTTGATCATTCTTTATTTTGCTTTGTGTCAAAAATCCAAAAACACATAAAAATATAAAATCAAAAAAGTTTGATCGGCAATGTTGTGCATTGTCACATGCATGTTTAGTCTTGTACCTCCATACTAATGGCTTTGTGGATTAATGAGATTAACTTGTTCTTTATGCACTTGTATCTTTGTGGGAATCATTTTGACATCTATGTGATTTTTATAAATAGATCTTCAAATTTGTCATGAATGATTAGTCAATAGTTTTACTGATCTTAAGACATGTGTAGACTTGTGCCTATATATCTTCCCACTTTTTTTTTTTTTTTTTGCTTAAAAGCTTAACCAATATCAAATCTCAAAAAGAGATAATGAACTGAAAAAGTCATTGCACAAACTAATATTTGACTAGGAATTAGGGAAAACAACATGTATTTTAAAATGTATGGTGCCAAAAGCCAAAGACTTACTCATTAAATTAAAATACCAAAAATTTTAGGTATCAATCTCAAAAAGAGATGTAAAGATCAAAATGATCAAATGTTATCAAAAGAAAAGAAGCCAAATGAAAAGCTTCTAACTCAATGTAATCAAGTTTATGTGGAAGGTCATATATGTTCATTTCTACAATTGAGATAGGTCACTCTACTTAGTGCTAGTTATGTATGACTTGGTTGAATCGATCATTGAAGTTTCACATTAGACTAAGGACTATCTCAGAATTGATACCCACCCACATCACACATGTCTATGTTCAATGAATGTCTTATTCATTTGTGTGATTGTACTTGATTAAATATGATGTACATACTCAAGCATCTATTGATCAAACCCAAAAAGATTTTTGAGTATTTTAGTTGTTGCTGGAAAGTATTTTGATTTGAAAATTTTCACACAAAAATCCAAAAATCTACAACTTTGCATTTTCACGACTCACTCGTGAATCATGCTCAAGTCACGAGCTTAAACCGAGGCATTTGCGACTGTTTGGCGAGTGTAAGTCTCAATCGTGAAAAAGACTTACAAAAATTTTCAAAATTTTTAGAAATATTGATTTTTCAAAAAGACTTAGAATTTTTTTTCAAAATTTGGGTTTAAGGGATTTTAGCAACTCACTTGGCAACTCATTCGTGAGTCAGTTGAGTCGTAAAAAATGCATGTTTTGCAAAAATAGGGTTAAAAATCAAACAATTTTTCAAAACTTTTCACTTTCCCTCGCATCACGTGTTTGTCCCTTTGTCTTCTCCACCTCTCCCTCTCTCAAAACCACATTTTTCACTCCAAAAACCTTTATTATTCTCTTCAATTATCACTCCAAATCCAAGAAAAGGTATGAATTTTCACTCCTCCTTACTTTACTTCAAGTTTAAAGCATTCTTTTTCATGGATTTGTTGGTTTTGTTGAGATATTATTGAAGAACATGAGTTTTTGATGAAATTGATGTATGGGTTTTGTTGAGAATGATGTTATAATGTTTGTTTTTCATGTTTTTGTCAAGATTATTACATGCTCATGCATTATACAATGTTTTGTGTTGTGGTGTGCATACCATTTTGTTGATAAAATGTCTATTTAGATGTTTTTATGTGTAATTTTAGACTCCACCGAGTACAAAACTTGGGGAAAATCATGTTTCCATGTTTGGAACAACTAATGGTTATGTGTTTCACACTTTTCCCTTTACATGATTTCATGCCTCTTATATACACACTTTTCCATATGATGCACACACACACACACAATCTTTGACATGTTGTGTGCCTAAGGCCATGATTATATCATGCTTTGATGTTTTGCATCTTCACATGTCAAATTGTTTTTTTAATTGCTCTTTAAATTTCAATTTTTAGGGTTTAATTCGTAGTTTTTGTTTTTGGTATTAACTTTTGTCTAACCGAGTTTGTTTCCATTCATTGTTTTTTTGTTTTTGTGGTCTTTGTTGCTATGTTTTGTAGATGGCTCCACGAAAAATTGTTGCGCAACGTGGTGACAAGAGAAAGCACAATGGTGACAAGAGAAAGATTGTTTCGCACCCCTCAACATTTTGAGAGATATGCTCTTCAATTCAAAACAACTCCAATCATTCAGGAGAGACAAGTGTATCTTGATGATCTTCAGAATTTCTTCATTCCTAGTTGTTTTGAAGGACAAGCCTAGGATAAACTTCTTGGTGAAGTTCTCAGAATTTGTGATCATTTGATCAAAGAGTTTTACGCTAATGCATCACTCAAGGAGGAACACATAAATTGCTGGGTTAGAGGTCATGAGTTCACCATTGAAATTGAGGACATTGATGCTATGCTTGGATTTGAAGAACAAAATCATGAAAGGTTCACTCCGTTCAAGGATAGAATGCTCTCTTTAGAATTTGTGCAACTTCGCCTTGGTGGCCATAGGGATGGAAGAAGCCTCAACACAACCTCCTTTCTCACAGATTTGAGATGCCTAGCATATATCATGATGTACAACTTGTATTTGGTCAAGAAGTTGTCAACCATCAACAATGCTAGAGCCATATTCCTCATGAAGCTTCGTGAGAACACCTACATTGACATTAGTGCACACTTGTATATCATCATTGTAGAGTCCACAAAGATGACCTCAAGATCAAAGCTTCTTGTCCCAAATTTTATAATGAGCATTCTTCATAACAAAGGTATGGAGACTCCATAACACATAGGCCTAATGCCTCTAACTCCTCCCATCAACTCTCAAAAAATCCTAAGAAGTAAGGTTCGACTTCCTGGAGATGAACATGCTGAAGAGACTAAAGAAGCACCTCCTACTAATATAAAGATTGAAGTGGAAGGACAACAACCTCTTCCAAGACATGGTGGTGGTCGAGGTAAGAGATGAGCATCATCATCTTCATCAGTTCCTCCCGATGCTTTCAAATCATACTTGAGAGGATTGATGGTCCTCGGGATGTAGCAGATGAGCATTCCAACAGACTTGTAGCTATCTAGGACTAAATCAACGTGTTGGCAACCAAGTTTGACAGCTTTACTCACCAACCTTAGCCCTTTGACCATTTCAGTCAAAAAAAGGGGGAGTAGTATGGTAGCTCTTGAGGGGGAGTAAATAGCAGTGATTGCTAGTTGGTTTAGCTTATGGTTGTTATGGTTTATGGTTTATGGTTTTTATAGTTTTTATTATGGTTTTCATAGCACTTTGTTTTAGCACTCTATGGTTTTAGTATTTTGCTTTTAAAATACTTGGATATTTTGTGTTATGGATACTTGGATTTTTTACTTATTTAGACTATGTTTTTATGTACCCTTGCTTATGTAGCTTAATACTTTGAGTTAATGTCTTGCATTTTCTTTAGTACTCTTGTGCCCTTGTTGGATCTTGTATCCTTAATGAAATGTAAACCTAATGCTTCTTGCTTTAGTGTTTTTGCATCGGTTGAGTGTTAGATATGCAAATGATACTTTGCATTGAGCTTATTTGCTTGCATGTTCGGATATTCATTCACCGTGTGAAGCATGCAGGAATTTGAAAAGTTAGGCTAGCTAAATCACTACAGGACAAAAAGTATAGTCTGACCTAGTCTGGTAACTGGCGACTGGAACTCGTGACTTATCCTAGTTGCAAGTGACTCGCCAATGCACCCTATTTTGCTAAAAAGTGACTTTTCACATTCCATCTCATACCCTACTATAAATACCCTTATATCTATGAAATGTAGAGAGCTTCCAGAGAGAATTTTGAGAATGAAACCCTAGAGAAAAACAAGATTGATTCATCCACAATCTTATACACTTGATTCTTCAAATTCCTCTACTCGCACCCTCTCTATTGTCATACCCATGAGAGGATCCTAAACCAAATCCTTACCTCACCAAATTCAAAGTAATGAAAAGGTTCTTGGTGTTTGGGAAGCAATTTAAGAGAGAACCAATTCATATTGGTTGATGCAATGGGCTAATTACGGGATCTAAAAAGCTAGAAAAGACACGGTTCGACGTAACCTTATTGGAGCAAAAAACATGGAGGGCTTAGGTGCATTGAGTAGATTAGTCTTAGAGGGTCTATTACTATTCATGTATCTCAACTACTTTTCTAATGGATCATTTACCGCTTGGAGGGCGGCGGAGAGGTTTTTCACTGAATTCTTTAGTTTCCCTTCGATAACACATACCGGTGTTATCTTGTGTTTGCATCTCTCTTTCCCTTTCTCTTAGCTTTTAATTTTTGCTGGTTGTGATTGATTAATGATTTAGAATAGTTTGCTTATTTGAGTATTTCTTATATTTCATATTCCACACATATATTGTTTGAATATAAGCTTGTATTGGAAAATTTGCATTTGGGGGTCTAAACATTCACAAGTATTTTATACACTTAGTGAGTTTTTAGTTAAAAAAAAAAAAAAAGTGATTTACAATGTGAATATATATTATATACACGTAATAGTTCCAAAAAAAAAATATAAAAAAATAAATACACATGATATTTGACTTATGGACAGCCACTTGATTAAAATAAAATGAAGGACAATTAATGTCTCTTGAATTTTCCAAGAGCCTTTTTATTTAACTAGTTTACACCTTAGGTTCTGTTTAGTTTCAAAAAATGGTATTCTATCATTTTCGGTCCAAAAAAAAAAAAATGGTGTATAGAAAAATAAAAAAACACTTATTTTTATATTTGGTAGTGTTTGGTAAGTTGTTTTGAATATATAATTTCGATATAAAATACATTATACCCAAGTTTGGTCATCATTTTTTTTTTTTAAAGTAACTTTTCTCACTTGCACACACTCACATCACTCAAAAAAAGTAACTTTGTGTTTTCTTAATATTTACGAATATGTCATTATATTCTTATTTATAAAAAACGAAAATGTTGAAAAGTTGTTTTCAATTTTTGTATTTAAATTTAATTTTTAGGATATTGAAAATAAAAACTAAGTACAAATGTTAAAACCAAACCAATTTTTAGTGGTGAGTCCTGCAAAAAACTAAAAATAAATATAGAATATTGCATTTCTTTCAACTAAACAAACAAGCTCATGGTGTTTCTATCGAAAATATTTTGGGTTTAAATTCTCCTTCTCCTAACTATTGAATTATTAAAAAAAAAAAAATTTAAAAAAAGTTTCTTAAATTTAATCATAATCATGGACTAACTAAAATATACAATATAAAACATGTGCTAATAGCCTAATATACTGTAGGGACACGATTTTCTTAACGGCCCAATAATGATGTTGGGCTCTTACATGAAAGATCTCTCACAATATGATTTGTAAAGAGTGGGCTTGAAAGGCTATCGTTTTGGTCACGGGGCGTTGGTCCAGGCCGGATCTTAGGGGAACTCAGGTAAGAAAGGGCTTCAGTCTGGATATCCAAGCCCTACAACTTCATAACCTGAAGGATTGGACTCCTCGGATCCTGTCCGAGGAGCACTAATGCCTTTCTCCGGTTACCCGGCGGTGGGGTTTTTTGTGGTGGTGTACATATATTATCCGGGCATTCTCATCCCTGGAGTTTTTTCTCCCAGGCGAGATGGGATCCCCCCCCCCCCCCGATTAGTTTACCTTTTCTTTTATACCAGCCTACGTTCGATGTCCCTCGTCCACGTGTAGGGTCAATTTTTCCAGGACTGACATTTGTCCCGTCAGTCTAATCCCGCAATTGTTGGGGATGGTTGATAAAGCCTAAGAATCCGGTTCTGTTAGGTGTAGAGTCTTTTCTGGGAAGGGTAATGAGGGCAACTTTCCCGAGATATTTTAGATCTCCTATCCAGTCTGGTCCTATACCGTTTTTGCCCCTCTTTTTTGGTGGAATTTTGGGTTTGCCGAGGACCGAACTGTCCTCGGCAACATCTCCGGGCCATTTGGGCTTTATGTTATTGAGCTTGGGCCGTGGCTGTCTTTGGCTTGGGCCCTTGGACTTCTCACGAGCAAAGGGACCTGACCCATAAATTATTGGGCCCCACATATACTAATAATGATTTTCCCGTTAGCGTGTGAGAGCAAGACAACTTGCACTTCAATCTTTGGGGTGTTAAGGAAATCATCTAGCGTGGGCCCATATTGATCTCGTAAAAAAAAAAAAAAAAATTTGCGTTAGTCTTTCTATTTTTATTATTTTAGTAATGTTATATCATTTAATAATTTTATATTTCATATCAAATTTGTCAAATATATTTTTGGATTACATTTTTTTTTATATACTTCTTCTACTTGAAAATTTTCATGATGATTAAAAATTAATTGCTCTCTTATCTATAAAATATTTAAATTTAAAAATTTTATAATTTAAAATCTATAGAATTTGAGCTATTGGATATAATAGTAAATAACATTCAATTCACATGATATTTAACGTGTTAAAAATAATGAGAATGTATACTCCAACTAGGGAGTTTTTAAGACTATTAATTCATCAAAAAATTCATAAGTAGAATAAGAATAACAAAGAGTTACACTAGATCCAGATGTAGTTTATCATGACCCATGTATATATAAAGAAGAGGCATGGAAATGACAAAATCCTATCAGATATATTGATGACTTGCCTTTAGATACACATTTCATAAATTTATAAATAATTATTATAATATAAGTTACAAGTGATGCTAGGGATGTCACAGATTTTATTACATATGTCATATAAGATCCACCTATTATCTTGTTAAGGTGGCTCTAATCACATTCCTTATAACATTAGTTTTTAAAAATTTTATAGTAAAATTTGTAGTAATTTTATCATTCTTAATAAGTTATACAATCATTTCTAAGGAAATAGTTTATTCTAATTTATTGAAGTTGGGGTCTTTTTATGCATAGCTGCACATCCCATACACACAGGAAGTCCCTTTCTTGCATTTGTTGTTGCAGTTTCCACAATGCTTCTTGTTGGACATTGGGTTCACACACTCACCTTTGCAGCATATCTCTGTGTACTTGCATTTCTTCCCACACCTCCCACAATTAAGTTTGTCTACCCTCACATCCACACATTTCTTCTTGCAACAATCTGGCCCTGGGCTGCCCTTAGCATGGCAAACCCTAGGGTACTTGTTACATGTCATCACGACCCGGGAGCTTTGAGCAAGGAAGCGACTTGTTCCTCGAAGAGAAATCGGTTCTTGGGTTTCAGAGAAAGGAACATCATCAAGGTTGTTTTGCTTTGTAGCACTATCCTCATCATTAAGAAATGAGTCATTTTCATATGGTGTTACCCTAGTAATGGCTAAAGCCATGAGCATGACTAGCATAAGGAAAGCACTTGGGGACATCATGATTTTGTGTGTGAGTGTGTGTAATATAAGGGAGAGATATTTGAAGTATGAAGGAATTAAAAGAGGAGGGGCACAGTTTGAATGGATAAAAATGTAGCTAGAGATAGAGATTTTTATAGAGAATTGGAAGGCCATGGTATGGAAAGTAAAGTTCATAGTTGCATGGGCCATAATCCATATGCTGTGTTCATTAATTGATGAGATGGTCTAATTCAATGGTTTTAAAAGGATTCAGTAAACGAAGTTAGGCTTCCAAAGAATTTTTAAGCTCCAAATTAGGGGAAAATTGAAAAACTGACACACATTAAATTTAAGGTGGTAGGCAGGGTAGGCTACTGTGTCCTACACTCCTGCTCCTTACTATTAATTCCTATGGATCATATATATGTGGTTAACGAGATTATTTCCATCCACCCCTAATAAATAAATCGTTGGTAATATCTATTTTCATGGTTATGCCATATTCGGTGGGATTACATTTTACTAGTATTTTAAACAAATGATAGACTTGGTCCAAAGGTAGAATAACGAAAAGCCAAAAAGTTTCAAATTTCTATCTTTGCTTTAAACTACCTTGAAAAACCGACAAGTTGTGAATTTTACAACTTCACTCTCATGGATATATCATTAACATATTTTTTTAATTCCTATACATTGATCACAATGTCATTTTTTAGTTTTTAACAATTATGAATTAAACTTTGCATGAAATAATTTAGTTTTGAAAATTGGATAATAATTATAAAAAAGGACGGCAACACATGTGAAAGAGCACTTTAGGAAGAAAAATACGTATATAAGAGAGATTCGGAAAGGCTCTATAAGTCTCTTTTCCCGGTTTTCCCTATTTAGATTGCAAACAACGAAAAGAAAAAGGTCGATCTTCCCAATGAAAGGTAAAAAAAAAAAAAAAAAAAAAAAAAAAAAAAAAATTGCAAACCCCGAAGAGAAAAAATTTGTTTACCAATCATAATATTATTCAAAAAATAAAAAATGATTAGTCGTATTAAATTGTCACATAGACTGAATTGCATATATCATTGCAAGACCGGTTGGAAGTTTAAACAACTTTCTTTTTCCGAGACTTAAAAAACAAAAACCAAAACAAAAAACAGGTACGGAAGCACTTCCATCCATGCAGTCTATGTTTTGACCTTAGGCTTTTATCATAAAACTATTTGGAAAAGCATGGTGGACTAAATTATTATTATTATTATTTTTTGTTATTAGTATATTTTTTAATAGATTTGATAGAAATTTAACTTATAGTGTGGCACTAACTTAGAACTCATTGTATTATTGATACGATATATTTAAATTTATAATGTCTACTCTATAATAATTGTTCTATTTTAGAATAATTATTCTTTATTATCAGGTTAAAATATCAATTGGTTTTAGTATAGTTAAGATTTTATTTTATTTCTTGTTCAACTCTAAGGGACTTTACTGATTGGACAATTTTATTATTATTATGTGCAAATGATATAAGTATCCTTGATCCTTTATAGGCTTACAATCTAAACGCCCTTCCACAAGGTGTTTTTTTTTTTTTGGTGGGTGGGAGCGGAAATAGTTAATGCATTTAGATTTATAATATTTAATTTGATAATTATAAACTAGATCCAGTTCAAATAAAAATTATTAAAAGGATCATTTTCCATAGAAAAGAAGGAACAAAAAAGCCTAATTCACTGCTTAGAAGAAAAACAATCACATGAATCCATCAAATATATACCACAAATATTTGATTCACAATATCTGACTCCATTTTTCTTTTCTCTCTCCTTACAATTTCCCTTTGCATTGTTATTTTTTAAATTATGTATGGTGAAAGGAATACTTCCTCCTAAGAGATGGCTATTTTAAATCAATGTGATTATGAATTTTTATGTTTTGGGACTCTGTTGAGCTTTGTGTACGTGCAAAGATTGTTACAAATTTACTTTTGATTGTGAGACAAAATTGTTTCCGAATGATTACAAAATGTACCAAAAAATGAACTATAAAATAAGGAAGAGTTTTCTTTTAGGCCAAACTAATAAATAAATAAATAAATCAAACTATACCGACAATAACTCTTGTATACTTTCTCCAAATTACATCCGGACCACACACGTAAATTTAGTTAAATACCTCAAGTTCTTTCCGTAAGTGATTATAATAATAATAATAAAAAGAAGGCTAAAGATGGTACTTATGTTATGTGTGTGTGTGTCTATATATATATATATGATGTATTATATGATTTTTTTTTTTTTTTTTTTTTTTTAAAGTATTAGTAGATGATTATTATAAAAAAATAAAATAAAAAAAAAAAAAAAAAAAAAAGAGAGATTTTGATCATGAATAGGGATGAAAAATTATTAGATTCATCAGAAGGACTACATGTATAATTGATAACGTTTTATCGATTAAGAAGACTAAGGAGAACCGTTTTAATAGTTCTTCGGATCGGCATAATAATTTTTTGATAAGAACTGGTACTCGGTATCACCATTGCACACGCAGTGTAAATCACACAAACGTGAGTCCCATCCTTTTTCCGTGGATGAGTTAGGACGAAAAGTCCAGGACGGCAGTTTAGGATTCTGTCAAACGTCTGACCCATTGGTTTTGTTGTTAAATTCAACTCTAGGTTGGGCTTGTCATACTCATCACTATTCTATTCACATGCATGGTTGCTAAAATGATGCTTTCTTGCTTTTTTTTTTTTTTTTTGGTGCTAAAATGATGCTTTCCTGCTGTTGCCTTTGCGGTTTGGGCCTCTTATCATTTAGTAGGTTATTTATTTATTAATGTTAACAGTTTTTCCTTTAATCGGTGAGTTCAAATTTCCAAATGTAAAAATGAAGATAGAAATTACTTTTTTTTTTTTTTTGGTGGGGGGGGGGGGGGGGGGGGGTGGGGGTGGGGAGGTTAAAAAAAAGGAAGCAAAATAAAAGTTTTGCATGTTGTATTGGAGAGAGAGAGAGAGAGAGAGAGAGAGAGAGAGAAAATTTTACATTAAAAAAAATTACACAATTTATAAGAATATTACTGAACATCACATAATTTTTCTTTTTTGATAGAAGTATTGTGCCCAAATAATCGAGAAGTATATCAATCAACTAATAGATAGCACAATATTTTCACATACTAAAATCATGTTTAATTTTGTGCTACAATAAAAACCAATTACCCACATATATATGTATTTGTAATGTGGTTTAGCATAGATGGAAATTACAATTGCAAGCATTAAGCATACTCAAATATTATAAGATAGAGAGGTAATTCTATACCTTATTACGTCAAAAACAAAACCAATTATTAATTAGTATCACACCAATTACACCAAAAACAAGATAAGCAATATATTTCACACCAATAGATATGCATGTTGGCAAAAGCGTATGAAAGAGTGATCATCTTGCCTTTATTTGTTACCTAAAATCATTCTTCCTCCTTTGGTCCTGTGTATGTATTACTATCACATTTTATCCCTAGCCATTTATATATATATATATATATATATATATGAAGCATAACATCTTTGCTAGTTGTTACAACCAGAAAAGCACTAGTACAACTCTTTAATTAGCATAGCTGCATAGCCCATACTCACATGAACTTCCCTTGCTGCACATCTTGTTGCACTGGCCACAGTGTCTCTCATCACTGGATGGGTTCACACATTTCCCTTGGCAACACATTTCAGAGTAGTTGCACTTTTTTCCACACTTCCCACAGTTAAGTTTGTTTGTCATCAGATTAACACATTGTTTGTTGCAGCAATTAGGCCCCGGGCTGTTCTTATCACGACAGATTTTAGGGTACACTTCACAAGTTCTCACAGCTTTGAACTGTTGGGCAAGAAATCGACCCCTTCTTGGGAGAAAGGATGGTTCCTCGCCTTCTGGTAACACATGTTCATTAGCGTTATCATTCTTTATGTTGACATGTGATTCATCATCAACAGTTGAAAGAGATATGGCTATACTCATAGTTAAAACCAGCAAGGTGAGCATGATTTTTGATGAGTTCATTGCCATTGTGTGTATGTGTATGTGTATGCGTATGCATATGCAGAGAGAGGAAGTAAGAGAGGGTTAATTATATGAATAGTTTGAAGATGGGAAAGAATATGGGATGTTAAAGGTATTTATAGAGGGGTACGGTATATGAGGATATGTAAGTTGGCTTGGAATAGTAGTCTCTATCAACAGCAGTAAATGGGAGTTAAGTTTCCAATTAAATTCAAAATTTCAAATGTGAGAGAGAAATTTGGGAAAAGAAGAAGAACCAAAATTGGTACATGTTGAGTGTGTTGACTTGTGCGTTCAGGAAATTAATTTCCTTTGATCGCGTAGTTAGGGAGGGGATATACAAATTAGGCCCCCCTCCCTTTCTCGGCGAGTAAAGCAACTATTTTTTTTTCAGAATATTATATGATTAATACTAGAGATATTATAAATTTTATTGTCTAAGTCTAATCACAAAACAAAAAATAATTAGAGAATTTATTTGCTATCTTGTTGATATGAGATTAATCATATTCGTTCTCATTTCAATAGTAAACGTTTCATAAAAAAATTAAGTCCATAACTATAGCATATTTCATTCATAGTTTGAACCCTCTATGAGTAAAATTTATCTATTTATTTATAATTTGATATTTAAAAGGGATTTGAACCGTATATGTTTCCGTTGGAAACACTAAGATGTGCTCATTAGTTGAATTACACGATTGTAAGTTTCATAGTTTAAACATTAAGCCTCCATTTATTGTGTGGAGAGAAATATATTACAAACAATGAAGAATTATCCCATATCAGACTTGTACCTTTTTAGACTCCTTAAAACACAATTGGATTAACCTAGTTAATTAACCAAGTGATTATTTAGTCCAAATTTTAGATATTGGTTAACACAATCATATAATCATATCAATGTAAAGTGCGGAATATAAAGAACACAAAGATATGATGACCCAGGAAACCAAACCGATAAAAACCTGGGGATGATTTAACCTAACTATCCTTAAGGCAAAAAGCAAATCCACTATGAAAGAATTGAAGTTTGTACAATAGAATTTAGACCACTAACATTCTATTGCTACCTCGAGTAAAAAAATTACTACCACAACCCCATGATAGCTCCAAGTTCATGGACTACTTCTTTCTTTGGCATTTGCAAAACAAAAACACCCACATTTGTGACTTTGAGATCCCACTCAAAGGTTTAGCAACATAAACTCTTCTGTTTGTGACTCCAAGACCACCCTTGAAGGTTTAGATCATCAGCACCTTTGATGACTAGAGAATGCAACAACTTCTACAATACCAGATCTTGAGATTCTTCAAGTAATAACACCAGTAGAAAATATGAGAGAGTTTTTTAGGTAGAAAATATGAGAAAGGCACACTCTTCTCTCTCTTAAAAGCCTTATAAAAACGTGTTTAAGGTTTCCTTTATATACTGAGAGAAGTAGATCTGAAACTCTAATCCTTAATGGGCTTGAACTGCTGTTTGGGCTTAATTAAAATTCTGCAGATACGACTTTCGATCGGTCGAGCCTGTCTTTCAATCGATCGAATCAAGCAGATTATGAAATCTTCTTCCTGCAGCTTGTATATTCTTGAATCTTGACTTGAATCACCTTGAGCATTCTCTAATAATACCTATAGACTCTAAGATCTATATCTAGACAAATTTGTGTTCACGATTTACCAATTGTTCTAAACATTTAGAACCTAACAAGACTTATAAATTATAGGAGAAATTTCATACAAATAGATTTTTGGCGTCATGAGATTATATATTACCTACAGGACGAGTGATAGTGTAGTTGCAATTTATGCATCAGAGGCATGGATATATATTCTTACAGTGTAATTTCTTTATATGTACTAGAGCCACACATATATTTTATAGGAATGTCAAGCGTTGAAATTTAGGAATACTAGCGTATGACCCGCACAATGTGCGGGTTAGTTAGTTTTATTTATTTATTTTGAATTAGGATACTCTTATTTGTTATTTATGGTAAAATAAATAAAAATCTCTAATTTATAGGTATGGTATCTTAAAATTTTAAAGAAGCTCTATTAATATGGTACTACAATTTTCACTTATTTTATGAAGCTAACAAAATGAAAATGAAGTGACAATAATTATTTTAGAATACCGGTCATCACTCACTTGAAGCATCAATGCTACGTTTGTAATGCCCTTGATAATAACAACCTTCAATCTTCTATATAATCCAATCTTTAATACATATTGGGTTACACCTCACCCACATAAGTAATAACCACTAACCACATACCAAAGTATATGGTAAACTTCATTCTCAAAAAAAAAGAAGGTAAACTTAGTAAATTTAACATTGTGTTTTATTTTTAGGACCCAATATATAATGATTGTTAATTTTTAATGAAAGAATAAATAATAAGAGTGATTAGATTCTTACTAAAAATAAAAGCAATAAAATGGTCTTAGTGTAAATAAAGACACATATTGGATATTTTGTGAAGCATGAACCTTCGAAGAAGGTTCCTATTAAATTATTTTTACCATTCTCAATCCCATCTGTGATTGAGATTTATCTCACCTCTACTATTCCTATAAAGTTACTTTTCCTTTCCTCCATATTCTTCTTTAGTTCTTTACTACTTCCTCGTTAGTGAACCTCTGTGAAGGGGAACTCCCTTCACATCTTTTTTTTTTTTTTCCTTTTCACCATGCTTTTCTACTAACATTTTTAAGTTTTAGTTTTTTCTTTTTTTAATAATTATTCAGTCTCATGAAAAATAGCACATGAAAATATTCTCACCTTTCAACTGGCTGTAATAAATCCAACAACTTTCTTTCCAGAGTAAATTATTCTTGCAGAAGAGCAAAACATTAATTCGGAACTTCTATCACTGTTTTTGTGGGGAAAAATGGTTCAAAAGGTAAATATAAATTGAGAGAGGTTTTGAATGAAAGATGGCCATTGTAGTTAATTTCGCAACTACCTAAAATCACATTGTTTTAGATTTCTATTAATTGGCTGAAAGAGTTACAGGCGGTGTTTATTGATAAAAGTTGGTAGACAACAATCTGCTTAAGCATTTTTTTTCTTTTAAATGTAAGTCTGTAACAGTTCCTAAAGCATTTTTCTTTCAAGGGCGAAGGAGTGCAACGCTTGATTTTTTAAATCCTGAAGACGTGAAAGGAACAACGTTTTGCCTTTTATTCCATGCTTTTGACTAATAGCGTGGCAGATTTTTAAGTGGGATTTTTTCCTACATGTCACAACCTCCTTAATTGTAGGGAAAGACTTTTGCTATTATATATAGTAGTTAGTCGCTAATCCATACGATGCACGGGATTATATAACTCTATCTATACATGCTAGGGGAGGATCCAAACGGCCAGAATTAGATTTTTTTTCATCGCCATTGGCATTGAAGTACTTAAAGTTACGCTCATAGGTACCTTTTGTATTTAATAAAATTCTTTTTTTTTCAATAGGCTCACCAAAATAGGAAGTGACACAATTTTTGATTCAGAGCCGTTTACAAAGCAATAATTTTGTATAAAAATGTGCAATATATATGCATTGCCATAAGTGCAAAGGAAGCTAAAAACGCAATATATATACACAACCATAAGTGCAAAGCAAACTAACCACGCAAGAGTAATTTTTTTAGCATGGTTTTAGGAGACAGATCCTGGCCGTCCAAATGATCTTTGCCATAGCAATGACCTTGATTATCAGCTAAGGCTATTTAATCCATTCCACATTCTCCAAATACTCGTATATAAAATTGGAGAAAGATAATATTCGAGTTCAAAATCCCAGTTCTAACAAAATCACATATGAAACAACAATGAACTCAATTCAAAATAGTGCAAACAATAAAACAATATAATAAAAGCTCAACTTTGAGGCTCTATTCTATTTAAACCAATTTCAATCTGAATTTTAATCCATATCAATCAACGGAAATTGAAATTTGAAAAAGACCATATCTATAAACGTAGAAGATGCAAAGCCTTGTCATATACTGTCTTCCAAATTAACTTTCTTGTAGCTTCATTTAGATCTGAAACACAAAGAGAACTAAAATAGCCTTAATTTTCATGGGTCAAATAATTTTGGTTAAGAATTAGAACACAATCACTTATTTAACAAATATGGGCAAAAGATCACATCATTGTGAATAAGGTATTAGTCTTCTAAATTTGTGAATTAATTAATTGGTGGCATGCATGTTATGACATAGGTAAATAGTAACCATGATTTAGAATTCTTAAGCAAATCTAAATATCCCCAAAAAGCATATATTAATCTCCAAAAGACATAAGCATAGCATTTACCAGGTTGGACAAATATATTAATAGACAAAAATTTCCCCAAAGCTAAAGCTTATCTAAAAATATATATATATATATATATATAGTGATAGTGATAGTGATAGGAGATACTTCCAGTTATAGTGATGGTATTTATTATTAATACTCAAGCAATAACATTAATTACCAAAATACAACAGCAACCCAAAGAATAACAAACACACAATAAATAGAAAAACACATCCATGAAGGGTAAGGCCATGACCACCATCACTACCAGCAACAACCCATTACCTGAAATTCACACAACCAAATCCACAAACATATTTCAGACAAAATATATCAGCTACATATTCACACCATCACTCCCCCAGAACACAAAAACAATCCACCAAATAACAACTTAATTCCTAGAAATTGAAATGGAAACAAACCTAGATGCACAAATGAATAAGTAACACTAACACATTATATATACTGGCACTGAGGTTTCTAATGCTCCGCAACCTCCACATACTATGCCATTAATAAACTTTTTTTTTTCTCTATTTTACAACACAAAACCAAATACTATGGTTGCATCCATTATCTCTAAGCTCTAACTTTCTTTTAGCATTTACTTCATCTATAGTTCGCATAGAAATCTCAACTATGTTGCCATAATCCATTAAAAAAACATTATTAATCATGTAAAATTGTAATGGAAGTCCATATATTACCTTGTCGAGAGGTACATAATAGTCACATATCCAACTTCAGAAGATCTATACATTGCTATAGATTCTGCAATTTTAAGCACAATCTATATTAGTAGGAAATTATCTAAAATTCAAATTGAATTAGCCAATTTTTTTCAGAGAGAAAAAGAGAAGGGGAACATGTGATACTAATGAATCTTCCACATACTTAATGGGACTATATCAGTTGCTATCATCCAGGTTCTTCACACTTATAACTGCAGAATGAATCAAGACTTTTGATTGTTACATTTTTAAGAAGTGTAAGTGCTTGTTTGTAGATTCCAACCACTGTTGCAAGAGTACTCTTAACTGATAAATTAGGAAGACGACCACTTTTATTGGTAAATATGGAAAAGGATATATTTTTTAGGCAATAATTTACATCATCAATTAATTGTTAATGAAGTCACGATATGTGCTTTGGTTGATTCCTTTTAGGCCTGTCAATCTTGTTTTAGGTTTCTCCCAAACCCAAAATTTCTTTATCCTTATTTTTCAACTCTTTTCTATTGTTGTTAGTAAAAAAAATCGTCCTTGAAAAAAGTAAGTTTATTATGAGCAGAACCTCCACCAGTAGAGCTCACTCCCATTTTGGCATATATTGGCATAGTGGTAACACAATTTCTGTGTCTAAGATTCTGTATCTTTTCCTTAAATCCTTAAAATGCCACTAAAAATATGGCAATCTAAAGAGGTTTAAGTTTCCCATATTCTTATTCCAAAGCTTATGGCGTAAATATTAGTACCTTACAATACATCTGACAATCTTCTTGGACTCAAAGCCCTTTTATTGACTTTGCCTATGGCCAAAATCACTGGCATAGAAAGTATTCAATTTCTTGTGCCATCTGAGTATGCCTATGGTTGTAATCATTAGCATGGCAAAGTGTGTAATTTCTTGTGCTTCTTTTCCATTGTATCATAACTTGATTCTTAAAAGAAGAAAGGACCTTAATACCTCTAAATTTCCACTAATTTTGTGCCAAGATGTTAGGTAGTAATAGTGCAAATTAAGTGACTAATATGTTCACTATTTAACACCACACCACACTCGGGTATTGTGCAGCTTACTCCTAAACAGATTGTCAGTGTGTGTGTGTGTGTGTGTGTGTGTGTGTGCTTCTTTTCCATTGTATCATAACTTGATTCTTAAAAGAAGAAAGGACCTTAATACCTCTAAATTTCCACTAATTTTGTGCCAAGATGTTAGGTAGTAATAGTGCAAATTAAGTGACTAATATGTTCACTATTTAACACCACACCACACTCGGGTATTGTGCAGCTTACTCCTAAACAGATTGTCAGTTTGTGTGTGTGTGTGTGTGTGTGTGTGGTGGAATTCATTAAAATTTGAGTTGGTATATGGCAAGATAATTCTTTGCCAAAAGCACATAGTTAGAGAAATACCATACCATATCATAAGCTTTTTGGAATCCAACAGGCAAATCCATCATTGTCCCCTGCCATTCATTTGACACTTCATCTACGAATTTATGACCAAAAAGCTGATAAAAGGCACAAAATTATTACTGCATCAGAACATACTAATATTAACAGCACTCACAGACATCTTTAAAAAAAAAAAAAAAAAAAAAAACAGCACCCAAAAGACATTTAATCTACTGAAGAGCATATTTAAGAATTATAACCTCCTCAAGAAATTTGTGTCTCCTAAATAGGCCTCCTCCATCCCCTTCATTGCCATCATCAAAGTCATCAAAGTAATCATCTTCATCGCCATTGACATCACCACCAACATGATTTATTTTCTTTCCAATATCTCCACCACCTCCCCCAATTGCAGTCTGGAATTCCAAAAGTATTAGTCATGTTGCCCAAGACAATGAACAATTCACATCACAATATGTTTAAACCAAATTGAAGCAGTAACTTTTAGTTAATTGGTTAAAGGAATGCAAAACGGCAAAACCTCAAATCTGAGTACTTAGACCTAGATCAACACCCAAGTCACAAATAAAAGATCAAATCTATAAATATGTTGGTTCCCCCTAAAATAATACCTACATTCCTCAGAACGCTGAGAGACAAAGCCTAGGTAGAATTTGATCTTCTATGGTGTTTCCCTGGAAAAAAGAAAAAAACATATTAGGAATTGAAATCTATAATTGCCCCAAATCCCAAAATTAATAACAACCCCCAAATAAAAAATCTAGTAATTTTCCCAGTGTCCTTGTTTGTTTTCTCAATTTCCTACAAACATTTGAGCCTCAAAACAAAAACCACAAACTATTCATAAGCAATTAGATTAGGACAACAACAACAAAATAGGAAGAGAGTAGTGAAGATTGAGGATTCAAGGTGATCTTACCAACGATCTGATACGTACCCCGAAAGATTCAAAGTCGGTGAAACTTTTGAGAAAAACAGGCCAAAGGGTTTTGTTTTCAGAAAATTCTCTTTTAAGCTATTGGGTTACGGTTCCGACGAACTCTGTTCTCTTTCCTTTTGATTGCAATTTACTGATTTAAGCGGTTTGCTTTGTTTTATACTGAAGGCTATCAAAAGGTGTATTCCAAATCAAAACCCATAATAAAAATTTAAAAAAAAAAAAAAAAAAAAAAAAAAAAAAAAAAACCACTATGAATGCAGATATTAGAAAACAGGGACAGACTTAGTGATATCAAAATAAATCGAAAAATTGAGAAAACATTCATGGAGAACCCAAAAGCCTAAACAAAAAGGAATCAAAAACAAAATCAAATCTAAACCTTTTCAACAAAAAAACTCAATAAAAAGTAATATTTCATACCCAAGTCTAAAAAAATAGAGAAAAACGTACTGGATCCGGTTCCGACGATCTGATTGTGGCAGATATATAGCCTAGCGGTGTTGATGCCCATTGATTTTTCTTTCTACTTGCACCGGTGCTCTAAGTCTGGCGAGGGAACGGAGAACTCTCTCTGCCTCTCTCTTTTCTCTCTCTCTCCTTTCTCCGTGAAGCAATCTTTAGTTTCTTTTCTTTTCTTTTTTGTGTTTTAAGCGGTTAGTTTCCTTTTACACCAAGAGGCTCCCAAACAGTGTTTTAACAAAGTGAATCATTCTTTTTTTTCGTTTTTTCCAAACGCACCGTGCGGGTTTTTTCCTTAAAGGCTTCTACTATCATATATAGTATTAGATTAGATTAGATATGTTCATCTAATTTAATTTTGAACATTGGTTGAGTTTGTGATCATCAATAAATTTAATTATATGTTAAAACTTGGTTTATTTTCTTATCAATCAAGCTCAACTAGTCAACTTGTTCACGAGCAACTTGTAAAACTCATTCTTTTGCTATATTCAGTATACATCATCACTAAAACCTTGGACTCCAAATCTCTATGCTAATAACTAATAAATTAACTTTTGTCACAAAAATAACTAATAAATAAACTATGTATTTTTTCCAACGACTAAATTATCGTTGAAATTATATTATTAAAATTTTAGAAGTTATATATAAATTTTACTAATATATATATATATATAATAATAGGTGAAACTAAGAGAAACTCAAATTAAAATTCCAAATTAGAGTTCCGATTTTGCACCTTATGTCCTAAATTATTTATTCTTAAAGAGTTTTATTTCTTAATTTTAGAATCAAACGTGGGACTACATCATAAATATTCATCCAAGTGAGTTATTAAGTACAAAAACCAAAGAGTCTAGAATAAATAAATTGTAAAAAAGAAAAAGAAAAAAGTGATTCACAATAATTTAAAAAAAAGTGGACAATTTACATTTTATAACTAATAATATCCTTACAAAATTTTTTAAAGAGTTAACCAACTATAAAAATGACTATCAATAATATTTAAATTATATATATAGGAATTATATTATGCATCTTATTGTATATCTTGAAATATATCTATGCATATGCATAAGGTTATAAATTAGTTGTATACGTGGAGGCTTCAATATGTGACAAACACAAATACCACAGCCCATATTGCTAATTAAAAGAAGTTTGATTTGATTCATTTGAATCAGTTATAGAAGCACTCAACTTTTGCAATAGGAACATATAAAGATATGCAGTCACGTCTCTTATACATTTTGACTTAGTTTAGAGGAAATCATAGCCATACACTAATTCTAATGTCCAAATGTTGGGGCGAGGTTTCGCTATTTTGCAGTGAAGTGAAGTGTACACAAATTAATTTAGAAGAAGAACACTAAATCCCAAAATTTTCAAACTCAATTAGTGTCACACACTCAAGGTTTGGGCATGCTTTGGGCCAATTATGACATTTTTTTTTTTTTCTTTACCAACATGCAAAAAGCTGAAAATGAATATTATTATAAAAAATATATAGTTTCGACTATTGGATTTCCAAATTCTTCATTTTATATATATTTAGAAATTTTAAACAACCAAAAAACCAAACAGGTGATCCAATTGAAACACAAAATTAAAAATTATAATCAAATCAAGTTTTAGCACTTAATACATATCCTTATAATTAGGACTAGACACAAGTGATTATAGTTAATTAATTAATTATGATTGGTCCTTTGAAAAATTAGTTATGATTACTAATGTGCTATAACCTCATTGGTCTAGAATATAGGATGGGGGTGCACCATCATACTTAGGATAGTTTAATTTGGAAATTTTTTTTATTTTGAATTATCTTTCTAGCGCCACAAATTTTACCTTAATCAATGAAAGCAATACAAAGAATGACACTAACGCCAAACTATATATCTTCCAAGGGTTGAAATTTGTTTGGAACTTCAGGAATTTTATTCTTACACATCTCTCATAAATACAGTTTAAAATTAATTTAATAAATGAGGAGAAGGTGCAAATGACCAAATAAATTCATTAATTTACAAAAAAAATTTCATATATTGTCAAGTTCATATGAACAAAAAAACATATATTGTTATGTTACTGTTAATGTTTATGTCTACGAAGTTTTGAGTATCCAAACAATAGAAGATTCTACTAAGAACATTCATATAGTTATAAATATATTGAAAAAATTAATCATATCAAAAATAATAATTCATTTATTTAACTGAGTTTCCTATCATAATAGTTCCTTTCTCCCAATAAAGAGATTTCTAGTTGCTTTTAGTATCCAAATAATAGACAATGCAACTAAGAACATTCATATAGTTATATATATATTGACAAAATTAATCATATCAAAAATAATAATTCATAGAGGTAATTTTGAGTTTCCTATCATAATATATATATATATATATATATATATATTTTTTTTTTTTTTTTTTTTTTCTCCCGATAAAGAGATTCCTAGTTGCTTTCATTAGAGGAAGTAGTGAATGGAGATTTAATTCTCAAAGAGGGGTTTGGCCACATTAATCTCTACTCAATATTCCTAAAACCCTCGTCTCCTTGTTCAGTCACTCTATAAGACGAGGGATATGGGCATAATCTCTGCTTCACTAAATCATGCCTTTACCCAATGACAACCATCAAATTGTCTAATTAAATTCTATCGATCTTTTAACATATACTGTAGTTTGGCAAATTATATTCAAAGTCAAAACATTGCAGTATAACATTAGTTTTGACAATTAATATTTTATAGCATTTTAATATTAGTTGGGACAATTATTAACATGTTGGTTGTTGATAGAATTCCAAGGAAATAATTGTTTGTTTTTGGTCTAATTATGTTGATCATAGAAATAAATTATTGATGCTATATTCTACAAAATTATTATTACTTTTATATATTTGTAACACTTTTATTTTTTAAAATTACATATTTGAAAAATAAACAATAAGTTAGAATCCATTAACTACTAACTAGTATGTAACCCCGTGCTACCGCACGGGACTGGTTAATTGTAATGATGCTATTGGCCAATTTTTTTTTGTTTTTGTTTTGTTTTTGTTTTTGTTTTTTTGGGTTTATCACACGGATGATAGAATTAAATAAAACAATAATAAATATATATTGCATATTATTATCTAAGTAACGCTATTGGTCTTTTTTTTTTTTTTTTGGCTTATCATACATAGGATAGCATTAGATAAAACAATGAATAAAAAAAGAGAATATTGCATTTTATTATTTAAGTGATGCTACAGTGAAGAAAAAAGAGGATATTGCATTTTATTATTTAAAATAAAATATATAAAGGGACATTAATGGAACTTTCTTCAAAAGTTTCTAATAAAATTGGACATGAATAGCATACTGGAATCAGAAGTGTGTTGCAATTCACAGTTTTTAGTGGAGATGCCATCAGATAGCACTTTTCCTCTATAGACATGCCTAATATGCTGTCCTTGAGTTTATTTTGAGTACGTTTCAAGCCGAAGTCAATATTGTTGTCTCTTCTAACACTTCAAATTGCCATTGATCAGTTTCACAAAATTAAAATTTACAGAACATTTTACCTTCTTGTTTTTTCAACATCCGAAGGTTAAATGTTTCTATTAAAATCCAAAAAAATCTAAAGAGCATCCAAATTTGATTTTCACATCTTTCCCCTTCATTTCCACAGGAACCAAACAACTTCTAAGAAACCCAATGACCCAGAATCGAAATCATCAAGAAGAAAACGAAAAAAAGAAAAAAAGAAAAAGCGATGGAATAGTAAAATACCAACAGTAACCAAACGCGGAGGTACCGTAAGTCGTTTTTGTAACGGCGATCGGAATCGAAGGTCTGCGCGCACTTCTGCAAAAACCGTGGCAGCTTCTCGTTCAGTACTTGCGAAGGCAGCGAATCCTTCATCTTTTTGATCCCTCTGTATATACAAAATGCCAAATGATCTTACTTTTTAAAACCATTAAAAGAGCTACCCACAAAGAAAGAGAGAGACATATTGGAGCCATGCGTGAAGAGGGTCGTTGCCAGAGTAGGATTTGATGTCTGAGATCAAGGAGGTGAAGAGATCGGTGTTGTTGTCGTTGTTGGCTTTGGCAGAAGGGGAGGTGAACCTGTAAAACAGGCGTGTTTGATATATAAAGAAGAGTGTTTTTTTTTTTTTTTTTATAGGATATAAACAAGAGTGTTTGATATATAAAGAGGAGCAGAAGGTTTTATTTAGCCAAAAAAAATAAATAAATAAAAGAGCACAACATTTAAATGTAGAACACAGATTTCTAGAAGGGGAGGTGAATTTGGTCTCCAATTTCAGATTTGAATTGAACAATTAGAAGGATAAATCTAGACACTTGGCATAAAATTAGAACTCTAATTGAAATTGCAATTTAAGATTCTCTCTGCTTCACCTATTATTATATATATAGATGAAAAGAAAATAATAAATAAAATTTAAATAGAAAATAAATAAATAAAACATTTAAATATACATAGTGAATGTGTAACATAAATATTATACTTTAAAAATTGCATAAAGATGTATTTATGTGCGAATAACTTAGAGATAATTGGCTCTTGAACACTTCATGACTCACCTAAAGCTACATTTTTTGTTTGTTTGGACAATTGCAATTGTACCCAATTGAATTGCAATGAAATAAGAGTCAATGAAATCATACCAAGTGGAAGGACACAGCAAAATAATGATGTATTATCTTTGGATAATAAAACTTGTTTAGAGCTAAAGGACTCTGATCTATATTTTAATAACAAAGGATGAAGATGTATAAATAGCCTAATAAATTCATATGTTAACATTTCAATTTCCATATTTCCTGATTCTCAAATTTGAATAAAAACTAAAATATGTTTATAGTCTCAAAATAAAACAAAAACAACATTCTTACATTTATGTTTATGTTTATGATGTTTAATTTTAATAAAAATAATATTTAATTTTAATAACCTGTCAATATTTCTAATTTTGTATGAATATTAAACAAGAAGTTATGATTAATTAGGCAATTTATAAATAAATAAATAATTACGGGTAAATTGCAAAGTACACTCCTAACATTTCGGGGTGATTGGATTTTATACCCTAAGGTTTCAAAATTTTGATTTTATACCCCAACGTTTGGTTCCATTAGCAAATCACCCCCTAGTTAGTTTCTATTGTTAACTGTCATGTCATCTTGTTGACGTTTTTTGGTTTTTTGCCAAATAAGCCCCAAAATGACACAGTTTCATTGAAAATGAAGTGAAGACCTGTCAAATGCAAAACGGTGCCATTTTGCTCAAAGAGAAAACAAACAAACAAAAAAATTTGGATTTTTATACAACAACTTCAACCAAACTCAAAAATAAAAACCCAAAACCAACAGTCCTCTTCTAGCTCCTCAATTCCATCATCGTAGGGTTGTAGGTGGCGTCAATGAATTCTTTTTCTCTTATTTCCAGCTCTCTTTCACTTTTTCATAGGGATTATGTTGTTGGATTCTGACTTGGAGGGGGTTTTTTTTTATTGATGGATTTGTAATTCCTGGAATGTAATTTTTTTTATTGATGGATTTGTGGTTTATATATATATATATATATATATTGATGGTTCTGCATGACCATATCATTGTTGCTGGAATGTAATTTCTTTCACTCTTCTCTTTGAAAATTTTTTGGAGGGCTTTTATTGTGTAATTTTTTGGAGTGTTTAATGTGATAGTTGTTAATTAAAGGTTGTTTTTTCTATGTATTTGTATCCGATTATGTTTGATGGATCATTGCAAGAATAGGAGATGAATTATACTATCTTATATATCTATATTTACAGCAAACTTTGAAGTCTACTTTTATTACATACGTTTCTGCACGACATCAACTTCCAAGATAGGAGCTAACATGGAGCCTTTGATGAACTTATTCATGTCTAGGTTCACAATGCAAGGAGCTGGTTGCAAAGTCGATGTGGTGGTCTGGGTTTGTAAGAGTTAAATATTAGCATTGATACACCATGTTGAATATGCTAGTATAGATGCGGAAGCGAAATCATAAAGTATAAAACACAATAACACACGAGGGTTATGTGGTTCAGCCTAAAGGCTTACATCCACGGAGGAAACCCTAAAGGGCTACATTAATAATATATTAAAGTGTAATACAAATCCTGTGTTACAATGAACCCTAACATGAGTATATATAGGCGACTAAACCCTAGACTACTAGTACAAGTAGGAATGGGCTTGGGCCTATTACATTGAGCTAATATGTCTAATATATATCTCTAACACCCTCCCTCAAACTCAAGGTGGAAGCTCGATGAAAGCTTGAGGTTGGATAAGCATGAGAAGATCATTTAGAGATGCCTTGAAAAATGCCTTTGAAGAAACCACAATGAAAAATATGCCAATTGACCAATTTTGGAGCTTCAAATGAAGAAACGGAGTCCGAAATTGGAATCTACGCGAAAAACTGAGCAAGATAAACCCATTCAGAAATTTTGACTTTTGGTCAAAGGCCAACGCAAAAAGTCAAACTCAACTGGTCCAAAGTCAAAGTCAACAGTCAAAGTGCTCACGGGTCAGATCCGGGTGGTCCGAGTCGGGTCGGTCCGGGTCAACAGTCAGCTAGGTGACGTGGTGCTGACGAGACGACACTGCTGATGTGGCTGATGACGTGTCGCTGACGTGGACAAGGGCTGATGTGGAGGTGCTTGCATGGCTGCTGACATGGAGTGATGACGTCAGATGACATCAGCAGTAGTTTTTCGGCGAGTGGAAGGCACGTGACGGCGTTGCCGGCGTGTGGAAGAGAAGTCAGAAACTTGGGTGGCGCGTGTAGGCACGTGTAAGCTCGGTTGAGGCCCATAATTTCAGGTTCTGTAGATCGGAGGACGACAAGGCCGTCTTGGTGGCGCGTGTACTAATAACACGATCCGAAAATCAGAATCTGAGGCGGCGCGTGGAAGATTTCCCGACGACAACTGAGGCGCGTGGAGGCGCGTGGTAGGGCTTCGGGAGACCGGATTTCTGGGTTTTCCTCACGGGAGGCCTAGGAGCACGTCTGTGGTGTCGGTTTCGACAGGCGAAGACTTGATGTGCACAGATCTGAAAAGTTAAGTCACGGCTTTGCTTGAGTTTGTGGGTCTGGACACAGCAGTGAGCCATGGCAGCTGCGAGATGCCGTGGAGTCTAGATGCAGCAAACAAGCGTGTGTGACTTCTGATGATGGTGTGCACGTGAGAATCTTCTTTGCTTGCTAGAGATGTTTGTTTGATGCCAAGAACGAAATTTGGCTCTGATACTAAGTTAAATATTAGCATTGATACACCATGTTGAATATGCTAGTATAGATGCGGAAGCGAAAGCATAAAGTATAAAACACAATAACACACGAGGGTTACGTAATTCAGCCTAACGGCTTACATCCACGGAGGAAACCCTAAAGGGCTACATTAATAATATATTAAAGTGTAGTACAAATCCTGTGTTACAATGAACCCTAACATGAGTATATATAGGCGACTAAACCCTAGACTACTAGTACAAGTAGGAATGAACTTAGGCCTATTACATTGGGCTAATATGTCTAATATATATCTCTAACAGTAAGGGTTAGGAAGGCAAGGGTTGGGTTTGGGGGTTAGGAAGCTAAGGGTTGGGTTTGTGGGTTTAGATTTAAGGTTTTGAGATTTTCTATTCGGTGGGGGAAATAGTGTCAGTACCAGATTTTTTTTTTTTTTTTTCCCTCTTTAGGCAAAATGGCATCGTTTTGCATTTGCCAAGTCTTGACTTTATTTTCATGGAAACTGTGTCATTGATACTGTGTCATTTTGGGCCTTATTTGGGAAAAAAAATAATGTCAACAAGATGGCATGGTATATAGTTAACAGCAGAAACTAACCAGGAGAGTGATTTGCTAATGGAACCAAACGTTGGGGTGTAAAATCTAGTCACTCCTAAATGTTAGGAGTGTACTTTGCAATTTACCCTAAAAAAATTATAAAAAATTTACATATTAGAAAATAAAAAAACATTAAAGAACACTCATACTGGATGCATACTGTTTTTAGGCTTAATTGTGAGCTCCCCAAGACGTGGCCTGTGAATGCTACTATCTCTTGGGGTTATTTTTCTGTATGATATTATCTTAACACCCAAGTCTAAGAATATACCACTTGCTTAGTATTGTGTAAAAGAAATTCCTAAAATTTCTAAATCATAATTAGTGACATACTACAATTTTCTAACATGACAACATCTTAAGTAGTGGTGATTAGAGAATATTGAGAAGCCTCTTTATTCTAGTTATTAAAGGGATCATATTATTTTATTTTCCAACAAGTACTATTGAAGTTCCTGAAATAAATGACAGTTTCATTAGAAAATGCATTGCATTATGTAGGAATATTGTGTCGTTGATGTTATTTCGGATTTTGATGGCAATAGAAATATCAAGGTTTTCAGACCCGGACCGTTCATTGAACCGTAAAAGGGAGAGGTTCAAGGGTTTTGAGGTTGGACCGAGGTCGAACCGTGATGACGTCATAATTAATTTAATAATTATTTTAAATATATATTAAAAAATTAAATTAATAAAAAAAATAGAAAAATTAACTAAAATAGCCTAATTCATTTAGAAAAGCTTATTTCTAAAAAATACATAAAACTTACAAAAAGACAGTACACATTTAGAAAAGCTAGTTAAGATACTATAAGGCGTCTGCCTGTTCTATCACTGAACTCATTTTGAAACAGGTCCATGGTCCACCTGTTCTATTCTTGAGGGTCATTTTTCTTCTTCTCTTTTTATTTTTTTATTAATATGTGGTCTGATAGCTCTAGTTAAGTAAATTTGAAATCTAGCATATTCAGATGCTATGTTAATTCTGGGATTTCAATTATGTTGAGATTGCTTTTAGTAATGGGGCAAATGATTTGAGAATAATGTAAATATTATTGAAACCAACAGCAATAAAATATACAAAAAAAAAAAAAAAAAAAAACATGCAGCAAGAAGTTGCAGACACAACAAAGTAATTTTGGCAGACAGAAACACCAATTGACCCAAATCAATTTTCACAATTACAATAATATCACAAGCCTTGTCTTCACATACACCAACACTTCAGATCTATATCATCATCCACAATCAATTTTCAATTGACCCAAATCAATTTACACAGCAACACTTCAAATCTATATCATCATCCACAATCAACTTGCAAATATTAACAAAGAAAAAACAGATTAAAGTACCAACGACGGCGACGGCGACGAGGCACAGAGTGAGCTGCGACGGGGACGAGGGAGAGAGGCAGAGATGAGCGTGAGAGAGTGAGCTGCGATCTGGGTTGAGCTGCGACGGCAACGAGGGAGAGAGGTAGAGACGAGAGAGTGATTGAGACTTTGAGAGAGTGAGGAAGAGATTTGGGCTGAGCTGCAACAGTGCGACGGCGACGAGGGAGAGAGTGATTGAGAGAGTGAGGATTGAGGAAGAAATCTGGGCTGAGCTGCGACAGTGCGACGACGACGAGGGAGAGGCAGAGACGAGAGAGTGATTGAGACTTGAGAAAGTGAGGATTGAGAGTGATTTTTGAGAGAGGCAGAGACGAGTGAGGATTGAGAGTGATTGAGAGAGGGTTTCAGAGTGAGGCTAAGAGTGATTTTTGAGAGAGGGTTAAAAAAAAAAGGTGGAACGACGCCGTATAAGGGGGGGGGGGGGAAAAAAGGCTGAAACAAGGGAACCGTCTGAACCGTGTGAACCGGTCACAATTCACAGACCCGGACGGTCGAACCGCGGTCCGGATGGTTCCATGCTTTTTTTGCATGGAACGGTTCCTTACCTTAAATGGACCGTGAATCTGAACGGTTCCCGGGTTTTCCGGTCGGACCGTACGGTCCGGTCCGGGTTTAACAACCTTGAGAAATATGATCAATATGAGGGATGAACTTATCAAAGCGAAAATGTAGACAATTACTATCTTATGGATTCTTAAAAGTAGAAATGTACGACAATCAATTCATGTGAGATATTAGATTGAAATATTCTTGAAACAAGATTATTCTCCCATTAAATTTTCAAATTTTATTCATGGAGGCACATATGGAAGATATTTGTTGCTTGGTATCTTTTTAGTTTACCTTGGTAAGTTATTGTCATTTTAGTATTTATAGATAGAAAATGTCATAAGGTTACAATAAGATGCAATCTGTTGCATTGTATTTTGTTTAATATTTTAGTTCCATAAAAAAAAAAAAAAAATGTAGAATTTTTTGTGTTTATTAGTTTTTATCTCTCTTGCATCTTTGCAACCTGTTTGTTAAAGGAAAAGAAAGATGTCAACCTAGTTGCATCTTCTAATTTTGTTTGTACCATATAGTTGATTCACGCTCTATTTGTTTCGAAGTAAATATTTTCAATAAAATATTTTACACATTTTACCATGTTTGTTTTGTTGTAAAATCTAGTCAACTGTAAAATATTTTCTAGTCAAACTGTAAAATTAAGGCAAGAAGAAGTAAAATATTTTACGCTTAAAATTTTGGTAAAACATTTTACATTTTACAATCTCTTACACGTAGAGATCACATTCATAGAACAACCACTCCCAACTCTAGCCCAAGCCACAGATAGGAAGAGCACTCACCCGCAGCACAACCTTCAAAGCCACTCACTCTTCTTAGAGATGGAAGTAATTACCTGCATGTACGGCTGCTCATGACCAAGATTTTTAGACCCGGACCGTTCATTGAACCGTAAAAGGGAGAGGTTCAAGGTTTTTGAAGTCGGATTGAGGTCAAACCGAGGTCGAATCGTAATGTCGTCATAATTAATTTAATAATTAATTAAAGCCTAAATATAGATATTAAATTTATAAAACTAGCAAAATTGACAATATATCTATATATGTGAGAGAAATTTAATGATTTTAAAGCATATATTTAATAATTAAATAAGAAAGTTAATAAAATAAAATAAAATAATAACCATGAAAACATTAAAATTTATGATTAATTTTTGAAGTAAAATTGAATATCTTTGAAGGATTTTAATTATATTTTTTTTTTATTCCTTGTAAGAGATGGATAATTTAATTAAGTAGAATAAAATTATTAAAAAAAAAAATGCTAAGGGGTTGGACCGCACGGTTCTCACCAGTTCGTGCGATCCAACCCCGCTTTTAGCGGTTCACGGATTTAACAAAAAATCCGGTTCTTTATGCTTAAAAAACCAGTTTTCATCCCGGTTCCCGATTTTCACGGTCCGACCTCCCGATCCGGTCCGGTTCTGAAAACTATGCTCATGACTTTCATAGAGCAATTGTGTTGCTGTTTTGTTGTTTGATGCTAATTTAGGGATTTTTTTTTTTTCCTAGGCCCTTTAGATTTGGTTTTGTTTTGCACACATCTCCACTGCTAGGCCCTGTCACACAAAAAATTTATAGATCTCTACTAGTGTCCTTGCAAATTTGGGGTTTTTTTTTTTTTTTTTTTAACCTTGAAATAGGCACTTGTAAATGAATTTTCAGATATGCAACCAAACACCGTAAAATGAAAATATTTTCAATATAAAATATTTTAAACAAAGCCTCAATTGCAAAATTATTATAGTAAAAGTACATATAAATATATAATTTTGCTAAGTTATATTGCTTATTCAATATTATTAGTTGTTTACCTTAACACTACTAATTTAGGCTCTACTTTACAACGCTAACACTATAAACAGCCTTTTGTAAGTTTGAACTTTGACTTTCATATAAGATAGTTGACGGAGTCCAAAGACTCCAAACACCTAGCGCTGGGATGGTTCATGGCACAGGCTATATGTATTGGTGGAATCGCAACACCATAAACTTGCACACTATCTGATTTGGGTCGTAGATCCTAGATTAAAGAAAAGGAGAGAGAGAGAGAGAGAGAGAGAGAGAGAGAGAGAGAGAGAACTACGTGATGATGAAGTCTCGGGGAGCAGAAACAGAGCATGTCAAGAATTACATGGAGGTGAAAACGACACTGTTTTAATCAAAAGGAAAAGAAGTAGATTGAAGAAACAGAGCCGTTAGATTTAATAGCTAACACGTGTTGATCTGTGATTAGTGAGCTTTGATAGTTAGTTATTCTTCCCTCTCTCTCTGCTGCGTGTATATAAAGAAGAGTTGGGCTTGTAAATCAGTTAAGAGCTTCCAGATGTTTTCTGTGATCAATAAAATTATTTTTCTATTTAGAATTGCTCTCAATTTTACATGGTATCAGAGCTTCCAAACTCATCAATGGCTTCCAACATAGCTATGGATTCTAAAACACAACCAACGGATCCTTTGCCTTCAACAAATCATTCGATGACTGTAGATTGCAAATCGAATTCTACTTCCTCAATGGATGATCAAAATTCCAATCCATCGAGTTCTTACTTTCTTCCACCATCTGATAACTCCGTGGTTTTTGTCTTGCAACCACTCACTGGTCTTGAGAATTACTTGAGTTGGTCAAGAGCCGTGTTTCTCTCCTTGAGTGGTAGAAACAAATTTGGTTTTGTCAATGGCCAGATTTCCATGCCTGACCCATCTTCATCTCTATACAATGCTTGGCACAGATCAAACACCACCATTTTTTCTTGGTTGTTAGATTCCTTGAGCAAAGAGCTTCAATCTAGTGTGATATACATTCACACTGCAAGGGATTTATTGATCGACATGCAAGACAGGTTTTCTCAGCCAAAGGCTTCAAGATTCTTTGAAGTTCAAAAAGAAATTTCAAAACTTTCACAAGGTCCCATCTCGATAAGTTCTTATTTTACAAGATTCAAGATTTTATGAGATGAACTTGTGAATTATCAAGCATGTCCTAACTGCACTTGCACTTATGGTTCTCAAAAATCTCAGTTAGACGCACAAAAGAGGGATCAAGTTTTTCGTTTTCTCATGGGGCTTAATGATTGCTATGCTAATCTTAGAAGTCAAATTCTGATAACTGAGCCTCTTCCTAGCATCAATAAGGTTTACTCATTGAAATTGCAAGAAGAGAAACATAAACAAATTAGTCAAGCAGGTATAGTTCTTGAACCAACTGCTTTTTATGCTACTAATAACTCAAATGCAAAGAGTTATCAAGGACAAACCTATCACAATGGGAATCAGCAAGGCATCAAGGTAGCAATTATGGAAGATATGGTGGAAAATGATGGAATTCAAAGAAGGAAAGGCCTAGCTGTACTTACCATGGAGTTGTTGGCCATATTGCAGACAAATGCTACAAATCGTATGGTTATCCACCAGGTTATAAGCCTAAAGGAAAATCTTCTGCTAATCAGGTTTCTAGTTCAGGAAAATTTAGGACCTTTTCTCCCAATCTTGGCAATTTTGGGAATTTTGCTCCTTAACCCTTATTTGGTTTTCATAATCAAGCTAAGATGATGAATTGTCCACCATAGATGATGAATTGCTCACCACAGCACTCTGGATCACAGCCTCAGTGTCCAATCACTCAAGCTCAATGTGAGCAATTGCTCTCTTTCCTGGCTTCTCAATCTCTCAATGAAGCTTCTACTCATCAAGCTGCACCTGCTCATTAAGCAGCTTCAGTTTTGTCACCACTTGCAAATGTTGCTACCAATTCTAGTGCTTCCTTGCCATCTCACTTGTTTAACAACTTCTCAGGTAATCCTTTTTGGTTACCACCAAACCTATCTCATTCTATATTTTTAGCCCAGTATGTAAATAGACAAGCATATAAACCCCAAGCTTGGATCATTGACACTGGTACTACTAATCACATGGTGCACTCTGTCTCTATTTTAACCACCATAACATCCACTATAGACACCTATGTTTATCTGCCTAATGGAGAAAGGGCTTTAGTAATACACATTAGGACAGTACACATTTTAGAAACTTTAGTGCTTTATGGAGTTTTATGTGTTCCTTCATTTACTTTCAACGTCATTTCAGTTAATCAGCTCACCAAAACTTTGTTTTGCTGTCTTGTTTTTCTTGGTTCCTTTTGCTTTATCCAAGACCTAGTTCACTAGAACATGATTGGACTGGGTAAAGCAACAAAAGGTCTATATCTACTACAACATAGTTCTTTTCCATCATCCTTTGTGCTTGCTATTTGCTCACCTTCTCCTCCTTAACCTTTTGCTAAAGACTTTGCTACTGTAACTTCTGATTTGTGGCATTTTTGTTTAGGACATCCTTCTCATGCAATATTTCTTTATTAAGCAAACTGTCTCTGATTTGGCAATAAATAAACCACATTATTGTGACATTTGTCATCTTACTAAACAAAAGAGATTTTTTGTTCCCTCTAGTACTCATATTTCAAATACTATCTTTGATTTGATTCATTGTGATCTATAAGGTCCCTTTTCTGTTTCTACTATTGATGGATATAGATTTTTCCTTACCATTGTGGATGATTACTCTAGATGCACTTGGGTTTATTTGCTTAAATCCAAGGTAGAAACACAAGCCCTAATTCAACAATTTTCAATAATGGTTGAAACTCAATTTGGTGCTAAAATCAAATGCCTTAGAAGTGACAATGGCACAACATTTTTTATGAAAGATTTTTTGAAAACCAAAGGTATACTACATCAATTGACTTGTGTTGATATTCCTCAACAAAATGCTATTGTTGAGAGGAAGCATCAACACATTTTAATTGTTGCTCGAGCATTAAAATTTCAATCTTTTGTTCCTCTGGGGTGACTATATTTTGATAGCAACCTACCTCATTAATAGATTGCCTTTAAAGCACTTAGAGAACAAAACGCCTTATGAAATGCTCTTCAAGTAACCTCCTTCCTACAACCATCTCAAAACTTTTGGTTGTCTATGCTATATTTCAACTTTTTCTCACAATTGTCATAAGTTTGCACCAAGGGCTAAAAAGTGTGTTTTTCTAGGTTATCCCACTGGTATTAAGGGTTACAAGGTTCTAGACTTGGATACTAGAACCATTTCTGTTTCAAGAGACATTGTATTTTATGAGTCTATTTTTCCCTTTGCTACTCTATAGAGTTGTGTCAATTCAGGTTCCTCCTCAACTGGTTTTCTAGATAATTTTGTTGTACCTCATTGTGTACCTGATACTTTCCCAGATTCTATCCCATCACTATCTGTTCCTTTGCAAGATCATATTGAACCTTTGCCTATTTTATGGAGGTGTTTGTGATTCTGCAAGTACTTATGATTCTGCAGATACTCATGGTTCTGTAGATCTCACAAACACTATAGATATTCCTTCTATAAAGTAGTCATCTGTTCCACAGCCTTCTCATGAACATGATACTCCTACATTGCTTGTTATTTCTGAATTAGACACTGGTCCTTTAGTTATTGCTAGGTCTTCTTCACCCTTAGGTGCCAAAAAATCCACTAGACCACATAAACCACCTTCCTATCTTCAACACTACTCTTGTAAGGCAGTAGGTTCAAAACCATTACTTGGGCAACCTTATGACATTTTTGCTTGCCTTGGTTACTCTAATCTCAATAAGTCATATCAGCAATTTGTCATGGTTATTGATTCCAATTTCACAGACCCTACCTCATTCCTTGAAGCAGTTTAATCTTCTGAGTGGAGAGCTACCATGGACAAGGAAATTAAGGCATTTGAGCTAACCAATACTTGGACTTTAACCACTCTCCCACCAAGCAAGGTACCAATTGGTTGCAAATGGGTTTACCGAACAAAGTATAAGTCAGATGGCACATTTGAGAGGCATAATGCCAGGTTGGTTGCAAAGGGGTACACTCAAAGGGAAGGGCTTAATTATACTGACACCTTCTCTGTTTCTGTGAGAATGGTGCTGTCTTTGGCTGCTGTGAAAGGGTGGTTCCTCCATCAAATGGATGTTAACAATGTCTTTCTGCATGGTGATTTGGATGAGGAAATTTATATGAGTCTCCCCCTTGGTTTTCATAGCAAAGGGGAGTGTGTTTTTGGTTCTGGCAGTGCTCAAACACTGGTCTGCAAGCTTAACAAAAGTCTTTATGGACTTAAGCAAGCATCATGACAATGGTTTGCTAAATTTTGTTATACAATTCTGAATTTTGGCTTTGTCCAATCAAAGGCATATTACTCTCTCTTGACTCTCACTAAAGGCTTATCACTCACTATTTTGCTAATTTATGTGGATGACATTTTTCTCACAAGGAATGATCCTAAGTGTATTCATGAATTGAAGACTTTGCTTGATGCTAAGTTTGGTCTAGAAGACTTAGGTTCTCTAAAGTATTTCTTGGGGCTTGAAGTAGCAAGAAGTGACAAGGGAATCAGTCTAAACCAAAGAAAGTATGCTTTGGAAATTCTACAAGATACAAGTCATTTAGGGTCTAGACCAGTTAAAACACCTATGGAGCAAAACCCTTGCATCTTTCAAAGGATCAAGGAAAGTTGTTGCCAGATGCAAACCAATACAGGACATTAATAGGGAGATTGTTATATTTGACCTTAACTATACTAGACATCACATATGTTGTACACACATCAAGTCAATTTTTGGCTGAACCAAGAGAACCTCACATGCAAGTAGTCAACAAAATTCTTCAATACATAAAAGGCACACTTGGCAAAGGTTTGTTTTTTGCTAGCAACTCAGATTTGCAGGTAAAAGCATTCTATGATGCCGATGGGGCAAGCTATCCTAATACAAGGAAATCTTTAACATGTTATAGTGTCTTTCTAAGTGATTCTCTAATCTCTTGGAGATCAAAGAAACAAAGCACTGTTTCTAGATCTTCAGCAGAGGCAGAGTATAGAGCAATAGCTACCACAACATGTGAAATTGTTTAGGTTCTTCAATTGCTAAGGGATTTGAGGGTTGATCATCCTAAGAGTGCTCAGTTATTCTATGATAATCAAGTTGCACTGCATGTTGCAACTAACCCAGTTTTTCATGAGTGAACGAAGCATATTGAAGTCGATTGTCATCTGGTCAGGGATAACATAATAGAGGGTGTGATCAAAACTTTCCATGTTTTAAGTCAATTTCAAATTGCAAACATTTTCACAAAGGCATTGGGGCTTCCAGCTTTTTCTAGGTTGGTAAATTGCTTGGGGCTGCTTGATATTTATTCACCAAGTCTCAAGCCTATTGAAAGCCAAGTCTGTGAACTTACAGTTCAAGACTTGAAGGGGAGTATTGAAGCATTCAATGAACTAGGTGACGATGAAGAGGTGAGAACGACACTGTTTTAATCAAAAGGAAAAGAAGTAGATTGAAGAAATAGAGCCGTTAGACTAAATGTACAGCTGTCAAGTTTAGTTTTGCATTGATTTAAATAGCTAACACGTGTTGATCTGTGATTAGTTAGCTTTGATAGTTAGTTATTCTTCCCCCTCACTCTGCTGCGTGTGTATAAAGAAGAGTAGGGCTTGTAAATCAGTTAAGACCTTCTAGATATTTTCTGTGATCAATAAAATTCTTTTCCTATTTAGAATTTCTCTCAATTTTACACTTACCACTTTTATTTTTTTTTAAAACATACAACCGCCCATGATATATTCTCTCATATTCTCCTAGAGTCCAAATAGGTCCAAGCGCAAAATATCAAAAAGCTTTTTTTTTTCCTACCAAAGGACCCTACAATTATAGGGTATTAATCATGACATGTTTGGTGATACTTAATGTAAGACTTGATGCAACTATAATCAATAGTTGAGATTGAGCGCTGAGAAAAGCAATTTTCAATCTCAACCACCTAATAAAACAGATTTAGAAAAATAATAAAATTAAAGTTAAAAAGTTAGGAAGGTAAAAAATTTTGTGAGGGAGAAATGGGCAGGTGCATAGGTGCAATACCTAACCCTTACAACATATAACAAGTAATTAACAAAAGTAGAGATTTAAGAAAACAAAAGAAGTTCTAACCGTTATCTTAAAAAAAAAAAAAATAGTGAATTTGAACCATTCGTTGCGACTTCTTTGCTCTCCAAGGATTATACTAGGCACATCCAACTCCAACTTCTACAGATATGATCACATGATTAGAAGATAATATTTATTTTGCAATAGAATTTCTACCTCTTATTCTCCTTAATAATAATTATTTCATGCTTTGAATATATGAATCTTCCTTTTCACAATATATGAAATCAATCTATGGCTCCCCATTCCTATCAGACCTCTTAGACATGTTGTTACTCAATAGGTAGAGTTATAAATTATAATGATCACGTTCAAGTAAGATAATCACGATGGATCATCCTTCCTCACTTTTTTTTTCTTTTCTTTTTATATTAATTAAAAAGAGAAAAAATGGAGGGATTGCCATATGCATGGTATCCGACAAAGCCAGGACTAACCTGGAGTTGTTATCTAGAAAGGTATGTCTGGAATGGAGGCTAACCTAAGCTTTTTAGGTTTCAACCTTAAGTTCTTAACGTGACAAATTCGACCTTTAATCAAGACAACTCTACCCAAGTCTATATTGTATAAATGTTTTTTTGTGTTCAGGTTAGATTATTATCTTAGGTTGGGCCAAGTTTATGTTGGATTTCGATTGATTTGGGCGTCAGAAAGGAAGGCTGCCCAAGTTACACCCACTAATTAGTTTGATAAATTCTATATCCATGATTAATTAAATCCCAAATCTTCACCTTTACAAAATGGAGAAGTAAAAGTAAACTACAAAGGAGTGAAAGACCCCCGTTTGAGCAGGATCCTGAAAAGCAAAAGTAGCATACACCACCATTTGAGCATCAATGCATTCAAGGGCTCTCAATAACTTTTCCATCTTTAGCAGCCAATTCTCTGCTGCCATTGGGACAGGCTCACCATTAAAAGTTGGAAAAATGCTTGCATAAAACTACATTCTATATTTTTTGTGACTTTTTTTTTTTTTTTGGCTGGAAAAAAACAAAAACAAAACAAAAGCGGCAATTGTGTGAGGGGGCATTTTGTGGGGTCCACCCCTATGTAACTAAGGGGGCATTTCATATTCCCATTACACCACATATATACCTTCTCCCTGCTTTGGTGAAATTGAGTTTTGATGTCGCTAAGAGTGAGGAGAAAACATGCTTGGCTGTAGTAGAGAGAAACCATAAAAGAGAGATCATCTTCACATGGACAGAGCTAACACAAGATCAAGGTCTCTTAAAGGCAAAAGCAAAAGGTAGCAGAATGTTGGTGTAAGAATGCAATTAGAGTCGCGCTAAATGTGATTCTTCCTCTACAGAATGATAAATCTTCTTCTCATTGGTTGATCCAATAAATTACTAATTACACTAAGCTAATTTTGAATTCATGCTCAAATTGGTTTGTAAATCATTCATTTAGAGAGGCGATTGTGTGACCCATAATGTGGCTAAATGGGTTTTTTTGAAATGTTTTGAAGGAAGAATCTAGGAGAGGGTTTCACACATATATACACTTAGATTAGGCTATAGTAGAATTTTTATCTTGTATATAAAAAAATTAGTTTGATAAATTCTATATCCATAATTGTTTAAATTCCAAATCTTTTAATTAAAACTAAATTACAAAAGTGTGTGTGTAATGGCCAAATGTTGGGGAGATAAACACTTCGGGAAGACACCTTGAGTAGTTAATATAACATATAGAGACACCACTTGATCCAAAAATGCTTGAACCCAATAGGTATATCAGCTCAATTATGTTATATTAACCATTCATTCCTTTCATCAATATATATATATATATATATGAAGGTAGAAACCTTATGTGAGAGTGCATTAGTTCCTACCATGTGGCACTCTAATGCATTTAGCCTTTTTTTTTTTTTTACCTTTTTTCATTAAGTATTTGTAGGGACAAAGTCTGGAGCCCAAGCCCAAACTGTATGGAATCCTGATCCAAAAAGCTCAATACAATGAATTTTGTAGAGTATGGGTCAAAAAACTAGGTTTAGATGAGTTAAGCAACGGCTTGCATGGGGTTAAGAAGCAATCAGATACGAATAAAAGCTATTATGATCAAAGGACCTTCTGTCCGAGGAGACTAGAATTTTACTTATAAATACAGATCACCACATTAGGGTTCTTTTACATGCTACAGTATTCTCTTCTTCTTCTTCTTTTTTTTGCCCCCTCTTCATGGGGGCTTTTCCACATTATATAGGCTCTTTCTGATCATCTGGATCTTACACTTGTTGATCACCTGGACCCCCACTTGAGCACTCATCCCATCAAACACCCATTTCAATCCTCTATGAGTTGCAGCAACCAAGGCAGCACTGTTCAGGGGTATTCTCCACATTAATGTGGCCAGAAAAGTAGCTGCAGTGCATTTAATGTGGTGGTGGCAGCTTTTCCTTAGATATTTTAAGTTTTCTTCCCTTTCATGTGTTCAGGGGGCGTACTTCGACTGCTTGAGCATACACTTGGTCTGGGTCTGCCGTGTCCGAGGAGGAGTTCCTCCTCAGACCTTCTTCTCTTTGTCTCCCACTGATGAGGCTTGTAATGTAGATCATCTAAGTCGTGTTTCTCTCCTTGGACTTGTTAGTGTCCTCAGACAAGGCCCAAGGCCCAACATTATTTTGGGCCATAGTCCCCACAGTATTTTTTACAGTTACCCAAAAATTTACTTTAACTTATTTTTATTGTTATTTCATTAATTTCTCATTAATTGTCTGAGCTTACGCCATAAATTTCTCTCTTCTTCATATCTTTTAGCATACCCATTGTTTTAATATTAAAAACAAAAAGAAACAAAATAATTGAGTTTGGCATACTTGAAAAAAAATAATAATTAACCTGATATGGCATTGGGGAGAGATAGAAAGGCACGAAAATGTTGTGGACTATTAAATGAAACATACTGTTTCACTATTACTAAAATAAAAGACATGAGATTCACAAAGCATTTGTAAGAGAGAGAAAGAAGAATTTGAAGGACCACTTCCTCCATCATACTGGCCTCCCACCATCATCAAGCCACTGAAACCCCTACGGGTAATTTTTTTTTTCTACAACGGTTTTAAATCATCTATAAGACACATGTTCATACCATGTCTTAATGTTGCACTATCAATGAGTGAAAAGCGGCAAGAGAGTTAGATATACTTTCATTTCATGGTATGCAATCTATGACACAACATAGATTAGTTGATTTTCATGGTCTGTTACTCTTTTCCATTTATTTTTGGTTTCATGATTTAAAAAATAATAATAACAATAATCTTACCTTAAGAATGCTACAAATGTGTGGTAAATCTACTAAACTAATTTTAAATATCTCAAAATGTGTATGTATCTTTAATTTAGTTTACTATTTTATTATAATATATGTATAACATTCTCCAAAACTATCTTACATAAAATATCACAAAATTATTTGTGCATCGCATATTGTGTAACTTATTAGTTACTTTTGGGCAACTTATTAGTTATTTTTTAATGTGTAACTTCACTCATATTGTACACCCAACACCAAAGGTTTTGAAAAGAATCTATGTCTTAGTTCATAATCAACCCCAGCCCTAAACATTCATTTTCTAAAAAGAAAAGAAAAAAAAAAAAAAAGGCTAAAAGTAAAAAGGAAGTCAAGGAGAGAAAGAAACTTACACTTGAATTCACATGCAAGGGGAAGTGACAATGTAGGAACGAAGAAACCCCTTAATACCGTGTACCGTACACGGTATTAAGGGGTTTCTTCGTTCCCTATGCACACCAAAGGTTTTGAAAAGGATCTATGTCTTAGTTCATAATCAACCCCAGCCCTTAACATTCATTTTCTAAAATGAAAAGAAAAAAAGGCTAAAAGTAAAAAGGAAGTCAAGGAGAGAAAGAAACTTACACTTGAATTCACAAGGGGAAGTGACAATGTAGGAACGAAGAAACCCCTTAATACCGTGTACCTTCCCTATGCACACGTAAGGAGTTTGACCCAAATAAAAATTTCTTATTAAAAGGCGTGCACCACATACCTGAATGTTTGCAAAATTATGAAAGAAGGATCACTTTAAACACTGTTTGACATTTGTTTGGCAAACAACTGGGAGGGAAAAATAAAATATTTTTAAATTCTTAGATGCACACAAGAAGAAGTTGGGACCAAGAATCTACTAATTCAGTGACACTACCATGGATTCAAATCTCACCTCCTACTAGCTGTAAGAAAAAATAATAATACAGTAATAAAAAGATGTTGGGAGAATTACTTATGCACCACATTTCATAAAGAGAAAATTTTCCAAAAAGAAATACATATTTATCCATACCCTATAAAGTTAAGAAATTCACGAAAGGTGGCCAATTTTTAGTGTTACAAGTGTCATGCTTTTAATTTTTGGGTTAATGATGGAGACCAATTATGAGGAGCTTTGTATTTCAGTAGCATTATTATACCCAAAACAACTGTGAGGCTACTTGTCTCTGTCATTATTTTGGCTAATAAAGGGGACAAATAATTTCTAAAAGTGAGAAAGATATCAATTGGACTGTCACACATTATGGATAATTTTGTATGTAAGAAATCTTCAAACAGTTTCAATATTTTTCTTAAATCATTTTCCCTTTGCATGAAAAAAAAAATTGACAGTTATATATATGCTTTCATGATGTAAAACTGAATTCATTTTGGCTCCACTTAACAATATCCTTGACATATATGGAACCAAGATTCAATTTTGCATGAAGCTAGAGGCATAAAAGTATTACAGTTGCATACTATATAAAGTAATGAAATCATGCATAATTGCACATCCCATAAACACATAACTCTCCCTTCTTGCACTTCTTATTGCACCCACCACAATGCCTCTTGTCAAAGGAAGTATTCACACATTTTCCCTTGCAACAAATTTCAGAGTACTTGCACTTCCATCCACAGCCACCACAGTTCATGCGATCGGTAATCACATTAACACATTTCTTATTGCAGCAGTCCCGCCCCGGGCTATTCTTCAGACGACAAACCCAAGGAAACTTGTTGCAAGTCATACTGGCTGGCTGGTGATACTGTGAAAGAAACCGGCCCACTCCTCTTAAAGAAGCAGCTTCTTGTTCTTGGTTTTCAGGCACTGTGACTTGACTTTGCATGTCCATGTCTTCGTTATAATCTTCTAAATCCAAAGCTGCAACAATAGCCATTGCTGCTAAGAATAAAAAGAAAAGTGTGAGCAGCTTCATGGCTATATTGATAATAAAGCAAGGGTTATTATTGGGAGAAAGGAGGAGGATGTATGGACTTGAAATAGAACATGGGCTTATATAGAGAACTTTGGTTATAGAGCTGACAAAAGGAAAATGAATGTTCACGTCTTAACTTTTTTTGTGTGGCTTTAATTCATGAGACGTATTGCAAATTACTGAATATCTCTTAAGAAGAAATCATTTGATTACAAATCAAGAAAAGTTGACACTCTGTATCCCCAATTCAAACGTTAAAAGATGACCAATTATACCCCATAATTTTGGTTATTAGTACTTTTCCCATGTCATGAATTGAGGAGGCTAGAAATTTACTTTTTCCTGTTTCAAGACAAATTGTTAAAATTGGGCCAATAAAGTTGGAAACTAGTTATATGCATCCAATCTCTCACTTGTTGTATGGCCCATATGTCTGCCTCAAAATTTTTCTAGTACTTTTAGTTTAGCAAATTTATCCTTCTAAACTAAATTCTATTCGAAAGAGTCATGATTACCTAGCACATTATTCCTAAATTATAGCAATGAGCATAAACCTCGTGTTGGATAATTTATTGACACTTATGTTTCCAAAGAATAAGTTATTCGAAGAATCGGAATAATATCTGATTGCTTTATTGCAATTGAAGCAATTCAGAAAAGATGGCCTATTTTGATAAGAAAAGCACATATTCCTGGCAGCTAAGTAATACTTGACATATGTCTTAGGCCAATAACATAGAATGTCCAACAAGTTTTTGATGGATCATCATAGTTTCATACAACATTACTAACTTATATCTAACTAGAAAGCAATGGAACTGATTGGAAAACAGAGATTTGATTGATGTTGCACGATGGTATTCCAGCAGGACTTTTTATACACCATAACAAGGTGTTAGCCAAAATTTATTTTGAAATCTTAGATTTACACACATTTTTGAAAGAGAGACTATGAATTCTCATTGCCTTATAATTCTTAGTATGATGTTTCCCCTCCATTCTATCTCTGCCCAAGCCACTTCATGCAATGAGGGGTGCTCTCTCATACAAACAAGAAGAAGAATTATTGCCTGGCACGTTGACTCCAATATGAAACACATGGTGCCTCAGATGCATGTCACTTCTATTGAAAGCTCAAATAGTGAAGCCACAATAGACCTGAGATCATGGAGGGGCCATAAAAACTGGCATCATCGTCGTCGTCTCAGGAATGTAAGATCAGCTATTTCTTAATATCCTAAAACTTCATTTATGATAAAATTATTTATCCTTAGGAATTAGGACCCATCTAAGAGGACTTCATTTTAATGCGGAAAATTTTAAATTCTAGATATTAGAATGTATTAAGATGTTACAATAAATATGTAGATCATACACATATTAACTATTTTCAGCTTTGGACAGGCCTATATGGTTTTAATCGTTATAGGATGGGGAACTTTCTTGCCCATTGGGGTGATTATTGCAAGGTACTTTAAAAAGATTCCCATGTTAAGCAAGGAGTGGTATTCATTTCACATAATATTTCAGAGCATTGGATATATTTTGGGCACAATCGGATGGGTAACTGGGATATGTCTTGGAAATACTTCCCAACAATTTGCCAATAGAACACAACGCATTCTAAGTATCCTTGTATTTACCTTCCTAACTGTACAAGTGAGTTCAAATTTCTATCTTTGTCCATTTGTTGATATCAAATTTGTAGTTTCATTTTTGAACCTGACTTGTTCCAACAATTAATTAACATGTTAATAGTGTCATTCAGATGCTTGCCATTTTTTGGCAACCAAAGAAAGAAGATGAATTTCGCAAATGGTGGCAGATATACCATCGTTTTCTTGGGTGTGCAGTAATTTCACTAATTATAGCAAACATATTTGTGGGGATCAATAACCAAAGTCAAGCTGAGAAATTGAAACTGGTTTACGCCGTAATACTCGGAGGTTTAGCTTTAATAGCTCTAGCATTGGAAATTTTCCGATGTTTTACGTACAAAATACTTCATCGTTCAATGGAATTGAACAGCAACATGTACACTTGCCCCTGAGTTTGACGCATTGTATATTTTTTCCCCATATATGATTCATTCTTTTCTTTGTTAGTTTTCTAATAAGAATTTTTATAATCATATTTAGAAGATTCGATTGGAACATAGCCAATCCAAGATAATTCGTGATTTATCAACCAAAAAAAAAAAGATAGATCACGATTATAACTCATTGCATGCACTCCAAAAAGTATCATCAAATCAATAATAATTTTATTGCGGGAAAATTTGAATCATTGATGTCTATTAGAATTATGGATAAATGATTAAATTCATTATCATTTTTTAACCGTTTAAAATTTTGAAATAATCAATAATTTAACATGATATTAGTATAAAAAATTTTGAGTTCAATCCCTTTTAACAAGGCAAGAATAAATCATGATTACGCAAGTGACAAATCTCTACTCATCTAATTATCAAAGTATAGGGCAAAAAAAGTGACAAAAAATATATATAAATGAAGGTACAAAAGTGATTCTTAAATAAACTAATTATTGTGTCAAAAGAAAACTAAATACTTATCCTGGAAAAAATTGGCTTTTGCCCCTTTCAAAAAAATAATCTAGCATTTTGCCATCTTTCTCAAATTAATTAGGGAAATGCCCCTCTTTTGAAACTCAATTTTCTCAAAATCGAGTTAAGCCTTATAGTGACGTTTTTAAGGATCCTATAGTAACGTTTTAAGAATCGATAGTGGCGTTTTGTAATCCGATTTCCATGAAGTCGAGTTATAGGTAAAAAAAAGAAAAAAAAATTGCATGTAACTCGACTTCATGGAGATCGGATTACAAAATGCCACTATAGGCCCTTAAAACGTCACTATGGGCTCCTTAAAACGCCATTATAGGGCTCTAGGATTTTTTTTTATTTTTTTATAACTCGATTTTGAGAAAATTGAGTTTCAAAAGAGGGACATTTCCCTAATTAGTTTGAAAAATGGGACAAAATGCTAGATTTTTTATTGAAAGGGGCATTTGCCCATTTTCTCCTACTTATCCTACCTAGAAACATAATACCGCTACATAGTAATATTTCTATTATTATTATTATTATTTTGATAACTTGATTGTTAAAGATAAGTTAATTTGAATTTTGAATGTCTTGGTTTGAAAATTGATGTACAAGAGATACCAACAAAGCTACAAAGCCTTGAATCAAGGATCTTTCTATTCTTTTCTTTTCTTTTCTTTTTCTTTTTCCTTTTTTTTTTTTTTTAAGGTAAAGATGATAGAAAGTGTATTATATCATAAAAAAGTATACAACCCCATGCAGAATACCACGGGTGAGAGGGGCACCGATAACACTTTAATGCTGGGCCCATGAGCAACAAAAGAAACATTGAAAATAAGAGATAGACATAGCCATGTGAAAGGAAAAAAATAGGACATTCACGCTACTCTTTGTGCTTCCATAAAGCTTTGGTATTCCTCCAGTAAGCCTCTTGCTCCTTCCCAAATTATCTGTGGCTGAGGTTGGAATTATTCAAAGTATACTTTATTCCTTGCATTACGTATAGCCCAAGCTGTGACCGCCCTTGTCTCTAGTTCTTGCTTGCTCAGTTTAGTTTGCATTTGCTTGAAGAGAAGAAAAAAGTCACTGTCTCCATTATTGCATTTTTGGATTTTTCCCCTAATCAATGCCTAAATATTTCTTGCAAAGGGGCACGTCCATAATATATGAGTGGTAGTCTCGAGTTCTTGTTTGCACAGCTCACAAGTCAGTTCCACTCGCACTCGCCTGCGGTGTAGGTTGTCTCGGGTAGGCAAGCAATTAGAGCACGCTCACCATATAAACGTTCATATCTTCGGTGGCACATTGAGGGACCAAATCACTTTCCATGTCCACGCATGAAGCCGAGCTACTGAATGTTCTGCCTTGGGCTGGTTTTTCAAGCGAACCGCTACCTTGTAAGCTGACCGTACAGAGAATTTTTGTGCTCTGTTTACCATCCAACAAACAGAGTCATGAGAGTTAAGATTTTTTAAGGGCAGTGACAGGATCTCATTTCGTGTTTAAGGGCTGAACATGGCATCTATTTTTCCTCGGTCCCATTGTCTTAAGTCTTGGTTGATTAGCTCACACACCTTCATATCTGGTGGTGCATCGTTTAGTGGTACAGGGGTGTGAGACAACCAAGGATGCGTGAACACTCCAATGCTGCGGCCATCCCCCACTTGCCATCGTGAGCCCTCTCTGATGAGATCCCTTGCTGCTAGGAGACTACACCAAACAAAGGAAGGATTATTCCCTAACTCAGCAAACATGAAGGAGCAATTTGGGAAATAACGAGCTTTGTAAACTCGGTAGAACAGAGAGTGGTTTTCATGTATTAATTTTGAAGTACCATAACATGTTAATTAAGCCACAAAAGCTCTTTTGACCTTTCATTTAAGCATCATGGCCCAATATCCTAGATAGACAATTCCAGTTGGCCCTAAATGGACCGCAAACACAACACCATAGTTTCATTTAATTTTAAATTTAATATAACATTTTCTAATTTGTTAATTTAGGAATGTTATAAAAATTTTGTGTGTTGTTTTGTGTGTCCCATGCATAAATCATAAAAATATTCTTTGCTGATCAAACATAATCCTTAATCCCTTAAAAAATATGTATTAAAAACCCAAATAATAACAATGAAATGACCCAAATAACAAAAATAAATAAATAAATAAATAAAACCCAAACAAACAACAATATTAGACCAAACAACAACAAATGAACAAAATATTCAACAAAAAGCTCATTCAAAAAATAAAAATCTCTAATCATTTCAATTTGTAACTCATCTCAACATTTTTAGTTCTCCATTTATCTCTCATTAAGCTCTTTTAAAAATAAAAATAAAATAAAAAATAGAGGAAGGAAATTGTAAAATTTCAAATATTTGAGTTTTTATTTTGTGATGTCGATATATTCAAGTTCTTTTTTATTAGATTTTTGTATAATTTGAGTTTTTTAATGATTACCCTAGGAAAAATTGTAATAACTTCCACTAAGGTGATGTGTCTACACTTCTCAATGTGGAAATCAGTATTTAGGGCCTTAAGGGATACTTCTAATATTATAGTTAAGTTTAAAGAAGAAATTGACTAATTGTATTATTCAAAGGGCCTCCTCTCAATATCGATGAGAGAAGTTATACATATGTATTTATATACAAATGATGTGTTTGTACAAAGAAGAATTTCAAAATGATTCAAGGTGTATAATTATGAGTGGAGTGATTTTCTCTTGTAGCCAAATCATTTGCTAATCTTCAGTAACAGTAAGAGAGCCAAATATGGTGTTGATTAAGTGATGGCAGAGGATTTTGTGTGATTTATCTAGGAATGAATGATTTCCAAATTTGTTTCTTTGTTAGTCTTTCCTTTTGTGTACTGCTGACTTTTCTTCTTCTTTGAAGTTTTGGACCTTAAGGGATGGTCTGTAGTTAGCAATCCAACTAGAGATTCAGAACATCGAAGTTGAACTTGATGCTAGAGTTATTGTGAACTTGATTAATTCTACAACCGTTGTTGTTGTTGTTGTTGTTGTTTTTTTTTTTTTTTTTTTTTTTTACAAGATAGAATTCTACTCTAGTCTAATCTAAGTGTATATGTGTGAAGCTTCCTCTTGGAGACTCGAACCCCAGCCCTTGGCCCCCACACCCCACAACCGTTGTTAACAAAGCCTACTCCTCTCTGCTCAATTATTGCAGGTCATTGTTGGGCAAATTCCACCAAGTCTGAGTGGTCCATGTCTTTCGAGAAGCAAATAAGTGTGGGGATGCTCTAGCAAAAGGGGCTGCTCTCTTCTTAAAGATTTTGTTGTTTTTGATGTTTCCCCCACTATTGAAATTTCATCTTTTATTAACTCTGAAGCTTCTGGACTGTATTATTGTAGGCTTTAAGCCACTACTTTAGCCTCTTCAGCTTGTTAGTTGTTAATGCTATTTCCTTTTAACCCAAAAAAAAAAGGTATAAACAAGAGCGTCTATAACTTGAGGTATTAAATATAATTTGCATATATATAATGTACTTTTACTCAATTGAATGAATATCCTCTATCAGTTAAGTGGTTTTAGTTAACGAATTAGCACAAGCTTGATCTTAGGGTTTTAATTGGCATTTTCAAGATTGATGAATATGAAAATTTAGGTAAGTTTACAACATGAATATATATATATATATATATATATATAAGAGTACTGTTAGTGGAATGCTAACATGACAAAATCTAGACTATTAAATCATAAAAGAGTGATTAAAATTTAAGGAAATCTATTGGTAGAGTACCCTAGGAAATCTAGAGAATCTGAATCCATTTGAGATGGGTTCAAGTTACACCTTTTTTGGGTCATTGATTTGTATTGGATCTAAGGGTGAAAAAACACTCATAGTCTTATCATTAATATTCTTTAGAAATTAGTTATTTAAGGCATTACCTCTTCTTATTAAATGGAAAAAATAGCATTAAATTCATTGGACCCCAAATCTCTCTCTCTCTCTCTCTCTCACAAATGGATTCATCAGACCCTAAATCAAAATTTTAATTGCTGGCATCTCTCTATTCTTAAACTTGAACTCAGAGAAGAAGAAAAATTGATAATTTTTTTGATAATTTTATTTATATAAGCGTAATGTCAATTCTATGAAGATAAAAAAGCTTACCTAGGTAGTACATTTAAAGCAACTTGATTGGACTCGAAATTAATTGTCAGAGTTATCGTGGGAATCGCTATGCTATTTGTTGCAGAAATAGAGTGGGAATTTTTGTGTGAGTCACCATAGCACTCGTGGGAATTACGTTTTGAGTTGCCGGTTGAGTCACTCTCACCATAGGACCGAATTACAACTTGATAAACAAGAAAAAAAAATTGAACCAAGAAATTCAGTTAAAACTTCCAAATGCTAAAAAATTAAAACAAAACAAAAAATATATGATCCTAAACTAGACTTGATCAAGTCGAGTATTAGTTTGACCTTAAAACCGACCCAGACTGACATGTAGATAGTCCTGATTGGGGTTCATTCAAAGTTAGGCTAACCCATGCATGGATTAACCAATTTGGTACCAACTTTATCCCATAATTTTATCTCAAGTCTAGCTAATATGTTCAAATTCTAAATTCTAGAAGTTGAACTTGTCACTTTTAAGAGACAAGTTTCACTTTAACCATATGCCACATCATATTAGCTATTTCAACATTAAGAAACAAGTTACACTTGAACAACGTCATCTTTTTAACAAAAGAGTTAAAAAAAAAAAATAAATAAATAAAGACTATATTCTCAAATAACTTTCAAATGGTATAACTTTACGAAATAATTCTCATAATATAGTATTATTAAGCAAAAATGATAACAAAAATGTATAAATTATTTTGATTCAACTTCCTATAAAAAATAAATAAATAAACTCCCTCAAAAAAAAATTCCCATAAAAAAAATAAAAGTAACTTGACAAAAAATAACATGGGTATATATTTTGAACATCTAATAATTAAATTGTATATTCTTTATGTTTTTAACATATATGATGAGGAAAATTTTGGACCTACCCTAGAAAGGGACGACTAAGACTTGGAAGGGAAGAATGCTTCTCAAGAGGGACGACCGACCCCAACAGGGGGACGATCGGTCTTAGGGGGACGATCAATCCCAGGGGGACAATCAATCCCAACAAGGGACAACCCTTTAAAGGATCGTTAGGCCAAACGATCCCCGGTGTCCGGACGACCCGTCACCTAGGGTTTCCCCACAGATATGTGGGGCCCATCCACACATCCTTGCATGAAAATTACTTGCACACCATGACCAAAGACCCTATCACACAATCAAGTCTCTTATATATAGAAAGGTGATCCCGAGTATCTTAGGACTCTTCTCTCTACAAGGAAATTTCCCCGTATCAAGGGATTCAGGTCAGCTTTCTACCACTATATAAACCACAGACCTTACCCTTCTTGAGGTACGTGAATTCTCCATAACTCTTACACTCTTGAGTTCTTAGAGATTCTTTTATTACTGACTTAACCTTTGGAGGGTCTTTGGCCGATACCCCACCGATGCCCTTTGATTGGTTCTTCTCTTTTGTTCTTCAGGTACCTCCATTGGCACGTGTGTGGACAAATCAACTCACTAACGATTTTTGTGCATTGTCAGTTGGCGCCATCTGTGGGAAACGTGTGATAAGCCATATTGCCGTTTCAAAGACAAAGAATTGTATGGTCTAGATGCGATCAATGGCCACCACCAACCAAAAGACCGGGAACCCGTCCAATGCATTGAAGAGGTAGGTGCAGACCCTAGTCGTAGCAATTGAACGACTCACTCAACGGAACCATGAGTTGGAACGACAGCTGGAGCAGCAGAACAATCAGGAGCCGAACGATCAGAATGACAAGCAGAATAGGGACGAACACAACAATGATCATCCCCAGACAAATGACCATCAAGAGAGGAACGACCAAGAGGAAAGCAATGCCATCAGTAGATGCGACCAGCAAGATACCAGTCGTCCCTCCAAGCTAGAGGTCAGCGCGTTGCGCATGGTGCAGGAGATGCAGATGATGAAAGAAAAGATGGATATGATGATGAATGCCATGAAGGATCATGTGTCCACTAGCTTGGATGAATTAGTCCATCGTACCGACTCTCCTTTCATTACATCAGTTACATCTTTCCCCCTTCTAACCAAGTTTAGAATGCCTCAAGGGGAAGCCTACGATGGATCAAGGGATCCCCTCGACCACCTAGAATCATTCAAAACCATCATGCATTTGCAAGGGGTCCCGAACGAAATCATGTGCAAAGCCTTCCCTACCACTCTCAAAGGGCTAGCCCGAGTATAGTTCAGTAAGATAGCTCCCAATACCATCTCGACCTTCAAGGAGTTAAGTGGGCTTTTCATCACGCATTTCATTGGAGGTCAACGATACAAGAGGTCCTCGGCAAACCTCCTAAACATCAAGAAACAAGACGACGAGAGCTTGAGGTCATATGTCACTCGATTTAACAAAGAGGCACTACTAATCGACGAAGCCGATGATAAGGTCCTGGTCACTGCCTTCACCAACGGACTCCAATCTGGGAAGTTCCTATTCTCAGTTTACAAGAATGACCCAAAGATCATGGCTAACATGTTGTACCGAGCCACAAAGTATATGAATGCTGAGGATGGCGTGATTGCTAAAAGGGGCGAACTGAAGAAGCGAGAGAAGCATGACAATCCCCGTCCAAAGAGGGGAAGGAAGGTAGCCAGAATAGGCGATAAAAGGGACGAACGAAGGTCAAGGCCCCCACCAAGGCGAATGGCCAACTTCACTCCACTCAATGCCCCACTCAATCAAGTCTTGATGCAGATCAGGGCCCACTTTGGCATAGCCCAGTAAGCTAAAGGGGGACCCGAACAAAAGACCGAGGAATAAGTCTTACCACTTCCACCGCAACCATGGGCACAACACCTTCGATTGCTATGACCTAAAGCAACAAATAGAAGCCTTCATTAGACAAGGAAAATTATAATGGTTCGTAGGGCGAGAAAGGGCAAGAGAAAACCCACCGAGGGACAAAGAGCCAAATCGACGAGTTAAGGAGCGACCTAGGACACCACTTGGAGAATAAGAGTGATCGTCAAGGGAGGCGCCACAATTGGATCCACGAGGAAAATAAGGAAGACATACCTATAGATGGTGCAAAATGTTCAACTCACCAGTCGTCTGCCTAAACTTTCTCGAATAGACGATCCGATGATTAGCTTCATTGAGGAGGATGCCCGACAAGTCCATCACCCACATGACGATGCCTTGGTAATCAATCTGACCATTGCGGACTTCAACACTCGACGAGTCCTAGTGGACAAAAGAAGCTCAACTGACATCCTCTACTACCCAACCTTCCAACAAATGAGGATCAATAGGGAACGGCTCACCCCAACAAACACCCCTCTGGTGGGCTTCGACGAAATGAAGGTCATGCTCGTCGGATCCGTTACATTGCTAGTCATCGTCGACACCTATCCTCAACAAATCACAAGAGATGTCACTTTCTTAGTAATGGATTGTTCGTCAACTTACAATGCCATCATAAGGCACCCAACACTCAATGCATGGAAGGTAGCTACATCCACATATCACCTACTACTGAAATTCCCAACAGAGTATGGGATAAGAGAGGCTCGAAGGGATCAAATGGAAGCCCGAGAATGCTATGTAGCCATGCTGGAGATGGATGAACAAGTGACCACCATGAACATTGAAGAGTGACGGGTAAATGTAGAGCCAACGGAGGAATTGGAGACCATCTCCCTGGATGAAAGACACCCAGATCGGGTAACTGGCATCGGCACACAGGCCAGCCCTTTGATTCGGGATGGGCTAATTTGTTTCCTAAGGAACAACCTAGACATCTTCACTTGGAGCCATGAAGATATGCCTGGGATTGACCCGAGCATCATGATCCACCAGCTTAATGTTTCCCCATCCTTTCCGCCCGTTGGAAATGAGTCTTCGCTCAAGAAAGGGACAATGTCATAACCGAAGAGGTTCGTAAGTTGTTAGATGTAGGCTTTATTAGGGAGGTTTACTACCCTAAATGGTTGGCGAACGTGGTTATGGTCAAGAAGCAAATAGGAAGTGAAGAATATGTGTGGACTTCACCGACCTAAATAAAGCTTGTCCAAAGGACAACCCCCTCCTACAAATCGACCTCCTTGTGGATTCAACTGCCGAGCACCAATTGTTAAGCTTCATGGATGCTTTCTCCGGGTACAACCAAATCAAGCTTGAATAGTCGGACCAAGAGAAGACATTGTTTGTCACTAGCCAATGCCTTTTTTGTTATAAGGTCATGCCCTTTGAATTAAAGAACGCGGGGGCAACATATCAAAGGCTTGTGAACAAAATGTTCCTCCAACAAATCGGAAGAAACGTGGAGGTATACATGGACAACATGTTGGTGAAAAGCAAGAAAGAAGATCATCACTTGAAAGATCTTAGAAAGATATTCAAAAATCTCCGCCTCTATGGAATGAAGCTCAATCCCAACAAATGTGTCTTCGGGGTATCGTCAGGAAAGTTCCTTGGCTTCATGGTGTCCCATCGTGGCATCGAAGTAAACCCCGATAAGATCTAAGCAATCTTAGAAATGAGCCCCCCAAAGAACGTCAAGGAGGTACAAAGCCTGAACAAAAGAGTCACGACACTCAACAGATTCGTCTCGAGGGCAACGGACAAATGTTTGCTATTCTTCAGAATTCTAAGGAAAGCATTTGAATGGACTGATGAAAGTCAGAAAGCATTCGAAGAGTTGAAAGCATACTCCCACCACTCCTAAGTCCATCCAAACCCAATGAAGAACTCTTCCTATACCTGGCCATATCCCCCATGGTCGTCAATTCAACCCTAATCTGAGATAAGGATCGCATGCAGTTGCCCGTGCACTATACCAACTGAGCATTAAAGGAAGCAGAAGAAAGGTATCCCCCATGGAAAAGTTACCCTTCGCTTTGATCACGGCAGCCCACAAGCTCAGGCCGTACTTCCAAACCCATACCATTGTAGTTCAAACAGACAAGCCTCTTCGGAAGACAACGGATAATCTAGGGGCCGCCGAACGATTGGTCCTTTGGGCAATAAAACTAAGCAAATTCGACATATGGTACCGCCCGAGGACCGCGATTAAGGCCTAAGCCTTAGCTAACTACATTGTAGAATTCATGACAGGCGAGACCAACGATTGAGGGGCGACCCCTTAGAAGGTTCAAACGGACGGATCGTCCAACAAACGAGCCAGAGGGATCGAAGTGGTCCTTCGATCCCCCGAAAGAGATATCATCAAATGCATCGTCCGACTCCAATTCCCAACAACTAATAATGAGGCCGAATACGAGGCCATTCTCATGGGCCTTGATCTGGCCAAAGCAGTTAGGGCCTCATCGGTTGTCCTTCATAGCAACTCCTAGGTTGTCATTGGGCACATCAATGGGGATTACGAAGCCAAAGGTGAATGAATGAAAAAGTACCTCGACCTAATTAAGAGGCAGACAAGTCAAACCTTTGAGGTAAAATTTTTGCAATTCCCGAGAGGAGAGAACGAACACGCTGACAGATTGGCTAAGATTGCATCACGGAATACATTGTGATTGACCAACAGATCCTATCCTTCGTTCAACAGTACCCTACCATTGGAGAGTTGGAGATACAGATGATTCCAAGGGGTGCTGACTGGACTATTCCAATCATCGCTTACCTTAAGAACGGGAGATACAGATTTTATCACTTATGTTATCGCTTTCTTTCTTTTTTAAGTAGTTGACAGACTAGCTTTTTGGCTAATTAAACAGCAAGTTATCGACATTTTTATCTAGTTATTTTAAAGGGAATTATTATTACCTACAAATGAGGAAAGGCTTATAAAAATCGAAACCCTATTTTAGGGGTAGACAGACGATCAAGGATGCCCTCGTGCACCTGATCCAATCCTAAGTCCTACCTAAGGGATGGACTGGCGATCAAGAATGCCCTCGTGCACCTGATCAAATCCTAAGTCCCACCTAAGAGTTGGACAGACGATCAAGGATGCCATCGTGCACCTAATCCAATCCTAAGTCCTACCTAAGGGTTGGAGTGACAATCAAGGATGCCCTCGTGCACCTGATCAAATCCTAAGTCCTACTTAAGGGTTAGACCAACGATCAAGGATGCCCTCGTGCACCTCATCAAATCCTAAGTCCCACCTAAGGGTTGGACAGACAATTAAGGATGCCCTCATGCACCTGATCCAATCCTAAGTCCTACCTAAGGGATGACCGATGATCAAGGATGCCCTCGCGCACCTAACCAAGTCCTAAGTCCCACCTATGGATTGGACGTTAGCATACCTAATCTTGACCAAAATCCAAAAGGGGGTAACTCGACGACTGGGGGGGGGGGGGAGGGGGGCAGAATGTATTAGATGAGATGATCAACGAATCATCGGACTTGAGTACCTAACAAAGAAATAAAGACCGCTGAACCAACGGTATACCAACGATTCAGTAATAGACTATGATGAACCAACGATTCAAACAAAGTCGTAATAAATTGACGATCCAAAAGTCAGAGTAAACCGACGATTCAATAATGGATTATGGTTAATCGACGATTCAAATAAAATAAATTGACGATTCAAAAGTCAATGTAAACCAACAATTTAATAATGGATTATGGTTAACCTACGATTTAACAAAAATGTAATAAACTGACGATTCAAAAGTCAAAGTAAACTGACGAACATCAACACTTGCGCAAAATATGTTATAAAAGGTTAAAGTATGAAGTGTCAGCCCAAAACAAGGGGCCATCATTGTTCTTAACTTACAAATAAAAAGTTGATAAAAAAAAAAGGGAATACAAATAAAAATGTCTTTTAAGGACCTGCAGAAGGATCGTCGTTAGCAGCAGGAGTCGTCGGGGCAATAAGCTTGATCTGGATCTAGGAAAAGTCCAAGTCTAGAAACATAAGGACGGTCTGTTTTCGAAAGTCCTCGAAATCGTCCCCATAGTAACCCCCCATCTCATTGAAGTAGGGTTGAGATCCCTGATACCCCTCAATGGCCTCCTCTTTCACCTTCCCATATGCTCATGGAGTGCAGCCGCTTCAGACTTTAGAAAAGCATTTTCCTTCACTAAATCGTCGGCCTGGTGGGTCATCCCTTTCAGCTTGGCCTTTAGATCAACCATCTCCTGGCCAAGGGTTCGAGAAGATTCCTTAAATTTCTTCAAGGCATCCACTTCGGACCCTATGCGCTCCTTCAAGAGTTTAATCGACACCTCCCTGGATGCACAATGGACCTGTAAAGCACGTATCCTCACCAAGCCCTAAGTAAGGAAAAACGATCAAAGTCAGGAGAGACGATCAAAGTAAGGAGATGATTAAGGTAAATGGACGATCAAAGTAAGGAGACGATCAAAGTAAAGCGACGATCAAAATAAAAGGACAACCTAACAGCTAAGGGATGAATGAATAGACTTACCCTCATCATATCATGGAGATCAGAGTCGCCTAAAGGGTCTGTCTCATGCTCCGAGCACTCATCCAAATTAGCGTCTTGAACAATAAAACGGGTAATGTCCACAGCATATTCCTTATCCTTCACCAGCAAGGGAAGGGGAGGAGGAACGACATGGCCCTGGGAGGTTATGAGACCCTTCCCAACTCTGTGACGAGGAGCATCCGCAAGCACCTCGCGTACCTTCAGATAAATGGATGAACTGTCGGCGCCCTTGCCCGATAATTGAATGTCAGGGGTGTGCTTCCTCTTCTTGGAGGCATAAGGGGCTTAAGCCGACAACCCCCCACCTTGGACTCTCAAGGCGGCGGCCTTCTTAATCTCCTCCTGTCTATTTTTTGCTGCTTGCTTACTCTTTGATGACTCCATCTCTGAAACCGACAAGTATATTAGAAAGTGCATGGGTCCAAGCTAAAACAAAAAAGCATGACAAATGAAAGAAAAGCACTTACGAATTCTCGAAAAGCGGTCTAGTCGTTGGGCTTCCTTGGTGGGGACGGGTCCACCACAGTAGGCATAAAGTGTGTCTAAATTAACAAGCTTCTTCCAAGACCTCTCCTCAAAGGGAATCTCAAAAACCCTCTCCAAAAAGGCATTTTGCTTAGGAAGGATTGTCGAGCAAGCTTTGGCTGAAACAAAACAAAAAATTAGTCAAATCAACGATAAGTGCATACCGACGACCCAAGAGTAAACTGACGACTCACCAGACTTGAGTAATTGCCCCTAAGAATGATCATAAAAAGACCCTACACTATTCCACTCGTCGAGGCTACAAACCCAATTAACCCCTTGCACTGGCCTTCCACAAACAATTAGAATCGGCCATGTCAGATATCAACCTTAGGGCAGGCCGATGACACACAAAATTGTAAAAACCCTTGGATTGGGGAATTTCCTAGGGTTTGTAGCAATGGAAAAACTCCTCCAAAGTAAAGGAACGATTGCCCCCACTGTGTTGTCCCCATAGCACTTCAGCCCTGATGAAAATCCTCCAAGCGTTCAAGGCTATCTGACTAACAAACACACCCAAGTAAAAGGCTAACCAACGATGAAAGGTGGTGAAAGGCAGACGAAGCCCCACTATGAAGGCAGCCTCGTAAAAGCCTACGCCGAATGACTTCCTATCATAACACTTCTCTCCTAAATCACCCTTCCTAATAGGCACATTGTCAGGCATTTGAAAACGGGGTCTTAGCCTACCAAAGACCTCGTCACTCATATCTACAGGAAAATCATGAATGGACCAATCATTGGGCAAAATGACATCCCGCAGTTGTTGCCCTAACAGGCTAGCCTCCCCCGACGAGGATTCTGAGGATGAACTCCTATCGAATACCGACAAGTCGTCAAAAGAATACTCTGGCCTAGGACTAGACAAGTTGTCCTCCAAACCCATGCAGATCAATAGGGTACGCTCACTCGTCGCTTCACTATCTCCAGACATCCCCTACCTACAAGCGACAAATGAAAACTAAGATTCTACTCAACTTCCTACGTGTACAAACCAACAAAAAAGAAAAGGAAAAGAGAGAGTGGAAAAGAGAAAAAGATAGACTGACGAAGCATACCTAAGAAACGGATGAATAATAAAACCAACGAAGTAGGTATACCAACGAAGCGAAAAACCGATGACTGAGCTCTGGGATTAAGATGGGAGAATATTTAGATAATGAGGATAATAACGGCATTGGACTATTTATAGGATGACATGGCAAAGAAAATGAAGCGCTGCGACGTCTAATTCCATGAATTAGAAGGTGACACGTGTCACTTGCCCCATCAGAAAGACATAATTACCCCTAAACCCCTATTTATGACGCACACAAGACCAGGCATTTATGTCAACTCCGCGACCTGTCAAACATCCCGACGACAAACGGAGTAGAGGGCAACTGATGAGAAAAATTTTAGACCTACCCTAGAAAAGGACGACTAAGACTCGGAAGGGAAGAACGCTTCTCAAGAGGGACAACCAATCCCAGGGGGACGATCAGTCCCAACAAAGGACGACCCTTGTGAAAGTGCTTTTTTTCTTTAGCACATAGGCCCAAGGATCCTGGGCCAAATAGTTGTAGTTTAATGGACTGGGCTTGGTTCACCGCAGCTAAATGGGGGCTAATTACAAACCAAGTTGTGCGCAAGTCACATAAATCTCCTCAAGGCAAAAATGCGATTCCTCCTAAGCAATAAAATACCATTATAAGTGTTTTAGTATCATAAAATGACCATTTATTCTTACAAAATAAGTAAAATAGATATTCATAATATTCACAATGAGAAAGAGATTGAAATAGAATATTTAAGGCTTATCTTTTATTCGTATAAACATTTTAAAGATTTCCTTCACTTGGTACCCCGGGCGTACTGTCGTGGGATCCTGGGGCGTATTAGGCCTGTAAGAACCCAAAATACTGATTCTCTGCACTATACAATCTTTCTCCATGCTTGTTATGCAATGGAGTTTTGTCCTTTCCTTTTACCTCTATAAGTCATACACAAGAACAACTATACAATGCACATATCTTCAAATAATTGTTAGTTTCTTAGATTATGATATATATATTAATACATATACATATGTGTAAATAAATTTCATGAGAATGATTCAGCCATGAGGATCCTGGCCCCAATTCTCACAGACTTAGTACTTTTGCACAAGACTTGTGGGATTTGGAACTCAAGACTGAGTGGCTTTGCTTAGGCAAAGGACTCAGCTTTTGGCTGAGTAAAAGGAAAAAATTAACAAGCAAGAATATATATGTATTGAGCAGCAAGAAGTAGTAAAGGAAGATGATATAATAAAGAAATATGCAAAGTAATTGTTAGAAATCCTCAAATCAATATGAGATATTTCATTATTTTTCTTAATTGTGGATTACAAATGTGCTTACTAAGACGTAATACAAGGTTCAAATAAACTCAAAAATTACAGACTTCGATGGCTATCCAAGCCTCTAAGACTTGCAAAGTTTGAATCCTTTTGAATCCAAGTATGTGCTATAGTGGCTGTTTCTGGGATACCGGGAAACGTTCCTCTGTTTTTCTTAAATTTTACAGAGTTCTAATGGCTTTGTTATGATATTCTTCCTACTGAAAATCCCCCCTTTCAACATGGGTTTTCTCTTCCTTTTATAGTGTGTTTTCTAGGGCTCCGAAGTACTAGTGATTTATCTCTTTTACCCCTCAGAGCTCGTGCTGTGACAGTTGCACAGGAGCTGGTCTCTTCTCTTTTTTCTCATAGTTTTCATCTTTTAGTGCTGTTTCTCTAAAAGTCACTTGCTGAGTTTCCATTCCGGAGCATCCTTGGGCAGTTGACCTTCAATCTCTCTTTTTTCAAGGTTTCTTACTTTTCAGACTCAGCTTTTGGTTGTCTTTCCTTGCTGTCATTATTCCCAAATAATTGGAATCTTTTACTGCTGGGTTGAAAGTTCCCTTCCAGTCGCTTCTACTTATGGTTTTCTAATTCTTGGTTCCTTGTGGTATAGCTCCTTTGTTCATGAATGTTTGCTTTATACTTTCTGATTCTTTGTTGCACTACTGGGTACTTGAGAAGGACATATTTGTTCTTCATTTCTTGTATTTCGTGGTACCTTTCTTGAGCTGTCTCAATCCCACATTAGCTGTGCTGCATTACTTGAGGATCCTGGGCCTCTAGCAGCCTCTGGGTATCCCGGCCCAATTCTTTCACTGGATTTTGCTAGATTTTTTAATGGCATTTTTTGCTGGAAGTCTGAACATAAATAAGGCCTTAATATCGATTCTTCTTGCTGCTTCAATTGGGCCTTCTTTACTTTTTATAGAATGGACTTTCTTGTGAAATTTTGGCTATCAACAACCCTTTAAAGGATTGTCAGGCCAGACAATCCCTGGTGTCCGGACGACCCGTCACCTAGGGTTTCCCCACAAATTTGTGCCTATCCACACATCCTTACATGGAAATTACTTGCATACCACGACCAAAGACTCTATCACACAATCAGATCTCTTATATATGGAAAGGTAATCCCGAGTATCTTGGGACCCTTCTCTCTGCAAGGAAATTCCCTTGTATCAAGGGATTTGAGTCAGCTCTCTATCACTATATAAACCACAAACTTTACCTTTCTTGAGGTACATGAATTCTCCCTAGTTCTTGCACTCTTGAGTTCTTGGAGATTATTCTATCACTTACTTAACTTTCAGAGGGTATTTGGTCGATACCTCACCGGTGCCCTTTGATTGGTTCTTTCTCTTTTGTTCTTTAGGAACCTCCCTTGGCACGTGTATGGACAATCAACTCACTTACGATTTTTGTGCATTATCAATATATGTCAAATTTTTCATTCAAATCAAATTGTAATTACTATAAAGATTAATAAACTTATTTTATGCATAATTTAAGATTACAAAAACTTAAAAATTAAATGTCACTTGATGATAATCATAACACAGTTATTAAATTTTTATCTTCTTAAAATTTTTCAGACATGAAGATGATTGGAAAAAACAATCTAATTAATTTGTTAAAATTCACCCTCAAACAGCGAAAATACATGAGAAAAGTTTAGCATATGTTCTTTTTATTCCACCTCCCGTTCCATTTCTCCTTTTTAGTTCTAATTCTGAACGGAGTGAGTTCTGGCATGGCCACCACCTCGGCCGCCATGGACGGCGTGGCAGCAGCAGCTTTCCAGTCCGTAATCCAACGTGTCCAACAAGCCGCCGAGCGGTCCGGCCGCCGTGGGCCCCAACAGGTTCGAGTCGTGGCTGTCAGCAAGACCAAACCTGTCTCTCTCATCCACCAAGTCTATGATGTCGGACACCGTTGTTTCGGCGAAAACTACGTTCAAGAGCTAATCGATAAAGCTCCTCAGGTTTCTTTTCTTTTCTTTTCTCTCTCTTATTATTTACAATTTCTGTTATGTGAATGGGAATGAATGAATTAATCTCTTAGTTTTGCACCCCCAATGAATTTAGTCTCTTATTTTTGTAACTTTTTTTTTTTTGGTTTCTTTAAAGGTTCCAAATGGTGAAAATTGTGAATTGCTTCTGTTTTTTTGGGTTTTTTTGTGTTGGGTTTTGTTGAAAGTTATTAATTTTGGTAATTGTTGGGTGATTTCAGCTTCCAGAAGATATAGAGTGGCATTTCATTGGAAATTTGCAGAGCAATAAGGCTAAGGCTCTTTTGGGTATGCTTCTCTTTCTGAATAAATGATATCGTTTTGGTTGAGGAGAGTAAGTAGAACTTAATTGTTAATTAAATCATGGTTTAATATTTGTGCAGCTGGTGTCCCAAACCTTGCAATGGTAGAAAGTGTAGATGATGAGAAGGTAATTATTTTTTTTGTTTTTTTTTTTTTATGGCTTTCTGAGTTTCTCAGCTGAAGCATACACAATCTGACACCATTTTTCTATAGAATGAAAAGGTATAAAGTGAACCAAGAATGAACAATTTTAAGAAAACACACACACGCATACTTCAATGTTGGTTTGGACAGGATAGAATGGAAAAAAAGAATACATGAGGCTGACTCTGATTTGTCCGTTGAGGATCCATAACCGAGCCCAACATATTGGGATTAAGGCTTTGTTGTTGGTGGTGTTGTATACTTAAAATTTGGTTGGTTTCTTTTTGATTTTCTACGCTTTATGTGTTTTGCAGATTGCAAATCAACTTAATCGTGTGGTTGCAAGCATTGGGAGAAAGCCTTTGAAGGTCTTGGTCCAAGTAAATACCAGTGGAGAAGAATGTAAGTTGATTATGTTTGCTGATTTTGTTAAATTACTTATATTTTCGTAGGTTTTTTTTTTTTTTTTTTTAATTTGTTATCTACAGTGCATGATAAATTTACCTGTTTCTTACGGATTTGACTAGTCTGACTTAAATTCCAAAATCTGACCTTTTATGGCTGCTTGAACAGTAGAATGACATGCTATAACAATTAATTTGGTTATGCCGTACAACATTTTGTTTTTGAAAATCATAGTATCAATCAGCATTTGGATTAATTTCTAGGTTTGTGATTCCTTGTTTATATGTTTAATTGTTAACCTGGTTGAGTAGTAGTGGTTTGTAATCTGCATTGTAATATCATCTATTGAAAATGAGCTATGGTTTTATTTTTTCCCCTATTTTTTTCATGTGAAGTTTTAGTACCTGTTTTATCCATAGGTGTGCATCATTTGTCTTTTAGCATTTGTGATTTGGTGATGAAGGTTAATACATCCATTCTCTCTGTGAGGCATCTTGTTTTAAGCATTCAATTATCACACAAGCTCTTGTGTATCTATATGCAGCCCCCCAACCCCTGGGGGAATTGTGGGTTATTTTATTCTATATGACTTTATGAAGTTTCTCGTACAGAGAATTTCAATTCGCATCCGAAATTCTTTCATTTGCTTTTCCATGAAACCTCAGAGTTGAAGTGTTCAATGGTTTCTCTAGAAAACTTGATTTTCACATAACCTCTTTGTTCCATTAAATCAGAAACCATTAAATGGATGTGAATTACTTAAAAAATTATACCAACTAACAATCTTAGCCACCCTTGCCTAATTTTGGTGGGAGATATGTTTGAGAGTCATGGTGGTTTATTGTCTGCACTAGATTCTGAACTCTTCTGGAATGGTTTTGTTTTTCAAACAATGTGAGTCATCGCTCATTAATGCCAGGCTTTTATAGAACAATCCCAGTCATTCATTTTGTGTCATTTTGTTGCAGCAAAATATGGGGTTGAGCCCTCTGGGTGTGTGGAACTTGCAAAGCATGTTAGTTTGGGCTGCCCAAACCTTGAGTTCTGTGGCCTAATGACAATTGGTATGCTGGATTATTCTTCGACCCCAGAAAACTTTAAGGTGACAATCTCCACATTATGCATGGTTCTTTGATCGAAGTGTTTTTCCTTGTGCTTCCTGAATTTTCTAAAACCTGTCTGTTGTTTTAGGCATTATCAAACTGCAGAACTGAGGTTTGCAAAGCACTAGGAATTCCAGAAGAGCAATGTGAGCTGTCAATGGGCATGTCTGCAGACTTTGAGCAAGCGGTAAAGACACTTCTGCTTCTGTTCTTCATAAGACTATATTTCATAACCGATTTCTGGTTTTTATGTTTTGATGTTCATTAATTTTCTTTTGTTAGGCTGGGAATTTAGAGTATCAAGGAATTGAATTGAGCTATTTATAGAGAATTGGACTAAGAAAGCATAAACTTTAAACAATTACACTCCTGCTACCATGTTTACTTGCTGCCTCATTTATCATATTTCTGCAAGTCAAATGGTTCTAAAACTATGTTGATACATGGAAATGAACATTTTAACTTGAAGTTGTATCATTATTTGGAGTTGCTTTGTGTGTCTATTCTTATACATGCACACTGTAATACTGGAGGAATAGACTTATGGCTTGAAACCTTGATTGTTTTGCAGATTGAAATGTGTAGTACAAACGTGAGAATTGGATCAACAATATTTGGAGCAAGGGAATATCCAAAAAAGCAATCAAATTAGCTGTTCAAACCCGAAAATTTATGGAATTATGTGCATTAGGCCGTAGAATTGTGGGCTTATTCTTGTAACCTTTTTACACATTAATATTGCCTTGGTGTACTAGGAATTCTATGGTATTTGCTGGTTGGATTTGTGATTCTTACTCGAATGGATCAATTCGACCAGAATAAATACTCCTTATGAGCATGTGCGTGCTGTTCAATAAACATTGGGAGTGCAACTGTAACCGTGAAATTTATGAGTGCTGTTCAATAAACATTGAGAGAGCAATTGTAAACCCAGGGGGTTGGCCGAGTTTGATGGGCTCTCGGTCTCAAAGTGCTTGTATTGGGCTCGACGGGGTGTGCTCCCTAGTTCGAGTCCTGCTACCTGCACTTTGAAAAGAATTTTCTGGGCCAGCACTTTACCCCTTTGTGGGCCCACCCAGCGCGAACAGTGATTAGTTTCTGGTTAAAAAGCCTTGAGGAAATACTGTGAAAAAAAAAAAAAAAAAAAAAAAAAAAGAGAGCAATTGTAACACCAATGCCAAAGCTTGACACTGAAGCCAAAGCCAGAGATGGTTGATGCTCATTTCTCCAGCTTCTTTTGTCTTCTTCAATAAATCAGTATTTATTCAGAAAAAAGGGGTTTATTTCTTTCATGAAACAGATTGTGATCAGAGAATAAGTTCAATGATTCTTGAGAAAACCTTGAAATGAACAAAGACAGAACTTGTGAAAAGTTATCACATAGGAGCCTAATTTTAAGAAGTTTTATGGGGCCTCAACCCTCAAGTAACACCAATAAGTTCAACTTTTGTAACAAATACCAACGCCACAACCAATATTACCATGAATCACTCTGACAGAATCAAATTATTTGCAATTGATTACTTTCTATTCTGACCAAATAACCAAAAGGACTGTCTAAAAATTGCAAGCCATTAGGATTTAGGACTGCCATCTCGGATGTTTTGAAACCCAATAGGAATCTGTCCAATAGGCACCCCTAGGCAATCCCTATTTTCTTGTTAAGGTATTGGGAAAAGTGGATTTGGATTGGATGCAACTAGTAGAGTATTGCACCAACACCAATTACCCCATCCTTACATAAAATTTTTACAATTCACTTTTTTACTTTTTTTTTTATTTTTTTTATTTAATAGTTAAGATTGAAAGTTATCACATCTTTAGTCACAAAATATTTACTTTTTTCACTTTATTTATTCAATGATTAAGATTGAAAGTTACTTTTTTCAACTCTCAATCTCAATTATTAAGAGCTGATCCCCTTTTTGTCGTCCCCATATTGCTATATGGGAGAGACATGGGAACGTAAAAAAGAAAAGAGAGATGGGCTTTCTCTCACTTTTGGCATAACGGGCCCGGCACCTCCGAATAATGAGTAGGTAGCTTGATCATTTTGATTCTTCTTTTCATAATAAAATGATGGGGAACGCGGAGCAATAGATCGAATTATCATATAAAGAAGAGTTGTAAACTATAGGACTTTTGTTCGAGTATGAATATTTCGGTTTTTCTCGTTCCAAAACCTCAACAAGGGAAAAGTCACAAATTAATGAATTACCCCATCAGAGCTGAAACCAAATTTCTTTGTTTCACGTGTCTTTCTGCTTCCCCATGCATTCAATAGTTTAAAGTCAACTTTCTTCCATTCTTCATGCCTTCTAACATGAGTTATGAACATGCTAAAACCCTCTTCCCTAAACCCCTTAAAACAGCTACCACCATTTCAACCCACCACTACCAAGTCATTCAACGCTATCATCAACCAACTCTCATCCCAAGGCGCCCACCATGAAGTTTTACTCACCTATTCCTCTATGCTCAACACAAATACTCCTCCAGATGCCTTTACCTTCCCTAGTCTCCTCAAAGCCTGTACCTCTTTGGAACTGTTTTCACATGGCCTCTCGTTCCATCAACTTGTCATTGTTAATGGGTATTCCTCTGATTCTTATATTGCGTCTTCTTTGATCAACTTCTATGCAAAATTTAGGTGCGTAAGTAGTGCTCAGAAAGTATTTGACATAATGCCTGATAGAAATGTTGTTCCTTGGACTGCAATTATCGGATGTTATTCACGCCTGGGTGATGCTAATATGGTGTTTTCTGTGTATAATGAGATGAGGCGCCAAGGAATTCGGCCCAGTTCAGTTACATTGTTAAGCATGCTCTCTGGAGCTCCAGAACTTAACCATGTGCAGTGCTTGCATGGTTGTACAGTTTTGTATGGTTTTGAGTCAGATATAGCTTTGGCTAATTCTATATTGAATGTATATGGTAAATGCGGAAGCATTGAGGATGCTAAAGACCATTTTAAATTTATGGATCATAGGGACATGATTTCATGGAATTCTTTGATATCGGGCTATGCCCAGATTGGGGATATTAGTGAAGTTTTGCAGCTTTTAGATAGAATGAGAATTGAAGGTATGGAGCCTGACCAGCAGACATTTGGGTCTTTGGTGTCTGTGACTGCAACACAAAGCAATCTTAAATGGGGAAAGTTGGTGCATGGGAAGGTTTTAAAAGCTGGATTTTACTTGGATGCACATGTTGAAACATCACTTATAGCTATGTATTTGAAATGTGGGAACATTGACAATGCATTTCGGATATTTGAACAGACCACAGATAAAGATGTAGTGTTGTGGACTGCAATGATCTCAGGGCTTGTGCAAAATGATTGTGCAGATGAGGCACTTGCAGTTTTCTTTGAAATGTTAAAATCAAGAGTGAAGCCATCTACTGCCACAATAGCTAGTGCTCTTGCAGCTTGTGCACAACAGGATTCTTATGATCTGGGGACCTCAATTCATGGTTACATATTAAGGCAAGGAATGACATTAGATATCCCTGCTCAAAACTCTCTTGTTAATATGTATTCTAAGTGCAGTCATTTGGATCAAAGTTGTGCTGTTTTTGATAGGATGGCCAAGAGAGATTTGGTTTCTTGGAATGCAATAGTTGCTGGGCATGCTCAAAATGGCCATTTATTTAAAGCCTTGTCCCTCTTCAATGAAATGAGGACAACCCTTCAAAGACCTGATTCAATAACTGTTGTCTCCCTTCTCCAAGGTTGCGCTTCCACTGGGGCACTCAATCAGGGGAAGTGGATCCACAATTTTGTAATTAGAAGTTGCCTTACACCATGCATCTTGGTCGACACAGCCTTGGTTGATATGTATTCTAAATGTGGTGACTTAGATACTGCCCAGAAGTGTTTTGATGGGATGGCACAACATGATCTGGTTTCTTGGAGCATAATAATTTCAGGATATGGTTGTCATGGTAAAGGGGAGACTGCTTTGAGGATGTATTCAGAGTTTCTACGCACTGGAATTGAACCAAACCATGTCATTTTCCTGTCAGTTCTCTCCACCTGTAGTCATAATGGGCTTGTCCAACATGGCTTGAGTATATTCCAGTCTATGACAGAAGACTTTGGTATTGCACCAAACCTTGAACACCGTGCATGCATTGTTGATCTACTTAGTCGTGCTGGGAGGGTAGAGGAAGCATATAACTTCTACAGGAGGATGTTTCAAGAACCTACAATTGATGTGTTAGGCATACTGCTTGATGCTTGTCGGTTCAATGGCAATGATGAACTTGGTGATGTAATTGCCAGAGATATTCTCATGTTGAGGCCTGCAAATGCAGGAAATTATGTGCAATTGGCACACAGCTATGCTTCAATGAATAGATGGGATGGAGTGGGTGAGGTGTGGACCCAAATGAGGTCTCTTGGCCTGAAGAAACTCCCTGGATGGAGTTTCATTGAACTTCATGGGGCCATTACAACCTTTTTTTCAGATCACAATTTACATCCTCAATCTGAAGATATGGTGTCAGTATTGAAAACTTTGAGCTGGGAAATGAGGAAAATGGACATTAACAAAAAGACTAGCCAAGTGCATTGTATATCCTAAAATGTTGGTAAGAGGCATTCAGGCAGTGGGTTTCTTAAAAGAAAACTCCCCTCAGCCAATGTGTTTGGGATGCCTGTTGTGTTAATGGACATGGAACCTGGAATTCCAATTTTTACTGAAACTTGTCTGCACAATAATTGCAGACTTCAATTGTTTGTGCTCATAGGAGTGTTGTACAATTACATGGGACTGTTACAGTGTTCATTATATTCTTATAGATGACAGTTCTACAAAAAAGAAATTCAAGCTAAGATGCTCAACCATTGGGTACATGGAAATACAAAATCATCTTAACAGGATCACGCAGAAATGGATGCCATGATATGCCCACCACGTTCCTCCCTATTTATGTAACTTAGCCAAATACTTTCATTCTTTTCTTTTCTTTTGTTTAATAGAGTAGCCAAATACTTTCTATTCTCTGGTTTTTTTTTTTTTTTTTTTTTTAAATTATAAAAGTCAAAAAAATTTCAATTCTTTGTATGGACCATCGATCAAGATGTTCTTTCAAGCATTTTTTTAACCAGTAATAGAACTATTCATGCTACAACTAATAATAGAATTGATCAAGGTATATTTACACAGTTATTATATTTATACATCTTTAACTTGACTTATGTGGGTGATTTTGGAATTTGAATGTGTAAAATTGAGCTATTTTTCTATTTTGTATTATCTGATGCAAATACTCTTAAAATTTTTATTTTTTCTTTACAAGCATTTTAAAATCTCAAAAGAATTTTTTTTTTTTCTTTTCTTTTCTTTTTGCAGGTGATGATCTTTCTAATTGCTTCGAATAAGCACAACACCCTCAAAATTTACCCCTTGTGACAATTTTTTTTTTTTAAATTTTTTAATTTCAAAACCAGACTTTATAAGTCATGACAATCTAATCTCAAAGACCAAGCTTTTCTACCGTTGTCTATTCCTCCAATGGATATTTTACACCTGCTTAATGTAGATGTTGTTGGCAATGTTTGTTGACTTTGTTATTATATTCTCATTAAAGGTTTAATTCAATTAATATTATCTTCCTTTTAAACATCCAAAATATACCACCATATGCCAAGGGCGCAATAGTCGTTCTACAAATATAAGTGCTTATGGAGTGCGGGGTAACGGTCGAGATTCAAATCTCCAAAATAATTAATATATCTCAAAATATATATATATTTAGAGAGTTTCAACTTATGGCGCCTACTCCTGATGAGTGATGAGTGCTCTTTATCATTAGACTAAGACACCAATCAGTTTTTGGTGTAGGCGGGGATTGAATCCCAGATCTCTTATTCAACTATCAAATATTTTATTAGTTAAGCTAACTGGAACCCACGAATAACTAATATATATATATACCATTTCTTAATAAAATTTTTAGGACTAGTTTCATTTTAAATCCGATTTCAAATTAAATCTTATATTTTAAAAATATTAAATTAGACTCTAAGATTTAAGGCAAAAACCTATCAATTTACATTCCAAATCAAAGTACATGATTTTTATTTAAATTATATGATTTAAAAAAATTGCGGATTATTTTAATTATTACTATTAAATATAAGATTTAATTCAAAACTAGTGAAATTATAGAGAAATATTATGTCTACAATATTTTTAGTATTTTTACAACACTTTTATACAAAAATCATAAGTGTCAGTTTGTTATTGGTTAAAAGTAATTTCAGGTTAGAACCAATAACAGTTTTCTACTTATAATTTGTTTTGATAATGTTAACATTTCTCTAAATTTTAAGATTAAATTTGTAACTGTTTAAACTAGTCCTTAAAAATAGGATTTACAATAAGAAACCAAAAAATAAAAAAAACCGGCATTGTTTCTGTTTCGTAGTTAAGTTTAATATTAAACTGTAAAATCCTTTGATTTCTTCCCAAAAAGAGTTCTAAATCAAACCCATCATCATCAATAATTATCCATTAAGATTTAAGGATATTCATCCCTCAAAGTTCAAACTGAACATGCGGTGCTTTCCTTTAATCCTAAACAAGTTCTCTAAACTTTCTTATCACTCGCTCACTCATTTCCTCATCAACATTCTCCTTCTCTTCACTTCACTTCACAGAAATACAGAATACCATACATTTTGTGTGTTTTTTTTTTTTTAATTATAGTGAGAGATGTCAGAATCAGAGTCAGTGATAATGAATTATTTTTACTATTTTAATTATTATTATAATTATAATAATTGGTTCCAAGGCCGAAATGAAAGATGGTTGAAGATTGGGATGGGCCTATGTGGCCTGTGTTTAGTGGGCTACATAGTGGGCCCACCTTTGTATTACCATCTCTCCGAATCACTCTCCACCACCGCCGCCGCCGCCGTGTCTACCGCCCCCGTCTGCCGTCCTTGTTTCTGTGATTGCTCTTCTCAACCTCTTTTCTCTCTCCACGAAGGTTACTTCTTTTGTTTCCTTCTTTTATTTTTTTTAATAACTAACTTTATAACCAACTGCCTTTCAAGCTTTTATTGTATCTGAGATTTTGTGGGCCTATTGACATGGATGTCGATATTCATTTTGGGACCCAATTTAAAAAGTGGTGGTCCTCTCCTCTCCATGGGCATGAATCCGCATGATGTTAAAAAAAAAATGAAAATGAAATGTTTTTATATACTCCGTATTTCTTTTAATATTTTGTGTTCAAAATTAAGTTAAATTGCGATTGTTAAAATTTTTAAGGATATAATTATAAGTTTTATGGAGAAAATTTATGGATAGTTAATTCCAATTTTATATTTAATTTGTGGAATACCAATGAGATCAAGCTCAAATGGGAATAGAGGGTGAGCACGTAGGTTTAAAATTTCAAAAATTGGTTTGTTGTGTATGCAACTTAACTGAGCAATGATAGTTTACTTGATGTGAAAGAATATGAGATTCTACCATATGGTACAGTCCTTAAAAAAATTTTATTTATTAAAGCTTTCACCTAAACAAAGTTTAGGTTGAAATCTAACAAAGTTTAGGTTTATATCAAGTATTAGTTCATTGAATTAATCAATGAAGTAAATGCATATATTAATTATTTTATAGTTGTGCATTAATTATTTTTAATTATATTAACAGAATTTATATAAATTTTTTTCTAAATTTTATATAAGAAACTATTTTTATTAGGAATTTACTAAACTTATTCGTACTTATTTAGTGTAAATGTTGGATATTTGACTGAGACATTAATTATGAAATTTCTCGTTCTCCGCTAGTTAAAGTGCATGCTTACTAATGTCCTGTATATGTCTGGTTTTTCTACAGGATGGAGCAACGAGACCCTTACAAGTAAGTGTTTTTTTTCTTTTTGGCCAATGTATATCTATAAGTAAGTGTTTTTTTTTTCTTTGGCCAATGTATATCTATAAATGGTTTTGAGGTATAATTGACTAGACTAGGACTTAAGTCAGGACTGATGACTTTATTGAAGTTAAAGCATATGTTAATGGCATTATATATATTTTTCAACATTCATTATGGCTAAATCTGTTGCTGTTAGACTATTTTACGATATAACTTTGGATCAAGCGCAAGGCCTCAAGCTCTGAAACATCCTAGAGAGATGATAATGAAGCCAGTCGACAACTAAATCACTTTTGTTTAGTAGCATGAGAGAGTTAGCTTGCTGTTCGGTTTCTTATTAAAGTATTATATATATATATATATATTCGTATTATACAGTTAAACATAAGAATGGTCTGATTCATAGCCAAAATTTATCTAGTTACTCCACTTTCTGCCTATGTTAACATGGTCAGCATTAGTGAAAGTTTCAATAATGCCTTAGCATTCATGGCCTAATAACATTATTCTGCATAGTCACGTAGCATTCATGCGCAACAATAATGTTCTGCCTACAATGAATATGCATGGTCATGGTAAAAAAAAGGGGTTAAAATTGTTGCTACTTCATATCTGAAATCTCATTTTGTTTTAGATTGGCATCTTGGCACTTGACACCTTTGTTTTAGTAAATGATACTGCAATTAAGTTTATTGAGCAGATTAGAATTTGTTGTACAGCATATTATTCCTTGAATTGTGGCATTATCACAATCTTGAATTGATATTTCCTTTAGATTGTTTGAAGCATGAGCCTGGGAAGAGTGAAGAAATGGATACGGATCTGTTGTCAGAGGAACTGAGGCTTAGGGAAGCTGAAGCTCAAGAAAACCAGCGGCGTGTTGATAGGACCCTCTTAGAGGCTAAGAAAAGGTCTTCCCAATATCAAAAGGAGGCAGACAAGTGCAATATGGGAATGGAGACCTGTGAGGGGACAAGGGAGAAGGCTGAAGCAACACTGGCTGCACAGAAGAAAATCACTGCAATGTGGGAACTCAGGGCTCGTAAACAAGGATGGACAAAAGCTCCCATTAAGCTCCCTCCAGAATCTCCCTCTAACCTCCATCAAGAACCTCCCTTTAAGCTCCTTCAAGAACCTCCCCCTAACCTCCGTCAAAAACCTCCCATTAAGCTCCGTCAAGAACCCCCCATTAAGCTATTTGGTCATGATTAAAAGATGTTAGCCTGGTATATATGGAATTTTAATCCACTAGAATCTCTGTCTTAATCCTATCCATGGCCATCAATTTAATCATTCTTTTATTAGTTTATTGAGTTATAGCTTATTGGTTGCTTCTAATTTAAGCACAAAATCATTTCTGCTGTTCTTGGTTGTTTGAGGCAGTTTGCTTCAAATAGGAGCTCATTAGAATTTGATGTTTGATACAGGTTTTTTTTTTTTTAATCGTTTATTATCATCCATTCTCTTCCCTGATCTGCTAATTAGATCTCTCAAGTAAATTGTGCCTCTAATATGTAGTTATTGCAAAAGAAATGCCTCATTGCTTTATATGTCTATGTTCCAATTATTACCGTCTTTGATCATACCACATTACCACCTCTCATTGTACATAGCATACCTATAGCAGCCGAGGAAATCAGTAACAGCAAGCCATCTTCCTACATTTCGTAGGGTAGGACCATTGTGTTGAAACTCCACATACTTGTGGCAAAATTGTCTAAGTCACAAGCATCTATTTTAAGTTTTTAACTACATAAGCTACTAAACTGTCAAAGCCATTTTATTACCAGTTTTACTGGACAAGAAATAATTTTAGACCACATATATACCTGTAGCACTTTCTCCAAATTACAGCAACCTTAAATTGCTACCAGCTTGTAGAAAACAAAAGGTAGTTGCATGTCTCCAAGACTAGACCATCAAGTTCACAACTTGACATGCAGCAAAATTGTGAAAATTACATGCATCTTTTTAGACAATACATTCTATTGGATAGTGATTGCACCATCATGAGGCTTGTTTTAACATCAACTGAACCAAATCTCACTGACGCTATATAATATAGCAGCACTCTGATGTGAAACATTGGCTTATGCCGACAGGTTTATTTGCTGAAAAAACATACTTCATTGAAAACAAATAGATCAAGACAGCAATTAATGGGTCATAGAACTATCAAAATTACAAAAATCAGTCCATTATGAGTACAAATATTTGCGTTCTGACTGACAAAAGATACCATCCCACCAAATAAAACAAATTCAAAAAACAATTTTGATATCTTCTGCAATGGATTAATTGGACCAGTCTCTTTAAAAAATAACATACCTATAACTTCATTTTTTTTTTGCTGTAAAAATTGATAAATATGCTGCTTTCCCCTCTGCCCATAACACAACAGCAGGCCCTGAGCCCTCTTTTCCGTGACAAGATAAGTTAATTAAATGTTGGCTGAAACATGATAATATAATTTTTGAGTTATGGTCCTTCATTATTGTCTACATGCTTTGAACATCATGAAAAAAGTGATGAAGTACAACTGTCAATTAGGAGGAAAAATAAGCAGAAGAAGCCACTAGTTTCCACAATATGCTTTTTAAACTGTCATTAATCAATGCAAAGCCAAGTCAAGAAACCATATAAAGAAAAGTCTTTTAGTCCTTGAGAGACATACTCTGCCACCATACAAATCCACTATTCAGTCTTGTGTGTTGAGAAAATGGGAGGTTGTTCTCCATTATTTGTGTTAGCAGTAGTGCTTATAGGTATCCCATTTGGTATAAATGGAGCAAAACTGGCTTATGACTACTACAAGTATTCATGTCCAAACTTAGAAACCATAGTGAAGAGGGAGATGCCAAGCATTTTCTTGACTGATGCTACTGCACCGGCAGCCTTTCTCCGGCTCATGTTCCATGACTGCCAAGTCCAGGTGAGGTTACACTTCCATTTGCTCTTCCTTTTTTTTCTCCTTTTACTAGTTTTTTTTTTTTAGGCTTTCCAAATCATACAGATTATGTCACTAAAATTTTTAATCTTGTACTATCAATGATCAAAGTTAACAACAAGAAGTAAAGTAGTCATATTTTTTTGTTACATTTGAAAATTTTCAAGAATTAAATTGACATGGACAGGTCATGGATGAAATTGAATTCGAAGTAGAGTTCAAGGACCAAATCTTAGTTTTTTTTCTTTTTGTAACTTTTTTCTTTGAAATAAATTCTTTCTGCACCTATAAAACATTTAATCTAACTACATGACCGATCAGCATTTACTCGCTCATTTATCTCACAATAGTGGATTGTACGTGAGTAAGCCACATGCCAGTGCCACACCTTTCTCAAAAAAAAAAGTCACATGTACATATGCCACACACCGCAAGTTTTTACATGCATTAAATTTGCATCTATATATATGCGTCTGTCCTTACACCTACTCATGCATTAAATTTGCATCTATATATATGTGTCTGTCCTTACTCCTACTCCTCTGCAAGTTTTTACATGCATTAAATTTGCATCTATATATATGTGTCTGTCCTTACTCCTACTCCTATGTGTCTGTCCTTACTCCTACTCCTATATGTGTTTTGCACTTCTAGTTGTTGTACACCTTTTATTTTGCCCTAATTTTGTTCCTAGTCTCCCACTTACTCTTTTTGTCCCTCTAAAATGGCAAGGCAGTATTATTTACATCAAATTAGTACTTACAAAGAACCGTTTATCTGTTTCAAGGTGCAAAATATCCCACCAAAAATAAGGCATACAATAAAACTTAGTGTGGCTCGGTATAAATGTGGTACAGATATTGCTAGCCCCTTCCCTGAATCCCTACAATGCTTGCTGATCCGCACAAAAGTTAGCTTCTCTATAAACATGTCTAACTCTAGCAAGTAGGTTTCTACAATCAGTCCATATCTTCACAAATGTAACATGAACAGTTCTATTACTAGTTAAAAAACCTAATTAACCCATCTTCTTTAGAATTTTATTGATAACAAGCAACTTGATACCTATGTATTGTTATAGCCTCCAACCTATACAGAAAAACCTAGACCTGATTCGTGTGAAACACAAAATTAGGTTAGAAGCAGGAGAAATCTACCAAAAGATGCAAAATGGAGAGAATTACGAAAATTAATTCTATAGTCACTAACCTTAAGAAACATCCCAAAATTTTCATATATATATATATATATATATATACACATTATCTCTCTCATAATGTGTAAATCTTGTAGTCGTATCATCACATGCATGTGAGAAGGATGGTGTATATATTTGATGTATGAAATAGATTGCTCTTGTGTTAGGATTTAGGCAATTTGGCTGCCTCTTGTTCATGCGAGGCTTGGGTTACCTCTTCAACATCAATTGCATATGCCTTCTTTTAAAGGCATGAATTAATCTTTTCCTGAAATATCTAGAACCTTTTAAACAAACACTATAAACCTGAAAACTTCTCAATTTCACGAGCTGCGTGAGTCAAAAAGAGAAACCAATAACAAGTCACCTAACTTACAAGTAAAGATTACTTTCTTACATGTACTTTATCTCAAGAATAATCTAGCTTATCTTTCCTTACCTGCACTTTCCATGTACATGGTTTATTTCATTATCTTTCATTCTATTAGCTTCTAGGCCTACAGAGATTGTACTTGCTTGAAGGTACATTCTCTCTCACACAAACTGAGTTTCAATTGCTATGATATACAGGGGTGCGATGCATCAATCCTGCTCGATTCAGACAATTCAAAACACAAACCCGAAATGGTTTCTTCGAAAAACTTTGCTATCAGAAAGCGGGAAACGATTGGCTACATAAAATCAATATTGGAAAATGAGTGTCCTGGAAAGGTGTCTTGTGCAGATATCATTGCTTTAGCTGCCAAGGAATCAGTGTCATTCTCAGGAGGACCCCATATTCAGATCCCTCTTGGAAGAAAGGACTCCACCACTTCTAGTTACCAACAGGCTGATGCAAGTCTTCCCCCACAAGGAATTAAAGTCCATGAATTAATTCATACTTTCGCCTCTAAAGGGATGAATCTTGAGGAGTCAATCGCTATCATCGGTAATGGACTAAATAACTTAAGTACTCCTACTAGCATGTTTAAAAGTTTAGGAAACACAAATTTTCACCTTCTTTTAATCAGTGATGAGGTAACATGTTGTGCTTGGTGTTAATAAAAGTGGTATCAGTTATTATCACATGAAGAAAAAAAATGATGTTACTCCGATCATAAATTACTAATTACTTTGTAAAAATATCAGCGTAAAAGAAACTTCTTAGACAGAATGTTTTTTTTTTATGAATACACAGACAGACATAATTGTCTTCCTCATAAGTGGACTTTGAATACTACTATAATTGTTAAAGTGACTAAAGAAACATCCAACAAAATGTACCACTAGAAGTTTGAAATGTACACTATAATTTAAGTTCATCTTGTTTTTTTACTTAAAATTGTTCTTTGCAGGTGCACATACACTGGGAGTTGGACACTGCATTAACATTGCTAGTAGATTGTACGATCCACAGCCTAATGGTCATATGCATTATGGATATGAGGCTTTCTTAAGACTTAAATGTCCTACAAGAGTTCCTTCATCAAACTTCACATTCGTTCCAAACGACATAACCCCCACGATATTTGATAACCAGTATTACAGAGATGTTCTAATGGGTAAAGGCTTGTTTACTATTGACTCAAGCATCTCTACAGATCCTCGAACTGCACCCATTGTTAGACACTTCGCCATTGATCAGAACTATTTCTTCCAAGTCTTCTCTTCTGCGTTTGTCAAGCTTTCTTCAACCAATGTTCTAACTAAAGGGAAAGGTGAGGTGAGGAAGAAATGCAGCCGTATTAATATAAACTAGCCTCATCACACCTGATATGCACGTGCTCAAGGCCTTTGAATTTCCTCCAATATTTCATATGAAAAATTATATAGAAAATTGATTGATAAAAATAAAAATATATATTGTTAATTTGAGTATTTCATCTGCTTTGAAGACATGAAAGGCGTATCCAAAGTTTTTTTTTTTTTTTTTGGTGAGAGTTTCAACAAGACATCAATCAGTTTTTAGTGTAAACAAGAATTGAACCTCAGATCTCTTATCAGAAATTTTATCAATTAAGCTAACTGAAATCCACAAATATCAAAATATATATATATAGAGAGAGAGACCAAAAAACGAACACATCCATGCACATCCAAAATAATAGTGTTCATTTTTTGTGCTAGTTTTATCACTCTACATCATTGGACAAATGCGTAACTTCAAATTGGGATTAATGGAAAATTGATATTAAAAAAAAAACTTTGAAAACGTAAACCTCAAATTTTAAGGGATATGGATAAGGGATAAGGTTTAGGTCCAATGCACTGGACCCGTTAAGATGGTAACACATGTTTAAAAGTAGATACGTATCATTATCTCAACAAGTCCAGTGCAACTAGACACGGGACCCAAACCTCTCCCATGGACAAAGGATTAGAAACTTTTTTTGTATTCAAAACAATAGTAATTAGTAATTATTTTCCGACTTTTTAAAATAAATAGAAATAATACTGATTAACGGGAAGCAAGTGTTCCATGAGAAGTGGTAACATGTTATACTTTGACCAACCCGAAAGAAAGAGGTCCAACAAAAAGTTGTAATAATATTATACTTACTAACGAGAAAGAGGAAAAAAAGCTATTGAAACTATCTAAAAATACTATTCTATTTTCTTTATAAAAAAAATTATTTTTAAATTTGAACTTGAGAAAGAAACTGGATGGAACAATGGTTTTTCAAATTTATTTAAAATTTCGGATTTTTAAAATTAGTAATTTTACATATCTACCCTTATTATTTAAACATTTTAAATAGGTGAATTTGAGAATATTTTGATCATCCAAAAGTAAGAATCCAAATGGGAGAAACTTTTTAAATAATAGTACATATAGATTAAAGAAATTTGCTAGAAACTTTCTCCTTTTTTAAATATTTGCTCCACTGTCTGTAATTTTTATTTATCGTCCTCTTATGATTTCATTGATTTTTTAAACACCGGGCTAGGTTTAACTTCTTCTTTTTTAATAATATATTATTGTATCAATGGACTCATACAACAGCATATATATATATAAAGTTTTCTTCTAGTTATGGCTAATATATTAGAAGAACTTCAAGCAACAATCTTTGATAGTTGTATTTAACCAATATGAGTAGCCTGCTGAATTTAACATGAATGAAGCAATTCCTGTAATAAAATTTGTCATACACCAAATACGCAAAAATTAGTCGATGCTAGACCTCAAATTATCGTAGGTAAGCCTAAAGGAAAAGAATGTTATGCAGCTGATACTAAGTTAATGCGAGGAGAGGCCTTCTGACCATGCATGATTGCTTCATACTAGGCCATACACAATTAATCTACTCCTGCCTATGGTCGAATGTAACTCAGAATTGCTGTTTTGGGCGTTTTCATCAGCCAACTCGTAAAAATTAAAACATTTAGAATATGAACAATTTTCTGAACTACAAATTTGTAACCTTATAAAAAATGTAATGGGTCATACTGCTATGGTAATAATGCAATGAAGTTAAAACTACTCATAATGATCTCTCAGTGGGCGTCAGCATGATGCATTGAAGCCCCTATGAACTATTTGATCCTACAACTCTTCGTCTCTGGAAGTAACTTTATGATCCTACAGCTCTTCGTCTCTGGAAGTAACTTTACAGCCGCAGGTACGATTCTTTTTCTCTAGTCTCTAGTATCAATATAGGTCCTGTGTGTAATGTATTCTGTAAACCTTTAGCAGGCATTCCACTTGCCGCCCAAATTATAGTTTTAAACGCATCACTAGATTGTTAGAGGGCTGTAAGAAGATAAGCCATAAATTATGGGGGTGAGCCTAGCAGTTCAGACTTCAGACTTCAGAGGTATCAGCGTGACCAACCACTCCATCACTCAAAAGGCGCATGGCAGCTCCCTGAGAAAATTTCCTAGAAAACAAAAAACAGGGAACAAGGGCAGAATTACTCCGACACCATTCTGTTCGGAACTCGGTCTCATAATATACATGGTTGATGTCCTGTTGAATTAAAACAGACAAGTTAAACAACAAAAGAGAGTAGAGGAAATGGAAATTTATATTAAAAAGAGCCATAATTTACACACTGCATGTATTACAGCTCACAATAAAATAAAAGCCAATATAGTGATATAACACGTTTAAAGTATGGATTAATAAAAGTAACAGATAACAGTTTTGTAGTAGAATCCCATTATTACAAAGCAGGATAAATGAAGGTTACAGGCATCAATCAACAACTTTTTCACATTTTCGTTTGATGATTTTTTCATTTACTTAAAGAAGAGGAAAATATATTTGCATCATAACTCCATTTGCAGGGCATTATCCATCTCCATTCAAGAAACCCATTTTCACTTCCAACTATCACGAAGTGCACCATAATTTTGTGCCATGAAGCAGTCCCAAAGACCCATGGCTTAAACAAAGAGTACTATACCATAAATCCAAAGGATGAAAATTTTAAATGAGAAAAATCACACTTTGTACATCCTTCTATCCATTGTTAAATATACAAGATCAACAATCAGAGGAAGTGAGGCAAAATGACTACCTTAATTTCCTTGATTTGTTTAGGGCCAGCATTTGCAAAATTGAATGTAAAAGGATGCCACCCTTTATTCTCCATTTTTGTAGCAGACTGGTTCCACACAGTATAGGTTAATGTTCTTCGTTCAAGTTCACCTTCAAGATCACTCATCTAACAGGGAAGCATAAAGAAAAAAAAAATGAATAATAGTGATCCCACCAGGAAATCATGATACTAGTGGAAAACCAATCAACAAAGAGCACCACAATAAAAGAAGCAGTCACTATTAACTAAAAGATGGAGAGAAATCATTAGATAGAATTGATGAATAACAATGAAAACAGTGGCTAAACGATAGCAACCACAACATGCTGCAAACATGTAACATGTAACATTGATAAAAGGGAAATCCATGACATACCGCTAACAATGTCTGCACATAATGCTCATCTGGAATACAGTTATGCTGCTTCTGAAGTTTCTGCATTTGGTATTTAGACCAAGATCAGAACAAATTATGATTTAGTTAAAGGTGTAACAGATATAATATTCTAATATAAGATAAAGGGAACTGTTGCAACATCTGCAAAATAATATATATAATAACCCTAAGCCACATTATATGAGATTTGCAACATTCTTTCTATTTTTGCATTTTATATGCATCTCACTTTATTTATTCCAGGAATATCCATTGTTCTTACTAGAAGAGAAAGAAAAAATACAAAAAGGAGCACAAACAAGTATGTGCTCGTAACTGGATTTCCTATGTTAACAAACATGATGCTCTTTAAAGTACCAGTCAATACTGGTTGCATATAAACTCTATTTTTTTTTTAATTACATATAAACTCTATTGTGTAGACATTAACCTCAAATTTATTTACTTAAACTAGAAATCTAGGAGGAAAAAAACTTGATTTTTTTTTATAAGTATTTTTTTTTAAATTAAAATATAGGATTAATTAAATTGATTGGTAAGGAAGCTATCTTCTAATTCTTCTTCATCTATCAACAAAAATTTGCAATCAAGGATCACTTACAATATTCAGCTTCCCCTTTTTGGCATCTACAGGCGGACGTCGCTGCAAAATGAGAAGCAGTTAAATAAGTTGTTGCATGATTTACCAAACCGAAATTTCAGAGCAGAAAAACAAGTTGTTGCATGATTAACCAAGAAACAAGCTCAAAAGCATGCAAATACACACCAATGGCTCTAGATCAAATGACATTTGTTCTTTCCCATAAAAATGGTGTGATTCGTGGGTTTATACGTGCAAGCCCCACTGGGTATGTTTGTAACTTAGCAATCATGGACAAAGACAACAAAGAATAGCAAAGACAACAAAATACATATAAAAAAAACACCATCATGCTTGTGAAATAGTAAAGGAACATATCTTCATTTGTTGATAAGCAAAAAAATTGATTAAAAAGAAAGTTTCAATGATGGACAAAAAGTTTATGCAGATGTAGCTTTCAAAACCTGTGTAAGTTTGCTAAACAAAACCCTTAATTTTCTTATGACCGATCACGTAGAATCTCGTTTGAAGTTTTGAGCACCACATTGGAGTAAGGCTCCACAAAAACTAATGCATATACAGTTTTAAAATTAAAACTGAGCCTACCCCACCCCCACCACCACCACCCCCCCCCCCCCCCCCCCCCAAAAAAACAAAAAAAAAAAACCTTCTCTCCAAGAAGAACAAAAGTATCATGATATAGATGTTCTATCCACAAGTAAAACTCAAACAAAGAAAATTATAAAGGACAATTACCAGAAAAGGGATAAACTTCATATAAAGCACGCAATTACATACCTTGCAAAATTTCTTAAATGCTGAAAGAATCACCTCATCATCTACAATGACTTCAGCATGGCTTCGAACTAAAGTGATCCACTGCAATCCCAAAATCAAAATCAAGTTAAAAGGTAGATTATGAATAAATAGTAATAAAAATGCTATCTTGATCCTCAGTCAAATAATGTTTTGATGACAATGGGGGTGATGAAAATGGTAATGAGATCTGAACAAGTAGTGCTTTTAAAACTGTTTATTCTGCTTTCCAATTAAGAAGATTGGCTCAGCAACCTACAAAGTGGAAGTGATGGTCTTTTTTTTTTTTTTTTTTTGATAGGGAAGAAAATTTTGTATTAAAAAGAAGCTACTCCATCAAAGAGATGAAGGAAATATGTACAAGTAACAAAGGAAAACAAAAAAAACTTATGGACAAGAAAAAAGTAAATCTAAAAACAGCGGAATGGATTTTGGAAGTGATGGTCTTTTAAAACTGTTTTTTTTTTTTTTTTTGAGAAAGTATTTTCTAAGTTAAGTTCAACAAACAACAATCCTGTGGATATTTACAGCAACTTCTTATATCCAAATTTCACACAATTTAATCTCCTAAGTCTAAGCCAACTACACTAATGTTTTGTCACATATAAGAGTACCAAAGTAAGAAAAGTTCTCAGGAAAATCAAACTTTACTTTTTGTCAAGTTACGAGCCATTGCTAACAAACAAACAGGCCACCATCTAACCCAAACCAACAATCCTACTAAAACCAAACTACAAAGCACAAATAAAAACCAACTGACATAGAAACATTAGACAATATTTCTTTCAATAATCAACCACCAAAAGAAAATAAAATAAAAAATGAGACCTCAATACATTTAAATCAGCAATTGAAATGAAAGATAAATAACCTGGGACCCTTTTCGCCATTTCTCCTTTGGTATCACAGGTGACATCTTTGAGTTGTAGCGATTCTCCTTCTTATCAAGAAAGCTACAACAAGGAATAAAAGACTTAACATTTCTTCAATTGACAAAAGGGTAAAAAAATAAAGTCTTTCTATCGATACTGAACCATCTAAAAAAAATCAGTGCTTTGCACCTCAACAATCAAAGCCCTCCATCTACCTGTCCACAAAACTCTTTGGAGAAGCCATCACATAGTTGTATATAAAGCTAAAGTTGTACAGAGGAACACAACTGCAATATAGAGAAAGCAAAATTCAGATGTCAATTAGGAGCCAAAACACTCTTGGGTCTTCAACAAAAAAATAAAAATAGCCAATCTTTCATATAGCACAACATCAAATTGAGTCCGGTGATAATTGAAATCATTATTCTAGTCACATGCTGTTATACATAAATTCATTTGATATAAGTGAACTTCTGACCTATCAGATAATAAAATAAATCTCTGATTTGCTGGATCCTCAAGCGCTGCATCAAATAGCAACCTCTCTGCCTGGATCATACTCGATTCTCCCCATCCCACCTGCAATTCCCAATCACCCAAACCCAATTCACATTCATGTCAACCGCATCAAATTACCAAAGAGAAGATTAAAACAAAACTCATTATCACTTCATTTAGCTTCCTACAATATACTAGAAAACAAGGGAAAATAAAAATTTTAGTCCAAAATTTTCCAATACTTGGAACTGATAATTCAAATATCACTATTTAACTTAGTCCTTCCCCTGGAATCACTATTTTCCTTAGTTAGGATGTGTTTGGATGAGCTTATTTTGCTCTAAAAATAAGTTACACCTAGAAAAAGATCCAAACTTGTTACCATTATAGGAAACTAAGATATCATAATATAAGTAAATTTTCCCGCCGTATATATTCTATGTGGAGCACTAAGCAATGAAGCACATAAATTTAAACTACATGTATGTTTACTAAGCAATCAAACAGAGACATTTACTTCATTTCCAAGAGAATGTGAAGGTGGATTTGTCATTACCCAAGACTAATAATAATATTAAAAAAAATTCCACTCTACAGAGCCTGACAGTAACGAAATTCTTTTTTTTTTTTTTTTTTTGGTTTTCATTTTCATTCCTCAGTTTTCTCAGGAACCAAACAGAAGCTAAAAATTGAACAAAATTAAGAAACATGGAAAATGAATTGAAGCAATTTAAGAAGAAGAAAAAAGACCTGAATGCTATTCTTCAATTGTCGATCGCGAAAGAAAGCGGACCTCGATGTGGACTCATTGAAGACGAACCCGGGGGCCGAGTGAACATAGATCGAGAAGTTCGCCACGTCAGCATTCTGCGAATTTCCACAAAGCCAAGCGTTAAGCATAGGAAAATTCATACATTCATAAAATAAAAAAATTAAAAAAAGAAGAAGAAAACCTCGAAGAAAGAGTCCCAGAGAAAATCGAGAGGGAGATTGCGGCGAGCGAGAAAAAGAAAGGCGATCTTAGGGACGCCGTCGAATTGAAGGCGAAGTAGTCGGTGACGAGACGGAGACAGAGAGGAGGAGGAGGAGGAGGAGAAGGAGATATCGGGAGGCGAATGTGTGGAGTGGAAGGTGAAGAGAGCGTAGAGGGTGAGCGCCACGGAGAGGAAAAGCAACAGCTTCAGCTTCCACTGACACTTACACTTACACTTACAGCTCCACCACCTTATTACTACGTGTCTCCACCACGCTAACGCTATTGCTGCTGCGCCCTTCTTCGTCGTCATAGCTTCTCCTCCACCTCCTAATCCTTTTTTTTTTAATTAAGAATTAAGAGCAAATCCCCCAAAACAAAACAAAACAGAATCAGATTAATAGTATTTTAATTATTAAATACAATTTAAAGAGAGAAAGAGAGACATACATTGAAGGAGCGGTGGTGCATGGAGTTGATGAGAGAGTCTTAACTCTTCTTAAGACTTGAGGCTTCTTTCGCTTTATCTCTAATCTCTATTTTTTAGTGTTCCGTGTGTAATCGGAGTTTGGAGCTTGTAATTGTCGAGAAAAAGTGGAAAGGACTGGAAGAGTTTGGAAATGGAAATTGAAAACGGAAAGTGATTTAAATAGTGAGAGAGAGAGAGAGAGCAACAGGTGTCGTGTAGTTGTAGTTGTAGAGCAGTTTCCAAGTTGTTTGATAGGAGAGATATACGGAGCGCATGGGGCCCCTGATTGTGTGGTGTAGGCCAAAAAAATAAAAAGGTGTTTTAAATAAAAGTCTTTACCGAGGACAACAACGCGTCGTCAACACCCAAGTATACGTATCACTGTATCAATTCAATTCAATTCTTTTTTTTTCTTTTTCTTTTTTTTTTAAATTTTTGAGTAGAGTGACAGCAAAGTAGATCTTTTTTTTTTTTTCTCTTCTTTTTTTTTTCCTTTTTTTTTTTTTTTTTTTTGGGTTTTGTCTCACTCTCTTTGGGGTTTGGTAGAAGAGAATGATGTAAAAGTTATATTTTGCTGAGATGCATCAAAGTGAAGGAAAAATTAAAGGACGTTGATGGGAGCTTGATTTTTTTGTTTTTTTTTGAAAGGGGGAGCTTGATTATTTTGACCAAGAATAAAGGTTCTTTTAATAAAACATCTTAAAATTCAAAATTCAGCTTTTTTTTTATTTTTTTATAAATAATCCCATTTTCAGAATGAACTATATATATATATATATATAAAACAAAACAAAATGTAATATAGAGCAGTAATAAGTGAGTTTGATGTTATTAGGTGACCTTTCCAAGTATTAATAAGGGTGTTTGGTGTGTGGTCAACCTGTCCTTTAACTACCTAAAAATGATTTCATATGGGGAATCAGAAGAAGATATTGACCAAGACCTATCTCTTATATACAGTTCACACTGTGGGACTCTTTTTTATTGGTCCGAATGATCCAAAGGAGAGGGACTTGCCCTATTTTTTATATTCTGTGTTTTAAATTTTAATGGGTTGCCCGGCCAGCACGCCATCACTTAATGCTAATCATACCATATAGATTTTATAAACTTTATATATAAAATACCCTGAGAATGACAGAATCCATACTTGTTTGGCTGATGACCATTAAAAATAATACAAAAGCATGAATGACAGCAAAGAAACTTAGTGGACAACCTTAATCGATTCGCAAAGGTCAACCAAAAACCCACCCACAAACCTGTATCAGCTGGAAAAGAGACCAACTGCAGTATAAGATGAAAAGGTGCTACTGCCTAACCAACAAGATTACATCTATGATCATACATTCATGAATTGGTGCACAAACACCCATTGCTCGCATATAAATTTCCAGGCATTACTGCAAGGTCATAGAGGATTTGCATTGCAGGGCAAGATACAAAGTTGGTGGGTAAGTGTGAAGTCATGGCTGCTTCTTCCAGGTTGAAATGAATAAGCATCACCAACCCCTACAAGGAGTTGAAGAGGGCTATCGAGCACCAACCTTGATGTTTTCACGGTCCAAGATAACATTCAAGATCTTGCCGGGGACATAAATTCTCTTTTTGATTGACTTCCCAGCCAAATATTTTGAGAGTTTTTCATCCTTTGATGCTAACTTGAAAGCATCTTCCTCTGTACATGCTTCTTCAACCTGGATGGTACCCCTTGTCTTGCCATTGATCTGAACTGGTAAGACGATAGACGAATCCTTTAAGTAAGCAGGGTCGGCCTGCAAAAGAACATATCAAGATATTGGTCATCATTAAGAAAAAGTTCCGTCTTGCACTTCATACCACTAGTGTCTCCACATTACAGGCTAGCAAGATATAAAGAACACTCATTTCCCCTCATCATTTGGGCCACAAGAGCTCAATCTATGTCATTCTAGAGGATCAGATTTGAGCATCTAGGTGCTACTTGATCTGTTGTCCAAAAGTCATAATATATTCTCCTGACATAATTTTACACCAGAGAATAAACTGCAAAGCCATATGACTTCCTCACTTTCACATGCATATAAGGGTTCAAGTATGTTTGTGGCTGTGTTTTTGTGTGCATATATATGTACATGTGCCCCTCTATATTCCAATACTTCCACTTTACCCACATTACCAATAGTTATTTAGTTATGATAAATCAACAGTTAATGATCCAACTAAAAAATAAAGAAAATCAATGGTTATTGGGGCATTATGCATGCGGGTTAAATCAGCCCACATTATAGACAAAGTTTGAAGGGAGTCAAATATTGATGGTCATTGGTATCACTAAATCACTTTTAACCTTTTGGATGTAAGGGAACTCAAAGATTCAAAATAAAAGTCAACTTCCTTAAGCTCAAAGTTCATTTGAATTATTCCCAAATGGAGCATATTTTTTCAACCATATCATAATAGTTTATTGCAACACTTTGATTTAAAGTAATCATCATGGCCAGATATCTCCCGAAAAAAAATATATTTGACAACTTCCACTCAGATTATCTTAAGTTCTCTATCATCAAGCTTGAAAGAAGTTGCTGAAGGAATGGCGATGGCTAAACAAATATTAGTTGGAGGCATGGAGCTGCACATATGTTCTATCAAAGTGGGAAAAAAAACCATGAAAAATGACAGCTATACAATATAATCATGAGGATACCTAAATACTCAAAACCTATAATTTTATTCCACAATATATGAATATTGGCTAATCGAAAGTATCCTGAAGGCCATTAAGAATTAGAAGATATTTGAAAATTAAATTAATAAGCCACTCAAAACTCCAAATAATTTTAAAAGATAACAAAATAATACCTTAGGGAAAGGTTCATATGCGAGTGATGTTGAGTGTCCTAGACGTAACCAAAGCTCCTCTGCCATGTGAGGCGCATATGGTGAAAGCAACAAAACAAATGCTTTGAATATTGATCTTGGATGTTTATCCCACTAAAAATATGAAAAAAAAAAAATGATCAGACCAATAAGAGAACCAGAAATTGAGATAGAACTAAAATTGGGGGTGGGGGTGTATTCTTCCAACCATCAACAAGATCGTGAGAAGTAATATTGCAAAGTGTTGCTTCTAATGAGACAATCAATTAAAAATTTTCTCCCTATGCTTATTGGCATTCCTAATCCACCAAAGTTTTTGACCCCTAAAAAAATGAAGTATCTTCAAACTATAAGCAGAAAGTTCAAATAAATCTTTCTGCCTTGGTTAGAAAATTAACAGTTGATCCAAAATGAAAATTTACAAGTTAGTTCTAAAACTTTCACAGGAAAAACCTTATATGCTGCATTAATGAACTCCATCATTGCAGAAATTCCAGTGTTGAACCGTGTCCCTTCAATTTCATCTGTTACCTGCAACTCAGAATCAATACTCATTGGTTAGAGGATTCTTAAATGTATAGATGTCAGAAACTTTTTAAAAATATTGTACCAATTCTAGACAGGTGTCAAACTCAGAACCCTCATGAATACTGGTAGAAAGAAGTCTTACTGCATCAATGATCATGAATGATGAAATAACATTACCAAGATGGTAGGCTATTTGGTTATCTATTTACAAGCTTTAAATACTTTATTATGCACCTTAAGCCCTACAGAATCATACATACATTTGCACGCTAGCCCTTTTTGGGAAAAAAAAATATTCAAGCAATCAGGCATCCACAACATGTACAAGTATACTAACAACCATGGTTTATTACTGGTAGTAATACCCCGGCTGTGCATGCTACCCATCCCATACAGACGTATCACGTATGTGACACATGCCATATGGCTCTCACTTGAGAGATTCCAACCGCCAAAGATATCTGCTTTATGTAACTCTAGTATTCTCCTTTAAAAATAAAGAACATTGTTAACATGCACTCTTTTATAACAGCTTTGTTTCATATCAGAGTACAAATTTATCTTACCCATCCTATGCCATGGCACATGATAGTGTCCCACAGGTAAGACCATATCCAAGTCTATGCAGCAAATATGTGTGTACTTAATACAATACAAGTAAAATGTGGTTGTGCCGATGCATTCTTCAAAGTCAAACTACATCTAAAATTAAGTGATTCACAAGTGTCAAAAGTAGTTGTACAGATTGAAATGAATCATGTCCAAAAGAAAACTTATAAAGGAGAGGAGCAACCAAAACACATATTAAAAAGAAAAACTATAATCACAGAAGTTGAGATGTGACCTTAGCAATGCATTTATGGAGGGAACGAAGTTGTTCCAGAGTAGGTTCTTCATCAATTGCCACTGTGCCATCCCTGAATGTACCATCAGGTGAAGGTGAACCAGCAATCAGTCTCCAAGTTCTTCCTAAAAATCGATGAACACCTTCAATACCACTAGTATTCCAAGTTTTTGAGTCCCTAGAAGCACAATAAAGAGCAACATTACGTAAGAAACAAGAATATTTTTGTCAGTGCTCTTTATTTAGAAGCATGGCTTAAATTGACAGAGAGATTAAAAATTCTGTTCCAGATATGATAAAAACAAAACACTCAAAGGAAAACCTACCTTAAAGGTCCCATGAACATTTCATACAGGCGAAGAGAATCTGCACCATACTCAGAAACAACGTCATCAGGATTCACAACATTTCCCCTACTTTTACTCATTTTGTGAGCACGAGCAACCAAACGAATTTTTGGATTGTCTTTCAGGACAAAAGAATCCCCAGATTTCACAACCTACGTAAGAATTATGATTTTGTCAAAAGGGTGGAGAGAGTGATGCCAGATGACAGCGTCATCCCTTTAATAGAAGTGAAGGGATGCATTAAGATGAAAAAAGATTTTTAGAAGCACCCAGAACATACTTTCTCCTCAGGAATTCTTTCTTGATTAGCTTCACCCAACATATCAGCAGAGTCTGCAGATATAAAATTTCCATCTGAATCTCGGAAAGCCATATATTGTACCTGCAACCTGAATTATTAGTAACATGTAATGATGGAGAATTGATTTATTATGCTTAAGAAACTACACATACTTCTCCAAGGATGATTCCCTGGTTTATGACACATTGGAAGGGTTCCTTGGTGGACACAACACCAATGTCATAGAGAACCTGAGATAGAGAAATGTGAATCAGATTCAATTTTAAGTATTGCAACAAAAAAGAGGGGGAGGGGGGGGGGGGGTGGACATTTGACTATCGGGCAGCATCGCTCAGTTCCAACAACCCCTAGCTCCATTTGGATTTGTCAAGCTAATGAAAACTATCAACAAGAATGAGACTCACCCACAAGCAAGCAAACTTATTTAGAGAAATCATAATTTCATAATAAATGAAAATTTGTTTTTATCCTAGACTTCAACCGCAAGAATGATTTTAATAGATGATAACAGACTTGGCAGTTCCAGAAACAAGTGCAATATCCAGTGGATCACAAGGATTGTGCCAAAGGGAAGTTGAATAATAGCATGTTCACAAACCTTGTGCCAGAACCTGGAATAAAGTAAATGAAGAACTGCATGTTCAGCGCCACCAACATACACATCAACAGGGCTCCAATACCTGCAGATGAGAATATGCTTCAAAAGATAAGAAACTAAATCATGTTAAGCTAAAAAATTAAAATACCACAGATTAATCATGTAGAGAAAAATACATTAAGGGAAATACACATTTTGTTGGTAAAAACCACTCTTACCTTTCTTTTTCTTTATCCACCAATTCTTTTGAATTACTAGGATCCATAAATCTCAAATAGTACCTGGACATGGGTAATAAAAGTATAAGATCCCAAATCTCCAAAGAATTTTATATTTGAATTTGAGTAAGTAAAAAGGTCCTGCATATGACTCACAAAAAGTACTGAAAAGATAACAACAATAATACTTCCATTCAATCTCACCCCACAATTATCCTAACACTAACAGTTCTAACTAAAATTCAGACCTTATTAAACATTTTAACCATTGACAAAAAATAAACAGCTAAAAATGAGTATCAACCAATTAAAATTCAAACTACTGAACATCATAAGCAAAACATTACCAACAAGAACCAGCCCATTGTGGCATGGTGCTTGTTTCTCGTGTAGCAGGTTTTCCAGATGAAGGATCCATTGTTTTTACCTGCAAATCATTCACAAAAGTGAAGGTGTCAAAAGTTATGGAATGCTAAAGGACTGGTCAAAGTGCCACTCAAAAATAATTAGAGAAACTGAGAAGAGACCAATCAGAACTATCTCAAAGATTGAACAACACATAGCTACCTTAGCAATTCATTCACAACTCCAAAACTTGTCGTAAGGGCTTCCATTATCAGATTTGTGGCAGTGACATTAGGCAGATTATACTTGGATACATGTTTCAGGACTTTGTAAGTATTATGCCTCTGTAGATATGAATTAACACAGTTTCACAGCAACTCAAATTGATGTTTCCATGGGTCCATAGCCATTGCTGGCAATTGATATGAAGGTTGAAACTCTAAAAGCATCCCAATGAAAACCTTGACAAGCTTTCATTTTTTTAACTCTATTTTTCAGCATCCAAATTAACAAAATCATGCATCTGGTAGGATTATTGTTTAGTCTTTTAGTTGAACAAAAGTTAACTAATACCTTCCTATTCCCATCCCAACTCTTTACAGCCTGTATCAAAGCCTAAGGCAGGATTACCAATTAATCATTAAACTACTCTGATATTTTCATTAAAGGTTAAGAATAAAATAAATTTAAAAGGCTTTTTTTTTTTTAGAGAAATATATTATAAACCTGCAAAAAATGCACCCGGAATTTTGAGGTTTAAATAGATTTTAACTTTGTTGATGATTAACAATAAGATTATTATGTACATCACCAGAACCATAAATATGTTGAAAAATAAAGACACCAAATCATATATACAGAGTAAATGAGAGAGAGAGAGAGTTAAAATTACCCAAGACACTGCTTTTGATAGTGGTGGTTCGCCTGTTCCAGTGGGAGTGAAATCATCCAATTCTGGTAGGGTAAGAGGCAGTTCAGTTTCAGGAAGTGGAATAGTCTCACCAGTTTCATCCAAGAAAATGACTGGGATAGGTTCCCCCCAATAACGTTGCCGAGCAAAAAGCCAGTCCCTCAACTTGTAGTTTACCTAAAGAAAGACAAGTTTGAGATAATGCAAATTATATCATACATATAAAAGGTATTATAAACCACCCCCACCCCCTCAGCCCTCCCCCCAAAAAAACGAAACCTCTCAGCCCTATCTTTAAACTTCAGATAAACTGAGAAAGGCACCTTTTTCTTCCCATTTCCAGTTTTATCAGCCCACTCAATGACTTTAGAAGCAGCTTCTTTGCTGGACAAGCCATTAATGTCAAGCCCCAACATTGAATTTGATGAATTTATAATCAGGCCTTGACCCGGAAAAGCAGATCTAGAATCAGTGAGACTTTTATCCTCTGGTGTCACAACCCAACGAATTGGAATGTCATACTTCAAAGCAAACTCATAGTCACGAGTGTCATGAGCAGGTACAGCCATAATTGCTCCTGTTCCATAACTGCACCAATAACGAAACATTAGCATTGCAATCATATTAAATAAAAACTCTCCAAAAAATGTTAACAATTCCATTAAATATATTTGCATAACATGACATATAATCAACTAGTCTAAATCATAATATATAATATATACAAGTAAAAGTTGCAACATCAGCGTACATGCATCTGCCAACAGATGAATTGCTGTCAATAAGGAAAGAGATGAAGTATGAGGCAAACACACCTCCCAAGGACATAATCAGCAACCCATATAGGAATAGCTTCCCCATTAGCAGGATTTCTTGCATAACAACCACTAAAAACCCCAGTTTTTTCCTTCTGAAGTTCAGTCCTTTCAAGGTCACTCTTCCTTGAGGCCAGATCTATATATTCCTCCACCTGTGCTCAATATTGTTGTCTTCTAATTAGCCATGGTAAAGAAATCTTTTGAGACAAATTAGGGAAAGAAACATAATCACATACATATTTGCTCTGGGCCATGGATACCAGTGATGGCAACAAAGTATGCTCCGGTGCCACAACTAAGTACCTGCAAACAAACAACTGATAAGAATGAATCCTAATCTAGGGACAGTTATGATAAAAAAAAATAATAATAATAATAAATAAATAAATAATAATTGCTCTCTAGTTATACCCAATGCATGAAAGTCATGAAATACAGGCAACAAGAAAAAGGAGTAAGAGGATTACGTAGCCCCAAAGATGGTATCAGGCCTTGTAGTAAAAACTGTAATCTTTATATTTCTTTCCTGTCCATCACTGTCAAGAACATAAAATTCCATCTCGGCCCCTTCAGACCTCCCTATCCAATTTCTTTGCATGTCCTTTACACTTTCAGGCCAGTCTAAGTCATCTAAATCTTCAAGAAGACGATCAGCATATGCAGTAATCTTGAGCATCCATTGCCTCATTGGCTGCTTGGTAATAAACAATGACACTGTAAAATTATAAAACCATTCAAAAACTGCAAATAAGAGAGGAAATTTTATAAAACAGACTCGTGGCTTATAAAAGATGGATGCATTGAACCAGCATACCTTTCTTATAACTGGATGACCCCCCCGTTCACTAACACCATCTATCACCTCCTCATTTGCCAAGACAGTGCCAAGAGCAGGACACCAATTGACTGGCACTTCAGCCTGAACATATACTAAGTACACTATTAGATCTCTTTTATAATTGGATCCAAAAAAATAATGCCAGCAAGATTTTATTTTACCTGATATGCCAATCCTCTCTTTAACAACTGAAGAAAGATCCACTGTGTCCATTTATAATATTCTGGTTCTATTGTAGAAAATTCACGATCCCAATCATATGAAAACCCTAATGATTTAAGCTGTAAAGCAAATAAGATGCAAATACATGAGAAAAAACTTCACACCATCTGCCAGAACTATGCTATATGTGAGGCTGAATGATTAAATGAAAACCAAAATACTGGCATCAAAATTTAAAAGTGCAAGCAAAGACTATCATGCCTCTAAATTCTGTTGAAAACTCCAGGTACAACGAATTTTTTCTACCCCAGGCTACTCTAAAGCCCACTAACAGTAACCCCTTCACCCCCCCCCCCCCCCCCCCCTGTTGATTGGAGTGCAATTAAATATGAAATGTTATAAATCCTCCAATAACTAAACATCATGCTGAACCACTACTACTAAAAATCAGATCAGATTAACAAACGTCCATATCGCACCTAGGTTTAACATAACATAGTACCATAATTAAAATATCAAATTTATGTATACAAGTTTTGAAGTACGTCTTTGAGTCACACTCGAGTGATTCCAGACCAGTAACTAACTCTTAGAACTTGAAAGAATCCCAATAGAATTCAATGCCCCATAACCAACATTGAGCTATAGATTGCGAATTCCTAAAATCTCTATTCATTACCAAATACATGCTTTAGGCATTAGAGTTACTAAGAAACAGAAAGAACATTACATCACCTGAGAACGAAAGCGGTTGATATTCCTAAATGTTGTGATTTTTGGGTGAGTTCCAGTCTGTTGGTAGTAACCAATAAACAAATGTGCATAAGCACCACATAAACTCAATATAGTGAGTAGCATATATATATCACAAACAGAAAAATAAACCTGAATTGCATATTGCTCTGCAGGCAATCCAAATGCATCCCATCCCATTGGATGCAAAACATTGTAACCCTGCATGCGTTTGAATCTAGCAAGAATGTCAGTGGCAGTATACCCCAGTGGATGGCCAACATGTAAACCAGCTCCACTGCATCAGTTGATGAAAATGAGCACAAGAACCTCAGTCACAACCACCCAACTCACAAAACTTACATTATCTAAATTACAAACAATCAGTCACATAAAAATCAAATTAAGTCAAAATTCCCAGTCAATCTAAATTTGCTTATTTCAGCATAGTTACTATAGAAGCCTCAAGTGGTGAAAATTTCATTGATCAAATTGCACAATAGATATACAATTTTACATGCTTGATCCTATAAATAATTTCGGACACATAAAAAATCAAATAACCCAAATTGGCCAACAATCCCAAATGCCTAATCCTAACACTCTTTACTAGTAACAGATAGCATTACAACTTTTATCAATCAAAACTACGGACATAGAGTAAATAAAAAACTGGGTCTTTGTTCTTTTACATTCTTAATTACTTGTTCTTCAAAAAAAAGACATAACATTTGAGAAAAAAAGAGAGACCTGGGATATGGGAACATGTCAAGAACATAGAACTTAGGCTTGGAAGTATCAATTTCATCTGGGGTTCGGAAAGTTCGATTCTCCTCCCAATAACGCTGCCACTTGGGCTCGATTTCGAGAAAAGGGTAAGCCTTTTTCACCACAGGCTGCTTATCTTCTTCCACTTCATTCACTCCTCGAGTCACCGAGCTTCTGACAACGCTTACATGGCTGAAGAAGAAGCTATTCTTCTTGTTGTTACACAAGCTGAGACAAAAAGAGCTTTTCTTGGTGGTGAAGGATTTTCTAGACTGAAGAGTTTGAAACTGTGTGGGAAAGAGAAATGTGTGTGAGCGTGGTGGAAGTGGTTGGATTTGTATGTGAGTCTCTAGTAAATGCTTGCTCATTTCGGATTAACACTTAGAAAAGAAAAGAAGAAGAACAAGATTTTGGGAGTGTGTTTGAGAGTTGCAAGAGTGGCCTCGGATTGAAGGAAAAGGAATTATGAGATAACGTAATTCTGGCGGTTTAAAACTGATTGGCTGCACTGGTCTTATTGATTGAAGTTTTGGGTCCAAGTCCAAGGATGGAGTTTTGGACTTAACTAGTGAATTTAACATGTGGGTCTTTAGAATGTAAGGATTGGGCTCTCCCCAGCCCATTTTCACTTTTCTTTTCTTTTTCTTTTCCTTTTTTTTGGGGGGGAGGGGGGGGGAGTAAAATTTATTTAGTGTGCTTAGTTTTTTATACCTTTATGAGTACATTTATTCTATGAACAATAATTTTACAAGAAGCTAAGATGTCAATTCACCATAAACTCAATGAAATTTTGTTGTTTCCATAGACTTTTTGCTATAAATATGCCACTTGGTATTAGCTTATAAACTCAAGTCCTCAATCTATGAAGAACGTTTAATAGTTTAGTTATTGAAGGAGTAGTCTTTTTGAGAATCAAAAGCCATCACAACTAAAAAGTTAATCAAAAAACAGAGAAGAGTGAGTCTGGTATGGAGAGAGGAGAGAGTCGTTAGGTGTAGTGAATGGGCTAGCACGAATTAGACTATACAAAGATAGTGGGTCCCACAACTTGAGTGTATTTACAATATTGCCATCAGAACTCATATCTCATCACTCGGAAACACCTTTTTTTTGTTTTCATTTTCATTCACCCATCACTCATTTTGTTGAGTTATAGATGATAAGAACTGAAAATAAAAACTTGGCCAAACATGCTTCTTAAGCGTGAGACCTATCAAAATGAGTAATAGGTGATGGAAACAAAGTAATGGGTGATGAAAATTGCCTAAACCAGATAGGCTCTAAATAGATTGGTTATTGGAAAAGCCATCAAAATTCCAAAATGCTGCTAAAAATGACATATCCTTACTCTTTTGCGTGTCTCTCACAAAATATAGGTTGAAAAATGACATGTCTTCACTCTTTTGCTTGTATTTCATAAGATATTATACTGAATTTCAATTTAGATTAATTTCATTTTAAAAATAAGCATCTAGGACTTCAAAATGAGTACTAAGTCGGCCTACTTTGAATCTAAAATAAATGACAAGTAATTTATTAAAATTGGTCATATAGTACAATCCACAAATTTACTGGATTTAATTCCCTTAACTGGCCCAAGCCTACTTTTTCAAGAATTTTGCTGGCCCAAAATAACCAAAATTATTTTAAGTCTTTTAAAGGCTATGATATCAATCTACAATACAATTTAAGCCAATAAATTATAAAGAATTCTAGCCATTGATTTTAGAGGAATAAGAATGGTAAAATGGAGGTAAAAATATAAGGAAAAATAGGTTTTAAGATATAGAAATTCACTTAAAGATAACGATGCTGATAGTTTATTTCTTCCCCTTTTTCTTGCTAAAAAGAAAATGATAATAAAGTTAGCCGCAGCTATCCTCCAAATAGCTCCAATCACCCTTTAATCTACTTTAAGCGTGTAAAAGACATCAAATTTATTACAGATATAAGCTATGATAGTTTAAACTCACTTTTACATCAAATTGTTGGAGCATTTATAGATCCAAATTGTTCACACAAATCAAAGTATGAAGGTAGACAACTTCCACATTTTAATTCAAAAAGGGCATCTTTATTTATTTTTAAACTAACAACAATTGAGCACAAGATTTGAATCCAATTTCTCCCCATAGATAATTTATTAATTTTCAAATTGTCCTCATTCATCAGGTCGTTTTTTAACTATTATCACAATAACTTTCATTATATGTCAAGATTTGGGTAGATCCCATAGACCCTGATGGAACATTGCCCTATTATAGATTACATTTCTTAATGAAAGTTTTATAATTTACCCTGAAACTTGTTAATGGCTGCAACTACATTGGAGAGAGAGAGAGTATTTTATATAAACCTCAAAATAAATTTCATCATGTAATTGTCCCACTTATTACAATGTGTACCTCCACCCATGAAGGTCAAGCCCCTACTCCAAAAAGGCCCTTCCATCTCATGCCAGTTATGTCATGTTTGCAGGCAAAAAACTGCTCCTAGCTCCCCATTTTCTATTTAGTTCCACCAAGTCTGAGTTGGGACAGCTTCCCAAATACTTTATTCGGCTTGGTGGAACTGGACAAGTCTGAGTTGGGGCAGCTCCCTATTTACTATATCTACAAAAGAACCTAATTATTTAGTTCCTCCAATGCTGAGTTAGGGCAGCTTCCAAAATACTTAATTATGGGTTGGTACCAAGGCTTCTAAATCAGTAATAGCTTGGTCAACTGCATAGATGATCATTTTCTTGATCTGTTCCACCCAAAGACCACACCAGAAAATTGGTTAGAATTAGAGTAGAATGAAGGAATGTTATACATAGTAACATAGACTAGAGACCAAGGTATACAAGATGAAACAAAGAGAGTAAATTTTTATGTAAATCCACACACAACTATGAACTATCACTAAAATAGTGATGGGGAAAAAAAGGGGGAGGGAGGCATGTTACCATAGAAAAGACCCATTACCTCAAGTTTATCTTCTCTGGCCCTGTGGTTAATAGGAAGTTGTCGGAACTCCTCAGTTAATCTGAGGCACTCATGAACATTTTCGGGAGAGACAAAGTCAACAGCAACTTTTGTACATGACTGTGCAGGTGGGAATAGAATAATTAGCACTATACAATAGAACATATTTGATTAGAGACATATAACCTGACTGAAGATTAAGACTGATAATGTAAGGAAATTATTACCTTGAGATTCCTAACTTGGTGCGGGCATCCAGCAGGTATAAATACTGCTTCCCCAAGCCTTTGCACAAAGGTCCACGGTTCAACACCTACAAAAGTGAAGTAATTGTGTAAATAATCATGCAAGGGTATCACTAAAATATTATTGCATTTTTATCGTACTCACCAAATTCTTCCTTTAGCTTCCTTTTGTGCTCCAAAGTTAAATAAAAGGATTGGTCATGAATTGGGTGGACAACCTAAAAAAGCATTATCTATCAGAGACTGCACGAGACATGGCTAATCAGAAGCTTAACTTGCTAATAAGTTACCTGTTCAACAGGTGAACAATAGGTGTGCCTAAATTCGTTTGCATGCTTTCTAAGATATGCCTCTAATTGAGGAACATCTTCCCTCCGAAAAATGTCCCATAAAGCACTGCCTGTTTCTTCTGTTTCTTGTTCTGTGGAGAAACCAGGACAAGTAGCCCCTTCTATGTCACTTTTTGACATCTCAATTTTACCATCAAAATCAGATGGATGCTTGCTCATATCTGCAATTTCTAGGACCTCCATGTCCTCACCGTTGCTATGAACAAGTTTTTCAGTTGGACAGCTTAACTCCTCTCGATCTAGACGCTCCTTCCAATCTTGGGCCCTATGCCTTTCTTTTAAGGTTGCAATTGCTGAGCGCTGCTTGTCACTCAACACTACTTCTGCTGTATGTGTCAAAATATTCACCTGCATTAATCAACATTGGAAAAAACATGTAACAATGTTGCTTTCATAGTACCAAAAAAAAAAAAAAAAAAGGAAAAATTTTTCCACATCCCATTTCTATAAGGAAATTGTATTTTATCACATGTAGCAATTGTAGAGTATAAACAATTATCAAATAACACAATTTGGACCATTAACTTAAAAGAATACAAAATTATTGACTACATGGCCAAAAAGGACACTTGCAAAATGATTATTCACATCTATAATGTTTCTAAGAGCCCAATATTCACATGTTCAGACATTGTTAGGAAGTTTTAAATCAAAATTGACCAATGCTTACAGTCTTCACCAAATACACTGCATTTTTTAATTTTAAGTTACTCTGTTTACACACAGTTACAGCTAAGCAAGCCTTATAACAGAGTTTCTATATATTTTAAAAAAGAATTCTAAATATTAATTTCAATAACCACATTTGAAATTGTTAAAAGGAAAAAAATTAGCAGGAAAAAATATTGATAGTTTTGAAAATATTTGTGCATGCGCAAAAAGCCAACAAAAACTGTTCCTTGACTCCAAAATATAACTAAATTGCACTTTTTATATCCCAAAGTCTATAACAGTTTGAAATGGAAACAAAGAGAAACAATTTCTCCTCATTCAAGAAAAAATCTACAACCTCATATGGTGCGCAATGTCACGTGTTACAAGTCATATTGTTATAACATACCGCATCTGACATATCACAATGAAGCTTAGTTACAGAGTCCCCTCTTCCAAGCTCCTTTGCTAGCCCATATCCGATATATGTTTTTGGACCCAGGTCTGGTTTCAACACACCAGGAGGCAACTTGACAGCTAAGTTAAGGAGGCCTGACCTAGGATCTGTGTACTCTTGAAATGGCAATGCACGGATAAATTCATCACAATGACGGGGCAAAAAATCCTCGAACTTGTTAGAGGGGGGCCAGTCCTTTAGTTTAAGCATCTCAGGCCAAAAGTTATAGTATGTTCTACCTTCCATATAGCCTTGAAAAAATTCACGGGTCTTAATCTCCACCTGCATATTTTAACAAAATCAACATTGGAAGTACAAAATTGAGCAGGCATAACCTAGTAGGATAATAATATATTTGAGCAAAAAAAATAATGTTTCAATTAAAAGTCCAGAAAATAATGGATTTTGAAAACATAAGAAAGTGGTATAATGGGTGCTTGTGTGATTGGGGTGTGTGTGTGTGTGTGTGCGAGAGAGAGAGAGAGAGAGAGAGAGATGTATGTTAGAACAAAACAAAAGACAAAGAATAAATTCCACACTCAAGAACTATAAAACCAAAAAAATCCTACAATTACTACATGGAAAAAGAAAAGAAGATTATATGATTTAACACATGAAATCAAACAAGTAATACTGACAGACAGTCTTTGGCTGAGAAATATAGAAGTGCAGAAAGGGGAAAGGTAACTAAACCTCACAACCAGCCAGGCAATCAATGGCCTTCATTTCTGACATTTTTGAGCTGATATCCAAATCCACACTTTCACATAACGCACGCCAGATGACCATTGGCTCCCAGCTTAAACCAGCTGTCTGTTCAAGAACATCACGAACAATAACTGGTTCACCTTTAGTCCAACACTGTTGGAAGTGCAAACGCTCTTCTTCTAGAAGACTGTCCCTTGAAGATGGACAGTACAAGTCATTGTCATCACAATCTACTCTAGAAGCTGCTCTTCGGAAAATCTTCATGCTCTTTCGAGTACATTTATGCTTAAAATTTGTAGGTTGAGCTCTAAACATCTCCAATAAATTTCCTGCTTTGATTTCTAAACTTGAAATCCACCCCAGTGGAAGGATACGCCTGAGCTCCAATACACATTCACCACACCCACCAATTTCCTTTGGAGCACAAGTAACACTTCCATCACCATTGGCACTCCATTTGATAAAGGACTTAACATGTTCCTTAGAAGTTTTTAAAAGACATGATTCGGGTAGAGGATCTCCACCATGCATGTAGTCATAGCCCTTGTTGATGTATTGAAACTTCATTTTGCCACGGCTTGTAAGACTTTCCTTTCGAATTTCTTCACAGCAACTGAGACAGAGTTCATAAGAACATGTTGGGCAGCTTCGATGAAGGTCTACAATTGAAGTTGCACAATGATTGCTGCTCCAAGGCCAATAAAAAAAACATTTAAAACAAACATTGCAATTAGCACCTCATAGAATTATAGAATTTCATAAAGAATAATAGTTTCTTACCAAAAGATACGCTCATCATTATAACAAATGGTTTGTTGTACTTCAATTTCAGAATATGATTTCCCTACCACAAATATTTTCCGTAAGCAATGTCTACAATTCAAACAGAAAACTCAAACCCAAAGCTTAATTATACATACTTTGAATATTAGCCTCAATCTCCATTTCCTTAGTTTGTTCTTCACAAATTTGTTTCAAATACGGAAGCAAAGAACAAATCAAATACTGGAGATGGTGAATCTTTTCATGACTGGGTATGTCCCTCTTTGAAGTCTGAAGGTTAGAAAGGTTAAAAATATAATCAGAGCAAGCATTTGAAGAAATTTACAGCAGTGAGATAAAAAAATTAAATAAAATCAAAGACAAAACCTTAATCATCCCACTTGAGTGCAAGCACACATTACAGTTGCAGTTTCTACGGCAAAATGGGCAAAGCATCGAAACTTCTTCTTCTTCTAAGTGGGGGTACCTATATACACACAAAGAGCAAGAATGATGAATTAAAACAGGGGGAAAAAAGAACATCTCTAAAGAAAAGTTGAATGTACAAGGAATACCATACCATTGCTTGATACACTGGATGCAATACATTTTCTTCTTACACTTAGTGCAAGGAACAACAACAAACTTTTTCTTCATACACTGATGGCATTTTAAGCGATCTTCTCCATTACCCTGTTTACGACAATAATTATGAATACTATGCAGTGAATGAAGAAAAAAACTAAAAGAACTAATTCCTTCAATGGAATTGGAATATGAAGATACATATAGGTCTACTATGAAAAAGGCATAGAGAAAAGAAGCTACATTCACATTTATTGGACTGCATCTCTCCTTGCTTCCAGTACACACATTACCATTCCTTGACTCATAATTTTTCTCTCTTGCATCATCTGAATTTCTTTCAGTCATCACACTATCCAAATTCCTAATTATTTTCCGTGATCTCGCCTTAACAAGAAACATTGTTTCTTCATCTTCTTCAAACTCGTCGCTAAAACAATCATCTTCGGAACGTCTTTTCTTGTTTGAGGCACTGCGGCGTTTCTTTGGATTGCTTTGATCACGTGAGAACTCAACATCATGAATATTCTGTACTTTCTTGGATGAAAGTTTTGTTCTCATCTCTGATGACAGAGCATGGCCATCCTCTTCCTTTTCTGATTTTGATCTATTACTTTCACTTTCAAGTTTTTCTTGAGCCCTTTCCTTCTTCTGAACCTTGGAAACCTTTTGAAAATTAGAGACTCTCTGATAATTGTTTGGATATTGGCCCAACCGTTTTGCACACAAAATCTCCATTGCTCACTGCAGAAAGAACAGAAACAATTGGATCTTACTTCATAGTTTATTGGCATCAAACTCCCCGTTCTATCACAGTTTCAAGCAATTAACAATAATTAATCTCAATTACACAGAAACCATAAGGAACAAAACTACAATGATTGCTACATTCTAAAAAACTCAACCTCAAAGCTGTCCATAAATTTTTCATTCTCAGCCCAAAATATTAACAGCAGAAGAGATCTCACAATTAAGATTGTACATTCAGAAACAATTTTCACAAAATCTCCTGGAACCAAGCAACAGAAATTACCACATTCTAGAACTACACAACTCAATGCAACATGAACTCTTAGATTAGTCACTTACATGTTCATTCATAGAATTATTTACACACACACACACAGCTACACAAGTCAACTGCAACAAGAACTCTAAGATTTTCACTACTTTTTAATTCATGGCCCGCAAAATTCAATGCAACAGGAACTCATACATTTGTCAATAAATCTTTTAATTTTTAGCTACAGAAACACACATATTCACGCATTATCAATGAAAATCACATTCAGAAACAAAAATTCACAGAATCATATGGAAATTATGACAATGCTCTTTAAAAAGAACAAAAACAAGAATTCCCAGAAAACATTTTCCAAAAACCATTCCAACCACATAGAAATCAAAAACCCACCAAGCAAAACTGACAAACATGCAAAACCCAATAATGAATTCAGCGATCAAACATCATTGCCATTACCAAGAATTCTAAATTCTTTAAAGTCAACGCAGCAGAGAACACAGCCACAATCAGCAGGGTTGACCCCAACTCAGAAAAAAAAAAATCACTGGATCAAAAAATTTTGATTAGAGCTTGAAACCCATCACAATTTCAGCTACAAAAAAAAACCCAGAATTCAGATTCTCAATATTTCCACACCAAAAAAATAAAAACAGAGACATAAATATTGCTGATAAACAATAAAAAATAATAGTTAAAGATGAATTCTTTTCTAAAAATAAAAAATAGGTATTGAATTACTGACCCGATTATTGAAGAGGCAAAGGAAAGCAATGTATAAAAGCATGAAATTTGGATTGGTTGGAATCAAACGAGGAAAACGATTCTATTTTCTTTTTTGTTGTTTTGTTTGTTTGGGTTTTTCTTTTTTGTTTTTCTTGGTTTGGGTGTGTAATAGTAAAATATAATAAAAAGGGTTCTAAAATTACCAAAGGGCAATGATTTTGAATGGTAAAAAGAAAAAGGGTGGGACTGAAACTTTTACAAATGAGAGGATGGGTATATATATAGGAGTGTGTGTGTGTGTGAGAGAGAGAGAGAGAGGTTGGGAATTGGGTTAAAATGGCACTTTTTTGCTGTTTTGGTTTGGTTGGGTTTTAGTTGTTTTTTTACTCAAGTTTCTGAGTGAAAGTTTTAATTTTTGTTGGAAAGTAAAGAGTCTTTTTCCTTGTGTCATACGTAGGAGTAGAATTAGTAGAATGGTAGATAGTAATACAGTATTAAAAAACGAATATTTCAAGATAAAGTGTGAAAGTATGTGCTTGGCTTGACACATAGGGGAAGCAAAAGAAATGCAAAAAGATCTAGTCCCAAAAAATATATATATGTAAAGTTTTGCCACAATTTTATTATTGGTGGATAAAAAGTGGTGGTTTATGTGAAAGTAATTAACAACTAATTATAAATTTATTTTTGATGTAGAAAAATTCAAAGATATGAGTTTTTTTTTTTAAGAAGTGGTTGCATAATAATCTTTACATAAGATAAGTGTGTTTTTTTAATGGGAAACCGTGTTAGATTCTAAATTAAATTATTGTTGATATAATTTTTTTGTGGTGGTAGAAGAACTCAAAAAAATGAGTTTTTTCTTATATTGATACCCACTACATAAGATAAGTGTGTGTGTGTGTTTTTTTTTTAATGGGAAACTATGTTAGTTTCTAAATTAAATTATTTTGATATTTTCATAATAAATTATAATCAATTAGGTGAATACCTTTCTACCAAATCTCTAAATAAATTTTTATTTGGTAATGCTTAATACTTCTTCATTTAACATGTATTATATATATATAAATTTTTTTTTTTTGTCAACTAAAGAGCATTTCTATTTTTATTTGGTTTATTTAATTTATATATAACTTTTAAAATATCATGACATTACCACCTCACATTCTTAATGTAATAATCATTTTATAAATATAAATATTTATGAAACGTGAGGAACAAAGGTGATCTTCAAGTAAAATTTTTATTTTATATCCAAAAAAAATCATGGTATATTATTTATTTTCATAAACTTTACTTTACATTTTTTTTACACCCAAAAAAAATAATAATAATAGTAATAAAAAGTTGGCGTTGATATGAAGGAGAGGAGGATATAATGGACCCCACCTGCTTTCCTTCTGATCTGATTGTCAGCTGATGATGACAAATTGCCCAGACTTTATTATACCTATATGTCCTTGTTCAGCTCGGAAATAGCTTTTTCAAAACAAAAATAACTGTGAAATAAATAGCACATGAAATTTGCAGTTTTGGATTGGGGACAGCAGTCAAAGTCTCACAGTGCTTCTGCAAAAACAGCTAAATTTTGCAAACAGCTGAAAGAGATATGTCGTGGACCATGGGGTAGAATTCCAAAGCACTACTAGAACAAAACAATCAAGGAAGAATTCCCTTCAAAAAGTTCAAACCTTTTTTTTTTTTTTTTAGAATCAGAAAAAAAAATATAATAAGTTCAAACTTTAAAGGGGATAATTTTGAATTCTTGATTTATATAGTAATAATTGTATAATAATTCTTTTACTGTCTAAATGAGGAAAATTGTGAGACCTATTTATAGATGAGACAAAGGTATTATACATCCAACGCATACAAGAGACTTTTGCCCAAACAAGCAATGTAAATTAGTATCGTTAATTAGAAAAAGAGTCAGTATCATAAAATATTGATATAATTAAATTTTTAGGTGCAAATACGGTAAGAATCTACCTTAAAATGGGTGTGTGACTTTTGCCATAAATAAAAAAAAAAACCATTAAAGGTGATTTAATGATTAGTTGACACTTGACATATGCAAAAAAAAATCACTTTTACATTAATTTGATAATACGAAAATGGTTTTTTTTTTTTTTCAATCTTTTATCTCTCAAGATCTGCCCAATTAACAAATTTAAAAAAAAAAAGATTTGAAACAAGTTGTGTCATGTGCGTGATTACATTTATTCAAAAAATAATGATAGGATTTGGCGGTGCAAAACTGCAAATATTGTAGTATAAGAATTATATTATTAAAAATTTTCCTTAAAATGCGTGTGACCTTTGCCTTAAATAAATAATAATAAGCATTAGTGTATTTTGTTTTGTGGGCGCCCCTGGTTTTCCACTTAATAGTTATCTACAGTACCTTAAAAAAAAATTATCTACCGTATTTGTTTTAGTATCCCCATGCGTTTTGTTCTCATCAAGCTAAACGCAGCTGATGACATAAAAATGTTAAAAAGAAAAAAACAAATTTTTAAAAAATTGACTTTGACATTATTATTTTTTTAGAAACTTTTTGATGGTTGATAGATCCTTATTATCATATCAAGACATCAGTCGGTTACTTTGACATAAAACTAAATATCATATCTTTAAATTACTATCATGATAAAATCAAATGTCCTCCTATTTATAATTATTTACTAGATTTTCAAAAAAAAAAAAGTTATTTAGTTACTATAAATTCACTTTTCTTATCTATAAAAAAAAAAAAATTCACTTCTCTTTTACGAACATAATTGTCAAAATATGAATCGATTTTTTATTTTTCTAACATACATAACACTTAATAAAATTCATAAGAAATTATAGATATCTATATATAAAAAACATGAAGGCGCAGATCTACAGTAGCAACAATGCTTTTTTGGTTTGTTGAATTGGTAATATTTAAGGCTCGTTTGGTAAAAAATTTCTAGTAACGTTATTTGTATTTTTTGGAAATACGTACGGGTGAAAAAGTGTGTAAAAATACGTGTAATGTTGTTAACAAACAAGCTCTTAGTGTTCACTGGCCTTCTTTATATTTTTTTGGTAATATTAACCGGTCAACTGGCTCAACCCTTTATATATAAAATAATAATATATTAAAACTACACATTGTCACAATATTTTCACAATTGTTAAGGTGTTAATTCTTTATAAGTCAAAATAAAATATCATATTAGAACCAACCATAACTAAAAATGAAAGTATTGTAAAAAAAGAAATACTACATCTACAACATTTCTCACAACACTTTCATAACAAATCATAAGTGGTAAATTGTTACTGTTCTAATTCAAACTTACCAATGAAATTACTTTTTTGCCAATCAATAACAACTTGTAACCTATCAAAAAATAAATAAATAAATAACAACTTGTAACAACCTACTACTTATGATTTGTTGTAAAAATGTTGTAGAAATAGCATTTCTTTTGTGAAAAACGTTAAGAAATCTTGTTGTCGTCATAATATATTCACAATTGCTGAAGTGTCAATTCTTTACAAATCAAAATAAAATATATCAAAATTATAAATGTATTATTATTATGAAAATGTTATACCATGCTATTGTGTTTCTAGAAATTGTTTTTGGTTTAGTCAACTTTGTTAAGCCAAAATTCACTATTTCACATCCATTTTTCTTGGGTTGAATTTTTGTATTTTTATCTTTATACAAAATTTGAGTAAAAGCACAATTTTACACCAAAAAAAATAAAAAACTTAGGATAAAAATACTTTTCATCCTTTATATATGGAGTAGTTCACAATTTCTCTTTAAACTTTAAAAGTAAGAAATTTTTCCATTAATATTTTGGAAAATAGCAAATATGTCATACTGTTATTCTCTAAGATAAACCCTAATGTAAACTTATGATTTTTAAAATATTCCATTGTGTAGTATCTAAAATACTCACACTAAATTTTAACATCCAAAAAAATTTCTTCACATATTTTGAGTTCTAGATGGTAATTGTAAGGGCAAAATTTGGAACCTAAGCCTACACTGTATGAAATCCTGGTTCAAAAAGCCCAATGCAATGAAATTTGTAGAGTATGGGTCAAAGAACTAAATTTGGATAAGTTAAGTAGAGACTAACATGAGATTAAATAACACACAGACAATAACAAAAGCTGTTATGATGAAATTATTTCCGATCCAAGGAGACACAGAATTTCATTATGAATATAGATCACTACTTTAGGATTCTTTTGCATGCTACAATATTCTCTCCTCCTTTTTTCTGTCCCCTCCTTATGGGGGCTTCCATACGTTATATAGATTCTTCTTTATCATCTGGGTTTTACACTTGTTGATCATTCAAGCCTCCACTGGAGCACCTATCTCATCAGACACCTTTTTCAATCCTTTGTGAGTTGTGGTAGCCAAGATAACACTGTTCAGGGGCCTTCTCCACATTAATGCGGCTAGGAAAATAGCTATAATGCATTTAATGTGGTGGTGGCAACTTTTGCTTAGATATTTTGTGTTTTCTTCCTTTTCATGCATTTAGGGGATGCGCTTCAGTGGCTTGGACATACCTCCGCTCTGGATTTTCAGTGTCCGAGAAGGAATTCCTCCTCGGACCTTTTTTCTTTGTTTCCCGTGATAAGGCTTAATGTGGATCGCCTAAGCCACATTGCCTCCTCGGACAGGCTGGCGTCCTCGAATGGGCCCAAGGCCCAACTCGTTACTTTAGGCCATAGCCCCCACAGAAATAATACCTAGAAAGTTGAAATTGTGATATATAGCATTTTATTTATTACCTAGAGAATATTGATTTTCTTAATTTAATCCTTTGAAACTTATAATTTATCTAATGGAAAATTCGAAGACACATGCCTTTTATTCTTTTCTTTTTTTTTTTTTTTCTTTTTTTGCCTAAAATGTGTGTTCATTAAAAAGTAAGCTGAATATTGCACCTAGACTCATGTAGAATGGTAAAGAAGAAAGTATGAATGACAAAATTTTCATTATGTATGGTTGAAGGTATTTGATGAAGAGCTTCAATTGTAGCATATGATATCATTCATGATGAAAATTTAAATATGTGACAATGTCGTAGCAAAAATCAGTTGCTTATTATTAGAAGATAATGATATTCGTTATCATTCTTAGAAGTTTTTAATGAGTGAATATTACCTTTAGCAAATAAGTATTAAGAAATTGTAGATGTATTAGGCCCAGGAGCTCAATATCCATGTATGTATTGGGCCTAAAGCCCAAGCCGAGGATTAGAGATCGTCCGAGAAGGAGAAAACATTATCAAGAGAGTCTGTGTTAGTAGGTGACGAGGTCAGTTTTGGTCATAATGGCACAAGAGGGTAGGCCGAGGATAAATGTCACCTCGGCTAACCAAAGCCAAGGTCCGAATAGGTGGTCTGCCGTCCAGGGGGATGTTCTAGAAAGTTTTGCTGGCATGGATAAGCATTGCAAAAACAAAGTACAGAGGAGAGTCCTAAAATATCTAAGGAGAAAGCTGCTACCACCGCATTAATTGCTCTGCAGCTAACTCTCTAGCTGCATTAATGTGGAGGTGATACCTGAACAGTGGCTTTCAGCTTTACAGCTACTACCTAAAGGTTTTAGGAAGGTGCTGATAGGACAAATATCAAGACTAACCATCTGGCCTGCACGTGGAGAGTAGAGATGAAAGGAGAAAGAGTATAAAAGAAGAAGGAAGTAATGAGAGGGGGAGATTGAAAATTTGTAAAAGAAAGCACTGTAGCAACTTGAACCATATATGTAACCATTTTTCAATCAATATATATACTAGAACAAATCTCCTCGAATTGTGTTGAGGACAAGTTTACTTAGATAACTCCAGTCCATTTCTTTTTGATTATCTGTTAAAATCCATTCTAATTGTTATCCCATTCATTAGAGTCTAGTTTTCCAATCCACTCTCTATAAATTCATTGTATTGGGCTTATTAGACTTAGATCCAATCATACTTTGGGTGTAAGGTCCAAAACTCATCCTTACAGAAACTATTATAGTAAAATAGACATTCATATGTTAAATAACTACCATAACTTTATGCATGATTAACTATCAAAATTCTTATACAAATGAGATTAATTTTGTATGACATACATTTTTTATATATGTATATAGTTTTATACTTCTTCAAATATAAATTTTATCTTAATTTCTCACTTAATTGTAGTGGCGGAGCTAGAAATTTATCTTGGGGGCCATATAATATATATATATATATATATATATATTTGTGTATGAAATCTAAAATAGTAATATATAATACTTCATAACTCAATATGTGCTATAAACAACAACTAAATACATGTTAAGTTTTGTTTGAAGTGCTAAATACATGTTAATATAGTAGTATATAATATATATTTTAATCAAACTAATCAAATACATTTATAAATTATAATGTCATACGGTATATAATATATTGATTAAGGTCCCTTTGGATATACACTACTATCAATTTCTTTAAGACCTTCTCCTTTCTCCCTTCTTCTCGTGTGTGTGTGTTAAAATACTTAGTATTCTAAAAAAAATATATTGATTATATAATAACAAATAATAATAATAATAAGAAGAAGAAGAAGAAGGCAAATGCCAATGGAGAGAGAGAGAGAGAGAGAGAGAGCACTATAAGCAAAATTTTCTGCAATTATGTGGGGACTTGGTGCGGCAAATCTCAAAAAAACTATTGACCTTTCAATTTTTCTATTGTTGTGGTACAAGTAAGTTCTAGATGTGTTGTGATGAAAATTAGAATTTTTTTTCCTTTTATTTGTTGAGGTAATTGTTAAAATACTTACGTGTTCATTCTAAAGATGCTAAATGTTTAATTGTTGTAATTTTTTGACATATATATTTATGGATTGTATTTTATTTTAAAATATTTTTACAAAATTTTGATGTAACTAACCTCTTATTGGTTTTTTATCTAGGCCAACCATTAATACAACTTTTTCACTTACCAATAATCACCCATTACATCAGCCGTTTTTAATATTTTTTATAAAATAGTTTATATTTCTAGCATTATTCTTTTATTTAAATGAAAGTTATGTTTATTTTTAGACTTTCTTAAATATATGTGTATACTATTGGGGGGTATAGGGGGCTAAAATGATAAAGTTCTTTTAAAAGTTTTCAAATTATTTAGGATAATTCCAAAAAATATTCCTTAATTTTTATGAAAAATTTTAGGGGGGGCCAAGACCCCCCTCGGACATAATGATGGTCCGCCACTGCTTAAGAGGTAACACGTACCTTGCACATGCCACCCTAACTAATACATTTGTAAAAAGTTATATATTAATTATAAATTTTGAATATAGACTAATTTATTCATCACTTATGTAATCTGACTAAATAAATCAAAGTAGCATGAGTTTATTATAGGGAATATTTATGGAATTTCCAAATCTATGAGATGCAAAAATAGAGAAAAAAATGTTTCAAAGAAAACAATCACACAGAATTATATTTATGTGATTCAGCAATTTGCTTACGTCCACAGAATTGCAGTGATTTTACTATTTTTAAGAAAAAATATAAGATGTGGCAGTAAAATTTTTCTCTTTCAACACAACACACAAAATCCTAATCTAAAACAACTGTATTTTATATCATATACAAAGGATTCGCAATGGGCTAAAAATGGACCAAAAAATTTCCCCTCAAGTTTCCACTTCATGGACTAAGCCTCATAAAATCTCCCATTAAAAACCATAACACTTTTATATTGGATTGGGTCATAATCCGGATTAAAAACAACTAGGCTTCACATAGCCCAACATTTAAAACATACACATTCAAATTGGTTAAACTAAAAAAATAATAATACATTACAAATGACCTAAAAAAATAATTTTTTTCGTTATATTGTCTAATCAACTCCATCTAAGTCTACTCTATTTGAGAAAGTTATTTGGCCTCTTTCACATGATGCTACAATTGAAAACCCAATGTGCAAGGTAAACTCTCAATGTAAAATGTGTATTTGTTGTGATGTATATGCATATATCTCATACTTTAATCACAATATAGGTATTTTTTTTTTTTTTTTTTTTGAGAATACACAATATAGGTATTTATGTGTTGTGTTTCAGATTATAGGTATTTTTTTATATGCCCGTTTTTTACTGAATTGTTCTTTGCATTTCATCTTTTGATTGAATTATTCTTATTAATATTTTAATACATGATTCTTTTGTTCTTTTATGAAAATTTTTGTTTGAAAGATAAGATTTTGGTTGATGCTAATAGCCATTCCTTTAATTGGTTTCTCAATTCCTCTTGGGTTCTATAATGTTATCTTGATCCCACATCTTCAGCCACTTAGAAAGGCAAAAAAAAAAAAAAAAAAAAAAAAAAAAAAAAAAACAAAGGGATTTTTGTTAATATACGGATGTCTCTACATGATAACAAGTTTTTACATGATAAAAACAAACTCCCGAAATCCAGAGATAAAGATAAAGATGGCATTCTTTTCTCTTCTGTTTTTTTCTTTTTTGTTTTCAAAGAACATACCTTCAACCTCCGTATATTAAACATTAAACGCAAAATGATTATCATTTGAAATACCTACAGGTAGATGAATATTTTAATTTCATGTTGTGAGAAAAATAAAAAGCGATGCTTATTGTGTATTTAGAATTTAGTATTTAATTCTTTCTATGAAGATGTATATAATGCTATTTTTAGTGAATTGAGAGTGAAAATTTGTACCAGTCTTTTTCGTTTTTAAATTAAATTGTGGTGCAAATGTTAGCTTTCCTTTTTTCTTTTAGGGATGATTTAAAAGCTGTTGTTTAAGTGGTTACATTTTCAGCTCAATCCAACTTAACACTCATTTTTATTCTAGCTCTATACATACCTAATAACATAAGAACGCGTCCTTTGATTTTGAGACCACTTGGATAGAGCCCAAGTGTTTTTGACAAGAACTTCGTCAACATAGAAGCAAATGACTCAAGTTTGGCTTCTTCAATACATCAATACAACTAACCATAAAATAACAGAACATAATACACACACACACACACATATATATATATATATATATATATATATATAAAAGGAGGTCCAAGACGCATGTAAGAGTTGTTGGATAAGGAGCATTGACAGTTATGTAGCTTGGAAGATGAAACTGTATCTCTCATTCGGATGATTCACTCTATTTACACAAAAATGTTTTGTCATAAAATTCCCACATGAAGTTTAACTTAGGCCTATAAAAATACAGGGATTCACAATAGAATTATCAAGTGGAGGATCCAACAATTAACAGGCCGGTTTAGGAATAATACACAAAAAATTTCTACATTTTACCAGCCTGCACTCTAGTCATTTCATGCACACCTTGCAACGAGAACTTGCTTTCTTGCTGGAGTTCTTAAAGGTTGTCCTGACCTCCTGTCTCTCTGTGTTTGTATACGCTATTCTTGTTCTTTAATTTACAGTGCCAGCCTGCCCATTAGTACAGTTCTGTGAAGGTGAAACGAACAGTAAGAAGCCAAGTTTCCAGCCTAATTTATGGCTTGTTTGGATGGAGGGGGGAAGGAGGGGGAGTGGAGGGGAGTAGAGTAGAGTTGGCTAAAAATAAGCTAATTTTGTGCTAAATCTACTCTACTCTCCCTCAATCCAAAAGAACCATTAGGGTTGTGGAAGCTCTTGAACAGCCTCAGGCAGAGATTGTGGGGGGGGGGGGGGGGGGGGAGAAGATGCACCACTAATTTTGCTGGGAGCTGGTGTATTCCTTCGGGACTGGCGTTTTGTGGGCACAATCACAATCACACTCTCATTCTCCCATCTGTCATCATTAATTTCATCATCTTCTTCGTCTTCACTAGCTTTAAAAACTGGATGTACATATGCATTTTGAAGATAGCCTTTCAAGTTCAGGTTTGGTTCCTTTGGCCGTTCTAAAGTATCTTTCATCATTGCTTCCTAAACGCACAGCATGAAATAATGATTAAAATGATGTGAAATCCCTAAATGTGAGAGATAGATTAATGAGAGCTGAAATCAAGTGTGAGGAGAAATAAATAGAACTGAAAATTTGCTTTCTGATTGACAATAATGACCAATATCACTTCTTTTTTTTTGGTTAAGTAAAAGATAGTGTAAAAGGAAACCTGAAATGAGTACAAAGAATCAAGGAACAGTAATGGCCAATATAAAACATAGATGATGATTATATATTATTCAAGAACTATAAAAAGGGGGGGGGGGGGGGGTTTGGAACAAGAAATATCACTCAAAAACAAGAAATATGGTCATTGCAGTATTTCACAACGCATTCTCATACTAATACAATAAATACTAACAGACTCAAGCCCATTGCCAAACTAGTATTCTAGATAATGTAGACTGATACAAAGCCTTAATGGGGGTAGAGGTCTCAGGTTCTATACCCATTTCTCTATTTTATAAATCTTATAAAAAAATGTAGACTGATACAAAGTTCAATTTTTGCTCTGACACATATTTCCCCTGGCTAATAGAAACAGCCACTAAATCTCTAAGTCCATCTAAAGCTAGAACCAGGATATGATCATGTTTTGTTAAGGTTGTGATGTATAAGCCTAGAGAACATGGTTCTAATCAATAAACTCTTGACATGAAACATGGATTAATCATACTAATACATATTGAATATCAGACTCAAAGCTTCCAGAAAGTGGGTTTATGCCTCAATGCTCACTCCCACAAGACAGCTTTATGCATTTAAAGCTCCGCACCAGATGAGAGCCATGTTTATAAGAATTTCTTTTCATGATTAAGCATACTCATGGTCTATGCTACACAAAAAATCAGAGATCTTCAGAATCTAGGTCATAACATATCTAATCTACCCAAGAGAATTTGAGCATTACGTTGTTGAGTGAAGATGTATAATTCCTTAGAGAAAAGAGTAAAGATTCATGACACAGTGGAATCAGATTTAGCAGCAACGAGGGCTGCCTCTATAAGGTTCCACAAATTCAATACTAGATTATTGCTCCATAGCTTAAAACATATTCAGCTTCAACCCAAAGTACACCTCAATCATATAAGATCACACGTTTAACTAAAACAATACCAAATAAATTTAATTAGTAATAGTCACATATGACTAAGATGATACACAAAAAAACATCCACTAACAGATGCATTCACACAGACATAGGCATCTTCCATATCAAAGACCAAAGCATGACACTCACCATATCTTTCTGAGTATAAGACTTAATCCACAGTTGTATTAAGTAGTTACAGGAATTATAGACATAACTATCATATATTGGGGAAAGAAGAATGTAAATCACCACAATGAAGACATGCATGCCAAGGACTTTCTGTCAGAATGCATGCAATAATTTTAAATAATAATACAACACCGACTTTGCAACTTGTAAGTTCAACAAACCTGTAGTGGATATATAACAAATGCTGCTTCATATCGGCCTTTGCAGAACCTATTGAACCATATGGTTAGAATTGGAAGTGCAATGAGAAATGGGGTTGACTGGGCAGCTTTTTTTGTGCTCATCAATCCCATTAGAAGCACTTGTGAAATGACCAACTCACTTATAACACGCCCATGGACATCAGGCCAAAATGCCGCAGCACTCTCATACTCTTGGTTATAAACATTTATGATCTGCATTTTCAAAAGTAAGATGTAAAATATGGCAGAAAGAAAGGTATCTTACTAACATTATAAATTGCTATGCTAAATACTGAATACCCACACACACACACACATAAGCAAACCCGTTGAGTAGGTTGTACAGAGATCTAACAAACAAAATAAATTTTTCATGAAGGAAAGTAATTAAAGAAAAAAAAACACATCTAGGAAGAACTGAATTTCAAGAGAAAACCTAATTCTCATAACCAGGAATGCATATGTCAGATATTGTCATCTGCAATATTTTTATCTATAAGCACACACCATATGTGCTATAGGTAAAAGATGTTGAGAAGATGAGTCAATATGTATGCCTTTTATGGTTAAGACATAAAGGAATATACCGTTAAAATTAGGTGAAGCTGGTTCATTGTTGGCAAGAGGGAAAAAGAAAAAAGAAATATGAAAAAAAAATATACAAGGTTAAAAATACAATTTGTTTCTATTATTTTTCTTTTTTTCTCAGTCACAAACTCTTCTATAGAAAAATTTCCCTTGGATACAAACTTTGGTTGCTCTCCATAGGTTTAAGTTTAGCTAGTTAAATGAGTAACTTCTACTACAATAATAACAATAAACAAAGCCTTAGTCCCAAATTTTGGGTTAAAAAAAAAGGTTTTGTGTTCTACTTGTTTCAACCTAAAAAGGCACAAGTATTACACATTTAACTAGTGTTCTACACAAATGGGCAGCAAGCACTGAATGTACACCTCCCTAGCAATTTTTCTTAAAAAGCCTTCCAACAATTTGATGCATTGGATTGATACTGCCATAATCATAAGCATGTGTACTTAAACCCTATATTGTCCTTTATACATAAAATTTTATAATGAAAAATACCACTGTACCTGATGACGGAATACAACATAAGCCAGGCCGAAGAAAATGATTATGAAAGGAAGTATAATAGGTGTCACTGTAGCATACACAAGGCCCAGTAGTAAATAGAATTGTATACGGGGTTCTCCTGTATTGAAACCAAGACTTCCTGGATCCATTGCCTCCTCCCTATCCTTTTCTGTCTTCACCAAAAAGAAATTCTTCAAGTGATACACTATAAGAGGTTTCAACATTAGAATTTCCCCAGCTATACCAGCCCATCCATCAACCATAATATAAGTTATGAAGAAAGTTGCTCTCATTGGAATTGCCACGCCTATTGTTTTAGGAATCCTGCCCAAAATGAAAACAAATATACTAATTTTATAAAATCTAATTCTAAGATAAAAACTTAAATTGCACAAAAATTAGAAGGCATGAACTAGTCTATTTAACCTAAATTATGTAAGTTTGATAGATAATCAATGGTCAATACTTGATAGATGGTTGTAGATTATGTAATTATATAGTTAAACATTTCCAAAATTTTAACATTTGTAAAAAAAAAAAAAAAAAAAAACTGAACATGCAATATATGTTACAAATTGCCGAAGAGAAACAAAAACAGTGGAAAGTCTTGTCCTCGTTGACTAAAAGAAGAAGCAAAATAATACCCACCAAGATACTCATCATGTGGCTACGGGATATCCTAATCCATGCCTAATGACATTATTCTCTACCATTTAATACAGCATTCACCATTAAATGCCAACTGGGACTCTATTATATGATTCTGCTAGTAACTATTTATCAGATATCATCTTCAGCCTCTGTGGTTCTACAGATTTTTTATTTAAAAGCTTACAGACTTACATGTAAAATGCCTATTTTGTGCAGAAGGGATCAATTTTGATAGATATCTACAGACTTCATAGAGCCACAAAAGTTTCCTAGAAAGTTACAAGTTAACATATCATTTAATACTCAAATACTCAAGCATGCATATACAATATACAGAGCACTAGCATACACATGCACCCACATACAAATCTATTTGCATTGCCAAGAAAAAGAGACACTGAGCAATTAAGGGAATGGCACACATTTGAGAATAACATACTCGTTTGCTGATTGGTGAATAAATGAATTTAGCTGTTCAAATGCACTTCCAGCAATTATGCTCCCTAGGAATACATTTACAAAGTTGAAAAGATAATATCTAGAGGTCGATCTCCTCTCTAGAGATGATAGAGAATTAAATCCTTCAAATTTAGACATGATCATCAATATAGCTGGCAGAAAGATGAGGAATAACTTCAATGCAATCCCAGGTAGAAAACCTTGGATGACTGATTTAATGAAACTCCTGCATTGCAAATCATAACATTATGAGTAATTTGAAGTTATTGCAGACTAATTATTAACACAAGAGGCCCAAGGATGAGCAAGAGAAAGTTGGGGCTCCCTTAATTCCTGCCCGTGCCTCCCCACCAAGACAAGTAGAGTCTAAAACCGACAGTTCTTCGTCTTCACTGTCAAAGCATAAACCCTCTGACTCCGATTCTATTGAATCTGAACAGTTAAGTGGTCAAAAGCAGCCTCGAGAATAAAAAGCCCCAAAAAGGCTTCATCAACACCATAGTTGATAGTAGTACAGAAAAATAAAAGTTAACCACTTCAACCAGTAGGGTTGGAGGGCCTTTTCATGTATATATATTATGCACAAGTTGTACCAAAATTTTTATCAAAAAAAAAAATTAAAAAGTTATTCAGATGAGCAGAGATGAGAAGGAAAAAAGAATGTATGAAATTTATCTCCTTCAATTGAGATTCTCAATCGATTTATGTAAGTGAAAGTTGTAAAATTGATTGACTGCTCTGTAAAAGGCTGCTCTCTTTATAGAACAATAGAATACTTCTCTTTTTAAATTTTTCACCCCTAATGATAACAAGAAAATTACAAGTACAAGAAAGAGAGAATTCCTTGAAATGCTTCTCAGCTGTCTCCTTTAAGTAACATCACGTGAACACTCAGAACATAATATAGTAAATATACTTCCTTTCTGCACCATAACAAAACAGATAGAAAATGAAACAAAAGTACATACAAAGAGGCCTGATCCAGAGTAAAACCCCAAAATTAAGCAAAAGTTAGGACAGTGCTCTTAAATTTGATGGCAATGTCAAACACCTTATACTTAAAACCTAACTCCAAACACACTGAAAGCATCTATTTCTCACCACTTTTTCTCTTGAGTGATCCACTTAAAGCAGCCTTAGCTTTTGACCACTCTTTCAGAGAAGCAGCACTTCTCATAAAAGAACAAGTTTCACCAATTATAACATTTCTAGTAGATGTTAGCTTTGGTGCTGAATCATGTTTTCTCTCAAATATTGTAGCAGGGGCCTCATTATTACCCACAACAGTCTGCTGATGTCTCTGTGGAGTACTCCTAACATCCTTTCCAGTTACCAAAATAGTAGATCCATTTCCAGGCAATTCACTATTATCATCTTTCCTTAAATCACTGTGCTCACCATTGGTGGAATCAACAATGTCCACACTATTGGGCTTTGCTTGCACTTGCTTTTCATAAGAAATACCAGGCAAAAGTTGTTCAAGGCTAAATGAACTATTGTTATTCTCACTAATCAATTGTGTCCAAGAGGATTTCTGGAGCCAAGCAGCACCTCTTGCCAGAATTAGTTGAAGCTGCACTAGGTTTGGCAGGCTGAGTTTCTGTGACCTCTTTAATTGTTTCACTTGAATGACTTTCCAAGTGATCTCCATGCCTTACTAAGTTGTCATTTTTGCTGACAGTGGAGTCAGGCACAGATGAACCATCAAATTTTGGTTGCTGTTCCTTGCTAGAGTCAATGCCTGGCAAGATATGTGAGACGCTGAATGAAGTGTTGCTCTTATCACCAACAAGAGCTCTCCATGAAGACTTCTGAGACCAAGAAACAACAGGAGCTGATTGTTGGATACCAGATTCTGGTTCAGCCAGTTGAGCTCCCAATACAGCTGATTCATCTGAATGGGTTTTTAACTTCCCCTTGCCTCTAGTGATAGCAGAGAGAGATCCATTTTCATCACTTTCTTGATTGAGTGATTTCCTCTTCTTGTTAGGAGGTACAGTATTCCTTTTCTGCTCTTTGAGCGCATTCTGATTTTGCCCATCCTTGGAAGTTCGCTTGCCACTGAAGTCCTGGGAGTCCAATACAGATAGAGAAATTTAGGCCAGAAAGGCAGAAAGTATAGGGATCATCAGTATAAGTAAAACGGAAAAAACAATTATACTCTACAAATTGAACCTTAAAAATCTACCTGATTTTCAGAAATTTGCTCCTTTTCCTGGACACCTAACAAATCTATTCTATTGTTTTTCCTTTTCACCACATTAATTATGAGATTATCTTCATCCGATTCAGAGTCTGCTTCAGTCTCATCAAATTGCAAGCCAGAAATCAATTTGGCAGAATTATCTCTTTCCTTGGCCTGTCCATTTCCACTATGTGCAGCATCCGATACTTTTTCCCTTTCAAAGAGCTTGTTCATCACTGAATTCATTATGTTAATCTCTTCCTCATTCATGCCCCCACTTTGTGCTTCTAGATCATTAGTTTGTTTTTCTTTTGCAGGGTGAGGATCAATAGAATGCTCTTCACAATCACAGAAATGAATTGGGAGAGGAGGAACCTCAACATTTCGGAAACTGTATTTGTGTTTGCCACTTCCACTTAATGGCAATACTTTCACCTGCACAACAGATTCATACATAACCACGCAAAGGCACAGTTTCAAGCAACAGTGCATTCAAATGCTTGATCCCAGTTGTTTTGATGCAGTGATGTTGAGTGCAAATGAGAATTGACAATATATAGACACATAAAATTGTATACACGCTAAGAGAAAATGAGACACATCAACTTGTGCAAATGAAAATCAAAACATACATATCAGACCCATATTCACCTTTCTTAAGCTGGGAAAGTAAATCCGAAGTTGCTTTGTTTCTAAATTAAGGTCTTTCTTAGGCTTGTTAGAAGAGGCTATGTCTTCATTCGCATCAAAACCGTTATCAGGTGCCTTACTTGCAAGTTCAGCTTGTTCTGCCCACTCTTGTTTCAAACGGGCAAGATAATGTTCTTTAGCCTTCTCAAGCTTCAACCTCCCTCCCTTCCAGACACACCCATTATACTGTGTAGTTGCATAGAGGGGATCAGTGTAGGCAATAAAATCCAGCACATGTTAAAAAGAAAAGGTAAAGAGAAGTTCCAGCTTCTCATGATGGACCTGTACAGGACTGAACCTGTGACCACATCCTTCTCCCTTTGTTTTTGGAGGAAGAGAGACCAAGATAACACATCATAGCAGGTAACTAAATACACAACTTGATTTCATTCACGTCCATGTAGCAGGTGCTAGAGCCCTGCTTTACTCAGATATTTTACCATTATCTCTCACTGAAGGCATTTGATTATTATGTTGCTACAGCGTAACACGCTGTAATTCCAAGTTTTGCATCAACTTTGTTATTTTATTTTCTGCACCATTGGATACAATATATATTACAATGTATGTACACTGGAGAAACAAAGAATAGTGTTGAAAATCCACAACAGGGAGTGCCATGGGACTGTGGTAAGCTAATGCTTTTGTTATTCTTTTGTTCTTCAACTTGTGCCCTTTTCCATATTATGCACCCAAAATTTGCAATTGAATGGTTCACCCTAAAACAACATTTATCTGTCACCAGTTAAAGTATTTCCAAGAGCAATTGGGCACAAAAAAAAAAAAATCTGACTTATGGGATCTAAGTTCTGATATAGACATGGGTCAGAGAGCAATTGAGCTTTAGCTCAGCTGGCACCTCCTCCCTTCTAAGTTCTAGCTAGAGGTCGAGGCTGTGGGGTCTAGATGCATTGGATGCGTGTGGAAAAAAAAAATACACACAACTGATCCTAACTAATTTGTTGAGGATCCATACCCAACCCCAAAATTTTGGGATTAAGACTAGTTGCTGTCGTTGTTGTTAATGGATTGGAGACACAATGTTCTATACTTGTACACATTACAAAATGGCTTGTTGTATGCACATGTAAATGGAGAGCTTAGTCTTAATCATACATACTCAACAAATCAAACCCTACAAAATCCCACACGGGGAAGCATGGCTGTAT